>NC_134354.1:461060983-461387233 GCF_048569485.1 Anomaloglossus baeobatrachus
TGTTATAACAATCCCTTTTGGTTGCATGTATTACTAGTAGCAGCTAGTCAAAATACTTAGTTCTGTTCAATATTAAGCAATAAAATGTAATATATAATATAGAGAAAAAATAAGTTCAGCAATTTGGTTTGACAACAGTCAGTCTCTCATGTTGCTCCTTAGGACAATTGCCCACCCTTGGTATGGATAGATCTGCTCTAGGGCTGAATATGTGGAATTGTTTCATGAATCCATGTGAAGAAGAAGCAAGCGATTCAAAACTATGAAAGAAATCCAACCAAAAGTGTACTATATAAGACTTGATTTTTTTTTTTACTGTTTGTTATGAACTCGAAACAAAGCAGTTTAATGACAAGCTACACTTTAATATGGGTATGGTTTATATGATGTACAAATGGCATTTTTTAGAAATAAATTTGGTTTACTGGAATAGTGGTACCAGAAACAAAGGCACCGGGGGACAATCACAATCTTCAATGCTGGATACCAAATCATCTTTTCCTTGACCATCACCACTCCAGCACACATGCAAAGACATTGACCATACATATAAATAGAATGCCCATGTGCATTGCTGTTCTATCTAAATCACAATAGCATTTATTTCAAAGCCTTTTCCTTGCTGACAGATTAGCTTTCTGTTTGCATAACTAACATGGAATTAAGAAAAAAGGTCAAAAATGAATATAACTGATATTCTAAAGACTTGGTGAATTTTAAGAACAAAAATCATATAAAAGTAGTTACATGTTTACATAGTTACATTGGTTGAAAAAAGACCAAAGTCCATCTAGTTCTACCTTCCTCCGCCAGTTCTCCATTTTTTCATTAAGTCATTTATAATTAACAATGTTTTGTGTACTGAGGAAATCATCCAGCCCTTTTTTAAAAGCTGTTATAGTGTCTGCCATTACTACCTGTTGTGGTAGGGCATTCCACAGTCTGACCGCTCTAACTGTAAAGAACCCTTTCCTATTTAGCTGCTGGAATCGCTTTTCTTCCACTCGCAGTGAATGCCCCCTGGTCCTTAGTATTGTTGTACAAGAACACGTAAAGCAGATATTTTGTATGTAAATCACAGATCCCTTCATTAGGTTAAAGGGGGTATGCAGGACTATTTTTTATTTTTACAATGTGCATAAGAACTAACAGGCAGGTAGCTAACTACCTGCCTGTGGTGCCCGTCGCTGATGTCTGCCAGCACAGAGCAATCACCGATCACGTCGACAGAGCGGCATCTTCCGCTCTGCTCTGTTGACATAGTGTAACTGCCAATGTCATGATGATTGACATCCGGCTCCCTGCCTCCTAAAGCCAGGAAGCCAGCTATCATTCAGCAAGACATCAGCAGTCACATCCGGTCGCCAGAGAAGGAGGAGGAGAGGTGAAGTTGACATTGCGCAGCTAGATCTCTGGCAGGAGGGTCTGCTAGATTTTAGGCCCATAGTTAAAAAAAAAATGAAAAATCCTGGAAACCTCTTTAAGAGGTCCTGACCAGTGCAGAAAAAAGCGCACCCGCTGGCAGACTTGACACTGCGTTTTGACAAAAAAAATGCATCCAAAATGCATGTATTTTGGATGCATTTTGCATGCATTTTAAATGCTTTTTGGATGCATTTTTGTCAACTCTATCCCCCGGCAATTCAGCTCAACTACATGCCAGCTGACAGCAGACACAGACAGAGCCAGGCAATGATAATGAACTCGGATGAACTGCACCCGACTTCATTGTCATCCCGCGGCTCTGTCTCTGTGTGCTGTCATGAAAAACAGCAACATGCGCACGAGCCCTAAGTGTTAAACGGGGTTTACACGCTGCGACATCACTAGCAATTGCTAGCAATGTCGAGCGCGATGGCACCGCCCCCGTCGTACGGCCGATATGTGGTGATCGCTGCCGTAGTGCACATTATCACTACGGCAGCGTCACACGCACATACCTGCTCTGCGACGTCGTTCTGCTGGGCAAACCGCCTCCTTTCTAAGGGGGCAGGTCATGCGGCATCACAGAGACGTCACACGGCAGCCGTCCAGTAGAAGCGGAGGGGCGGAGATGAGCGGGACATAACATCCCGCCCACCTCCTTCCTTCTGCATTGCCGGTGGAGGCAGGTAAGGAGATGTTTGTCGTTCCTGTGGTGTCACACATAGTGATGTGTGCTGCCGCAGGAACGACAAACAACTAAAAAGCTAAAAAGCAGAAAACGATTTTTTATTTCAGGACGACCTCTCCACGGCAAACGATTTTGCCCTCTTTTGCGATCGTTTCAGATCGCTCTTAAGTTTTACACACTGTGATATCGTTAATGATGCCCGATGTGCATCACAAACAACGTGACCCCGACGATAATTCATTAACGATATCGTAGCGTGTAAAGCCCGCTTTAGAGGCAAATAGTAGAAAGGGCTCTTTCCTGCATCACTAGAGAAGAGAGCCGGGATGGCTGTAGACAAATTGTAGCCCTGGGCAAAATTCAAAGTGGGGCCCCATATTCTAAAATTCTGCACTAACAGCAATACAGTCAATTTAGTGCTTTGAAATGAGTTTTCACCAGTGACTAAATGACCATTGATCTGTAAACATTTGCCAATTGGCCATCATTTAAAGAAATGTAACTTGTAATGTAAAAAAAACCCGCTATTAACCTGTAGATATGGGATTAACCTGCAGGTTAATAGCATTCTGAACTTGCCAGGCACCTGCACTGATAGCATCTCTGCCGGGAGGAAATTACCTTTATTCCTCCTGGCAGCATTTGGCTTCCACTCAGAGAGGGGTGTTGGTGGTGCAGGTTCAGTCACCAGTCAGTGTATAATGAGTGGCAGCTATACATTGTCCCGGCATGGACTAGTGTGGTGCCCCTGAGGCTTCTGTCGCCACAGAGACATCGCACCTCAGCCAGAGGTGTGATGTCCCATCCTAGGTAAGGACAAGAGTACATACCGGTTCACAGGCAAATCTGCACAAAGACTCATTGCTAGGCACATAAAGGGACCAGAGATAGTGGCAGCTACCCCCGTGCTGTAGTCAGGGGGGCCGTAAGACCCATCTCTCCTCCCATGGGTTGGGGACTAGCAACAAGGAAAGTGGGAGGAGCCAACTAGAAAGTGAGAGTAGAAACAGGAAGTTCAAGTGAGGTAGTCTGCGTGAGGCAGAAGAGGAGAGTGGTAGTCGGAGGAGAGAGTGAGCTGAGACAGTGAAGAGAGAAGGTTGCTGGTGGAGATCCTGGGGCCCAGCTAGGCCCAGGTGACACCACAGACAGAGAAGAGAGGATCCCAGGGCCACGGAAGGGCATATTTGCTCATGGCCTGCTCCACAGGAAGATCGGGTGGAGGGATCTGGCTGCATTCGGGGACGGTCCCCAGACAGAGGGAAGAAAGACATTTCCTCATAAAGTGACACCGAAGGCCCAGGGTGGTTGCAAGCGCCCAAGGCCACAACCTGCCATAGATCCACTGGGAAGAGGGCAAGATTCCAGTCAGGCAAGCCCCCTTGACCAGATTCTATGGTAGAGGCCAAGACAAGTTCATCTATCAAAGTCAAGGCTGTGAAGCCAGCCAAGGAAAGAGACCTAAAAGTGGTGCACCGGTATTAACCCTAAAAATTACCTGAGATCGGTGGAGGCACCGGATGGTGGATTCCAGCACTCCAAAGGCAACCTGTCTGCTGCAGCCCTGGCAACAGTGAGTAAAAGACCTTGAACTACAACCTCTGGTGTCACTTCCTTTATTCCGCACTGCACCGCATCATTCCCAAAACACCATAGACTCTTACGAGCACCAACGGTTGCCCCGGGGTACCGCTCCACCTGTGGGGAGCAGAATCACCATAGCTGCCATTACATCAGCCCCGGAGGCCCCATTCAGCAGCGGCGGCTCTATAGCCGCAATCCACAGGTGGCGTCACGAATATATTTCCACAAACTTTATTATTGATCATCACCCCCACAGCCGCCACATTAATTGACCCCGCCAGGGTCACGGAGTCGGGCCCCACCACCGCTGACTACCCGGGACTAGTCCGGCCTGACACCGGGTCACCCAAAGCCCTGTGGTGTGCGAGTCGCTAGCAGCCATCTGCATTAGAGCTCAGCATTAGTTACTGCCGGAGGGTGCAGTTACAGACACTACTCATTATACACTCAGTAAAGCCACATCACCCCCCTCCATAACTAGAAGCCGGACACTGCAAAAAGGAATAATGTTAATTTACTCCCAGCAGCGGGTGCTATGCAGGTTCATGTAACGCCCCTGAACCCATCAGGGCACTACTAGGTACTGCATCCTGTTAAAGATGCAGGGCCTACCCCCAGGGGCCTGGAAAACCAGTGCCAGTAACAAACAAAACACATAAATTCCCCAGTTTCCCTCTCCCTATCATGGGTGACTGACTAGTCCGGGACCCAATGGATGTCCACCCAGGGGTGGAGCCAGTCCAGTCCACTAGAAGACAACCAGGTGGGAGAGGGGAGAGAAATAGGAGAATCCGTAGTGACAGCTGAAGAAGACAGACGTGTGGCATAGGAGAGTGGTTGTAAGAGAGGGTACAGCCAGGTACCCCGGGAATGAGAGTTCCAACGGGGCATAGGGCCCTAGGTCAGGCAAATGCTTCAGGCTACCTGACAAATACCTGCACAGTGAGGGGACCTCACTGACGCAAGAATCCTGTGGCACCAGCAGTAAAGATAGAGCCAAGGACCGTAACAGAACACCGACCCTACAGGGTTCACACTGCCCGCCGTGCGGACCAGAGACTGCCGACAGATACTAGGGGACACCCAGACGCTCCAAGCCACGGGATTCCACCAACTAGCGAGAGGTGCCGGGGACAGAAGCCACCAGGGTACCACACCGGCACTGGGACTAAAGGAAACTGAGGTGTACCAGCCATCCTCCGGGGACCAGTTACCCACTACCAGCTACTGTGAGTAAAAAAAACCAGTTATAAATAAACTCTTTGTGTGGCCTCCCTTACTATCCATGCCTAACTCCATCATCCATCCCTCTGGGGCTTGGCCCTACTTGCGGAGGGCCCAACATCTAGGCTACATTCACCATCAGCTCCAGGGGCCAGAGACTGTGCAGCGGCGGTTCTATCTCCGTAACCGCAACCCGAAAGTGGCATCACGACATAAACTTTTATTACAATTACCCTGTAAATATCCCCCTTTTAAAGGGACCCCCAGGGTCACGGAACCTGGCATCAGCTATTACACACCCGTAACACAACATCCTTGTATATGTACGGCCCGGAACCGAGTACCCCATAGCCCTGGAGCAAGTCATTCAGATCGCTATTAATCTACAGATGAATCCCATATCTGCAGATTAATAGTATATTTTTTACATGAGAGGTTCCCTTTAAATGACAGCCAATTGGTAAATATTTATTGATCAGTGGTTGTTAATTGGTGCTGGTCTGTCCATGTAAATGGACCCTTAGCTTCCATTGTGCTCTGCAGTTTTATTTGAAGGAGGTCACTGACAGACAAGTCATTGTCCATAAAGCAGTTGGCAGAAACTGGTCTATGGGCTAAAGCTGGATCCACACAGCAATTTTCATCCTGACTGGAGGTCTCTAGCTGAGTTCAGATGACATACCGCTTTAATTCGTGTCCTGACTGTGGATCTGAGTGTACAGTGTTAGAAGCATATGAAACGCCCACGCCGGGGCTTGCAGGGCTCGCACGGTCACCGGGCCGGTGGTGTTCGCGGTCGAGCTATGAGTGGCCCGACCCGGCTTCCGTGACCCCGGCGGGTTTCATTAAAGAGTTCGACAGTCCACAAGAGGGAGGGTAACAGGGTTCATGGGAGCACATCACCGGTTGCAGCAGTGGCTGGGGCCTCAGTCTCCTCCGCCGTGGAGCCCCTCTCTCTGCAACTCTTCTCTCTCCCTGGAACGGTATGGGACAGGAACGGGGGTTGCAAGCAGCGCCACCCATGGTATGCGGCCAGGTGTTTAGCTGCCGCTGCACAGTCTCTCTCCAGGGCAGGTATTACGGGCAGCTAAGATGGAATTGCTCCCCATGGGTGGAGCGGGGAAGCCCTGGGAGGTTGGTGAGAACCAGGGGCGGCAGTCCTCGGGAGCTCCGGGGCACAGGGTGGCGGCATTTACTCACAAAAGTCTCTGAGTGCGGGCTCCAGTTCCTTTTCACTCGCTGGTTAGTCCAACATCGCACCCGGGTGCCGGTCCTCACCGTTGTAGCCTCCGGTCTGTCCCGGGCAGGTCGGAGGCAGGGTCCGGTAAGGTTATTTGAGGGTCTCTCTGTCATGTGCATTTGGTTGCCGTCCCCATGGCGTGAAGCTTCTTGGGGACTCGCCGCCTCTCTGTCTTTTTCTCCCTACTGGTAAGAAAGGAAAGGTTTTTTCAGCTCACCCGTAGTATTATTTCACCTGGCTCCAGGACCCAGAACGGTGCAGGGATATAAATTCCGTGTTCAGGAATATAAAGCAGCAAGTGGTGGAAATTCCTTTCCTGATCCAGCAACACGTCCGAGATAGATGTGAATTAAAAATTCATTTTATTGAAAAATTGTTAAAACACCAATCATCAGAATGACATCCAAAAAATGTTTTCTTTAAAAAGAAAGCGTCTTACGCGTTTCTGGCCATTGTGGCCCTTAGTCATAGACATATGTTATCCAAATGAAACACATAATATATATAAAAAAAAAACAAAAAAAAAAACCTCTTCACTTCCCAGAATGCTACATCCGGTCAAACATACACAGGTTAACCCAATTATGTCAGTAAGGCAGCAGCCTAATACATTGCAAAAAAGAGATCTTCCTGAATCAATTTAACCCTTTGGGATGTGCCAAATGTAATTCATTAAATTCCATAAGATCCCATACAGGAAAAATGTATATCCATTAATCTACATGGATTGACACTTTTCAAAGAAATGGATCAATTATGAATAATGATTACAAGCATAAGCATACCTGTATGCAATAAATACCGAAAGCATTCAGAACAATAATCAACATATCAATATTTATACATTAAATCACTTTTGATATTCATGCCCATTGGCATGCAGGTATTGTATGTCAAAATCCACCTGGCTTCCCTGTCCCGCAGTATCTGAATACGATCTCCACCTCTTCTAGGGGCTGGAATCTGTTCCACAGCATTCACTTTAAAGGAACTAACATCCCCATTGTGATTATATAAAAAATGCTGTGAAGCCCCTGACAAATTCCTAGAGGCGGGATTCATAATATCATATAAATGTTCCCCAATGCGTCTCCTTAAAGTGCGGCATGTGGAGCCTACATACTGTTTGCGACATTTTTCGCAAGTTATAACATAAACGCAGTGATCTGAACTGCAGTTGATGAAAGAATTAATTTTATAGCGTTTCCCAGTAGTGGAATTAACACTCTCTTTGGTATTATACATATGAGAGCATGTCCCACACTGCTTTTTGCCGCACTTATAGGAGCCACATGTAGGTAACCAGTTTTTTATTGAACTGCATGCAGGTTTTGCCAGATATGCATCACTAGGAGAGATGAGACTGCCAATAGTAGGGGCACGTCTAGAAACAAATCTACAACCTGTGTCCAGAATATTTTTAAGAGTTTTATCCACAGATAAAATAGGCAAAAACTTGCGTACAATCTCAGTAATTTTCCAAAAGCTATTACTATATTGGGTAGAAAATACTGGAACACTGTTCTGATTTGTTTTTTCCATAGGAATTTTCTGCTTCAAATAGTGTGCTCTGGATTCAAGATTTACTTTAGTCTTGGCTCTATTAATCATTGCTCTATCATAACCCCTAATCCGCAGTCTACCATCAATGACCTCGCATTCTCTTATATAGGCTGTCTCAGTACTGCAAGATCTCCTGGCCCTAACATATTCCCCCACAGGTATATTCCTTACTATATGCTTAGGATGGTGGCTAGTAGCATAAAGAAGGGAGTTCCCTGATACATCTTTCCTGTAGAGCTCAGAGTTAACTCGTTTGTTCACTGAGTCACCAACAAGAGTGAGATCTAAGAAGGAAATAGACTCCCGCTGGCTACAAGAAACAAATTTCAGATTGAACATGTTAGAATTAATGTACTTAAAAAAGTCTGGTATGGCCGCTTCACATCCACGCCATATTATCAAAATATCGTCTATGAAGCGACCATACCAGAATATATCTGAAAGAAAAGGGTTCCAAGAGTTGTAAATGAACTGCTTCTCCCACCAATTCATGTAAATATTGGCTAGTGATGGTGAGAATTTTGCCCCCATGCTACAGCCACAGATCTGGATGTAAAACTGATTCAAAAAAATAAAATAATTATTTTTGAGCAAAAAAGAAATTATATCCAAAATAAATTCTTGTAATTCTTCCGAATAGCTTGTACAAACCAGCATCTGTTCCTGTAATGCAATTAAAGCCAAATTGTGGGGTATAGACGAATACAAAGCAGTAACATCACTACTTATCCATGAGTAGCCTTCTTGCCATTCAATTTCCTGCATTACAGTAAGAACATGTTTAGAGTCCCTGATGTATGCTGGAGAGGACTTCATAAGAGGCTGGAGCCTCTCATCCAGCCATGTTCCGATGTTTTCAAACAGGGACCCTATTCCAGACACGATTGGCCTAAAGGGTGGAGGAAAAACACCCTTATGGGTCTTTGGAAGTGCATGGAATAAAGGGATCCTAGATGTTTCAGGCACCATATACTCCAATTGTTTCTCAGTTAATAATCCCATGTCTGCACCTCTCTGCAGTAATAGTTGTAAGTCTGTCCGTATTCCAATAGTTGGATCACTATCAACTTTGCGGTATGTCCGTTCATCATTTAACATAAGCTGTAATTGTCCTTCATAGAGGCCACGGTCCAAGATCACCACTGAGCCGCCTTTATCTGAGTTTTTAATAATGATTCTATCGTTGGATTTTAATTTATTCAAGGCTGTTCGTTCCTGGACGGTCATGTTGTCATTATCCAGGATTCCACTATTAACCGCATGCAGCTTTTTAAGCTCCTCGAACACCACATGCTGATAGTCATCCATGGCAGGAGATCTTGAAGCCAAAGGATAAAACTGCGGATTTGGCACTCTACTGGAAAAATCAGTGTCAGTTATTAAATCTAGATCTTCCCCACTGTTGGTACTCAATGATTCCAAATTCTGCAAAGTAACCTGCTCCATAAACATTAAATTCTCAAATTGATTTGGGAACAACCTTCTCTCACTAGTATCATGATCTTCTGTTTCTGGCTGAAAAAAATGTTTCTTTATAGTCAATTGCCTGACGAATTTATTCACGTCTTTGAAGGTGGAATATAAATCAAAGTTCCTACTTGGCACAAAATTCAGGCCTCTCCTGAGTACATTGGTTTCATCCTCAGAAAGAATAGTAGCTGATAAATTGAGAACTGTGAATTCATTGCCATTTTTCACTTGCGATTCCTGAACGAATAACCATGAGTTTTTATTTGGTTTATGTTTCCTCCCCGACCTCCTTGTTGGTTTCTGGTTTTTTTGGCTCCTTGGCCTAAAAAATTATTATTACTGCTGTTACGTTCTGACGTCCCGGCCAGGGGTTCAGGATCTGATTCTCCCTCAGTGGTGTCTAATTCTGTAGAAGAAAAACTCACCCGTGATTCACGCCGGTTTAATCTGTAGTCATCCGAGCTATTCCTTAGTATAGACTTTGGATTTCTCATAGCTCTGATATCCCGCCATGTGTACACCTCATTATTGTCATAGTCTCTCCTATCACGGGTGAATTTTCTTCGTTTAGTTTCCGTGATGTCATTTTCTAATTTCTCAAGTCGTTCAAAAACATCCTTTTTAAGCTTTGTATACGAGGAATCATCCTTATATTTCACAAGCGATGCATCCAGTTCTTTGATCTCCTCCTCCAGAGTTATGATCCTGGATTGTTCTCTCTCCACTATGAGCTTCATTAATTTAGTGGAGCACTCCTATAAGTGCGGCAAAAAGCAGTGTGGGACATGCTCTCATATGTATAATACCAAAGAGTTAATTCCACTACTGGGAAACGCTATAAAATTAATTCTTTCATCAACTGCAGTTCAGATCACTGCGTTTATGTTTAAACAGTATGTAGGCTCCACATGCCGCACTTTAAGGAGACGCATTGGGGAACATTTATATGATATTATGAATCCCGCCTCTAGGAATTTGTCAGGGGCTTCACAGCATTTTTTATATAATCACAACGGGGATGTTAGTTCCTTTAAAGTGAATGCTGTAGAAGAACTCACGGGTGAGTTTTTCTTCTACAGAATTAGACACCACTGAGGGAGAATCAGATCCTGAACCCCTGGCCGGGACGTCAGAACGTAACAGCAGTAATAATAATTTTTTAGGCCAAGGAGCCAAAAAAACCAGAAACCAACAAGGAGGTCGGGGAGGAAACATAAACCAAATAAAAACTCATGGTTATTCGTTCAGGAATCGCAAGTGAAAAATGGCAATGAATTCACAGTTCTCAATTTATCAGCTACTATTCTTTCTGAGGATGAAACCAATGTACTCAGGAGAGGCCTGAATTTTGTGCCAAGTAGGAACTTTGATTTATATTCCACCTTCAAAGACGTGAATAAATTCGTCAGGCAATTGACTATAAAGAAACATTTTTTTCAGCCAGAAACAGAAGATCATGATACTAGTGAGAGAAGGTTGTTCCCAAATCAATTTGAGAATTTAATGTTTATGGAGCAGGTTACTTTGCAGAATTTGGAATCATTGAGTACCAACAGTGGGGAAGATCTAGATTTAATAACTGACACTGATTTTTCCAGTAGAGTGCCAAATCCGCAGTTTTATCCTTTGGCTTCAAGATCTCCTGCCATGGATGACTATCAGCATGTGGTGTTCGAGGAGCTTAAAAAGCTGCATGCGGTTAATAGTGGAATCCTGGATAATGACAACATGACCGTCCAGGAACGAACAGCCTTGAATAAATTAAAATCCAACGATAGAATCATTATTAAAAACTCAGATAAAGGCGGCTCAGTGGTGATCTTGGACCGTGGCCTCTATGAAGGACAATTACAGCTTATGTTAAATGATGAACGGACATACCGCAAAGTTGATAGTGATCCAACTATTGGAATACGGACAGACTTACAACTATTACTGCAGAGAGGTGCAGACATGGGATTATTAACTGAGAAACAATTGGAGTATATGGTGCCTGAAACATCTAGGATCCCTTTATTCCATGCACTTCCAAAGACCCATAAGGGTGTTTTTCCTCCACCCTTTAGGCCAATCGTGTCTGGAATAGGGTCCCTGTTTGAAAACATCGGAACATGGCTGGATGAGAGGCTCCAGCCTCTTATGAAGTCCTCTCCAGCATACATCAGGGACTCTAAACATGTTCTTACTGTAATGCAGGAAATTGAATGGCAAGAAGGCTACTCATGGATAAGTAGTGATGTTACTGCTTTGTATTCGTCTATACCCCACAATTTGGCTTTAATTGCATTACAGGAACAGATGCTGGTTTGTACAAGCTATTCGGAAGAATTACAAGAATTTATTTTGGATATAATTTCTTTTTTGCTCAAAAATAATTATTTTATTTTTTTGAATCAGTTTTACATCCAGATCTGTGGCTGTAGCATGGGGGCAAAATTCTCACCATCACTAGCCAATATTTACATGAATTGGTGGGAGAAGCAGTTCATTTACAACTCTTGGAACCCTTTTCTTTCAGATATATTCTGGTATGGTCGCTTCATAGACGATATTTTGATAATATGGCGTGGATGTGAAGCGGCCATACCAGACTTTTTTAAGTACATTAATTCTAACATGTTCAATCTGAAATTTGTTTCTTGTAGCCAGCGGGAGTCTATTTCCTTCTTAGATCTCACTCTTGTTGGTGACTCAGTGAACAAACGAGTTAACTCTGAGCTCTACAGGAAAGATGTATCAGGGAACTCCCTTCTTTATGCTACTAGCCACCATCCTAAGCATATAGTAAGGAATATACCTGTGGGGGAATATGTTAGGGCCAGGAGATCTTGCAGTACTGAGACAGCCTATATAAGAGAATGCGAGGTCATTGATGGTAGACTGCGGATTAGGGGTTATGATAGAGCAATGATTAATAGAGCCAAGACTAAAGTAAATCTTGAATCCAGAGCACACTATTTGAAGCAGAAAATTCCTATGGAAAAAACAAATCAGAACAGTGTTCCAGTATTTTCTACCCAATATAGTAATAGCTTTTGGAAAATTACTGAGATTGTACGCAAGTTTTTGCCTATTTTATCTGTGGATAAAACTCTTAAAAATATTCTGGACACAGGTTGTAGATTTGTTTCTAGACGTGCCCCTACTATTGGCAGTCTCATCTCTCCTAGTGATGCATATCTGGCAAAACCTGCATGCAGTTCAATAAAAAACTGGTTACCTACATGTGGCTCCTATAAGTGCGGCAAAAAGCAGTGTGGGACATGCTCTCATATGTATAATACCAAAGAGAGTGTTAATTCCACTACTGGGAAACGCTATAAAATTAATTCTTTCATCAACTGCAGTTCAGATCACTGCGTTTATGTTATAACTTGCGAAAAATGTCGCAAACAGTATGTAGGCTCCACATGCCGCACTTTAAGGAGACGCATTGGGGAACATTTATATGATATTATGAATCCCGCCTCTAGGAATTTGTCAGGGGCTTCACAGCATTTTTTATATAATCACAATGGGGATGTTAGTTCCTTTAAAGTGAATGCTGTGGAACAGATTCCAGCCCCTAGAAGAGGTGGAGATCGTATTCAGATACTGCGGGACAGGGAAGCCAGGTGGATTTTGACATACAATACCTGCATGCCAATGGGCATGAATATCAAAAGTGATTTAATGTATATATATTGATATGTTGATTATTGTTCTGAATGCTTTCGGTATTTATTGCATACAGGTATGCTTATGCTTGTAATCATTATTCATAATTGATCCATTTCTTTGAAAAGTGTCAATCCATGTAGATTAATGGATATACATTTTTCCTGTATGGGATCTTATGGAATTTAATGAATTACATTTGGCACATCCCAAAGGGTTAAATTGATTCAGGAAGATCTCTTTTTTGCAATGTATTAGGCTGCTGCCTTACTGACATAATTGGGTTAACCTGTGTATGTTTGACCGGATGTAGCATTCTGGGAAGTGAAGAGGTTTTTTTTTTTTTATATATATTATGTGTTTCATTTTGATAACATATGTCTATGACTAAGGGCCACAATGGCCAGAAACGCGTAAGACGCTTTCTTTTTAAAGAAAACATTTTTTGGATGTCATTCTGATGATTGGTGTTTTAACAATTTTTCAATAAAATGAATTTTTAATTCACATCTATCTCGGACGTGTTGCTGGATCAGGAAAGGAATTTCCACCACTTGCTGCTTTTTCTCCCTACCCCGACAGCGCGCCCCTTTCTTAGGCACCACCAGGTACATTCTCCCCGATCCCCAGTACCTGTCCCCGTTCCCTTCCTCCAGGTGTTATTAGCCCTGGTCTGGCTGGTTCCCCTCCACAGGAGCTACCCCTGCAGAGGTCTGTCTTCGTTCACATTCCAGATGGTTTTGTTCCTGCCTTCTCCGCAGCTCACTCCTAGCTGAGGCCCCCACCCTACCAGGACGTAGTCATAGTGACCTGTCTGTGTGAAGCCACCTGCTTCCTGCTCATTAGGAGACAGGATGAGTCATGCAAACCTGAGCTACATGCTGAAAATCTATTAACCCCTTCCTGGTGATGTATGTGTGTGTAAACTTACCTCCTCCTGCCCGGGAAAGGATATTACACAATACCCTGTAACGACCATGCTACAGGGGCGTACACATACAGCTGTAAGTTAGTATGATAATACCCACAATGAAATCAGGAATTGTGGACATAACAAAGCCACAAAAATACGGTCATGGTATGGAATGACAGCCCTGAAAGCGATATTTTCAAGGCTAAAAGATATCCCTTATCTGAGCCATAACTTTCCAATCACTGCTGTGGCCTCCAACAATCAAGAATCAAAACAGTGAAGATCCTCGGCTAAATTGAGCAGTAGTTGATCACAGACACTTATGCTCCATTCATTCCAATAGGAGAGCTGAAGATCAGCCGAGCACTGTGCTCAGCAATCACTCTCTGGCACTCCCATTAAGAATGAATGCAGTGGTAATGCACATTATTGACCTCCACACAATTCAGCTGGGGCACTTCAGTGCCCAAATGCTTAGGATCGGTGGGGGCCACAATGGTCAGACCCCTAGTGATTGGAAAGTTATTGCTTGGATAAGGAATATCATTTAAATTTGAGAACTCCTATTTAACAGTGATGTCAGAGATAAATGTAATATTGAATGGCAGCTGGGATTCACTAAAATAGCAAAATGTATGACACCTTTTGCCACTCATAAGGATCCTGCACAGGGTGCATTGTGGTGTGCGCTGGCACCAGGAGTCATGAGGTCAGTGTTCTCTAGCCCCGGGCCACTGTGTTCTGTAATAGGTGTCGCGGGCGGGGAGGACGCCGTCGCTGCTGCGCTCTCGCTAACGCTCGGGTCCGGCGCTGCTGCGGCGGCTGCTGCTGCTCGGTGGCTCGAGCGGTGGGCCGGATCCGGGGACTCGAGCGGCGCTCCTCACCCGTGAGTGAAAGGGGTGATTGGTTTGGGGGATTTAGTCCGTGACACCACCCACGGGTCGTGGTGAAGATAGGCACCACCGCTGCTGATGACAGGGATCCCGGGAGCGATGGTAAGGAGCAGCTGGGATGTTGTTTTCCCCCTCCGTGGGTAGGGGTTGGTGGTCCCGGGGCTCGGTGATGTTGTGACGGGGAGGCAGGGTTGGCGAGGTGCAGGGTTGCAGGGACAGCGCTGCGCGGTGCCGGATAGCACGGGTGTACTCACTCAGCAAGAAAGGTACAAAGTCCTCAGTAAACCAAACGGCTGGATGGACGGGTCCTGCAGCCGGCTGCAGTGTTTCTCCCCGGACAGGTGATGGCGGCTTTCTTTCCCTGCACCTTGATGTTCTCTTTCTGACTACTATGGATTCCCAACGGTAGTCCGCTCCCCGGTGTATGGGTACCAGAGGAGCCCGTTTGCCCGCAGATGCTGGCCCTTGGGTCTCTAGCCTTAGGCGGTAGCTGTATACCCTCACGGTGTGGGCGGTTGCCTTCAATCGGGACTTTTCCTGTTGTGAAACCCCTGGGGTTCCAGTCACATTCGGATCTGACTATTGTCGGCGGCTCCAAGCCTGGTCGGGGTCCAATGGCCCTGCCTGTGTGTGCTGGCTTCACTTCACTCCTCGGTCGGTACCGGCGGGCCGTCGCCCGTACCCAGTCCTACGGTTCCGCGTTGCTCCACCACTCCTGCAGACGGCCACCACCGTCTGCCAACCTTGCTGTCAGTGCCTGGGCCACAAACCCAGACACCCAAGTGCTTGCTCCTCTCACTTCAAACTCCTACACTGTTCTGTCACTTTTCCCGCCTCCAGGCCTGTGGACTCCTCGGTGGGTGGAGCCAACCGCTTAGCTCCGCCCCACCTGGTGTGGACATCAGACACTGGAGGGAGGCAACAAGGATTTTTGTTTGGCTGGTGTCCCTGTCTAATGGGGTGGGGTGTTTGTGTATTATCTGTGATGACCTGGCTAGGCCAGGGCGCCATATAGGCTGCAACAATCAGGTGACTTGAGCAGAGTGCCATCAAAAAAACATACAATGATGCATGATATAAATCATATGACTGCTGCAGCCTGTTACAAGGTAGAGTGGTCTTGGGACAGAGAAAACAGTGACGTTATTACACACCACACAGTGCCTCTGCAGGATTCTGATGGGCGACAGCAGTTATTCATTTGTAATATATCACTTTTATGTTTGTGCTTTTTTTTCTCATTTTTTTATATTTATTACTTTGGAGGTTGGTGTTGATGTGTAGATTCTGACTAGTGTTGAGGTGCAGTATAAAACTCACCAGTGCTGTGTTTCTGGCTATGGGATCACTCCTCCTGGGTGGCAACACAGCTATTGTACTGTGTCCTGACAGGCACTTGTCACGGGTGTCAGACAATCATGTGGTTTCTGGCCATAGAAGATCACAGCATTTGGCTGCGTAAAATGCTCCCCGACTTTCCATTGTTCCTGCTGTCAGAATTTATTGGTATAGGTAGCTTTCCTGCTGTATTCATCTCTCCCTCTTTTGTACTCAGCAGGAGCTCGCCTTCCACCCAGCTGCTATCATCAGCATTCTCTTGGTGCTTAAATACCCCTTACTTCCTTGGACTAGTGCTGGTGATATTTTTAAGTTCATTTAAGCCTTGGTTGCAAGCAGGTGGCGTGTTCTCCTTTGTGGTATCATTGCTGAAAACTTTGCTTAACGTCTACCTGTGTCAGCTTTAGAGAAGTAGTTCATGCATTTGACGCACCGCAGGGCTTTGGGGTACTTGATCCAGGGCAGTAGATTTACTGGGACAGTTCACTGGGTGGCCGTTGCCCGGTTCCGTGACCCTGGGGTTCGCTTAAAAGGGGAATTTGTACAAAGAAAAAATAAATAAAATAAAGAGTTTTTCTTGACGCCACTTGCGGTTTGCGACTATATGGGAAAAGTCGCCGCTGCAAAGTCTCTCACTGCTGGGGCTGATGGTATTGGGCAGCTTAGGTGTAATTGTGCCTCCCCCGTGCCAGCAGCCGCTGCTGCTCGGATCCGGACCTTCAGGGGTGGTGGCTCGAGGATCTCCGGACCCGGGGGTCTCGCGGACACTCCAACTAAAATGGGGGACGTAGATGTACGTGCTAGGCCGTAATTAGTTCGTGACACCACCCACAGTGTGTGGTGAGGTGGGACACCACCGCTGCTGTTACGGGGCAACTGGGGGAGATGTTGTGCAGCAAGATGTTAACCCCTCCATGGGCAGGGATGGTGACCCCGGGACCCGATGGCTCTGGTGCAGGGGGAATGTCGACCGCAGAGGGTGCTGGTGTACTCACTGTCAGTAAAACATGCAAGTCTCTGGTAAACCAAGGTGTTAGTGGCCGGTGCCGCGGACGGTTGCATTCGGGATCCCCCACCCGGCTGGTGGTCTCTACCCTTTTCCTGCACTGTTTAAGTAGAAAAAACGTCCCAGTATGAAACGTAGGAGTGCGCTCCCGGTTGGATGTGGCCTAAGGAGCCGTGCCCGCAGACGCTGGCCCGTGGGATCTATGGACCTTGGCGGTGACCTCTTATCCCTAATCGGTGGGCTGTTGTCTTCTATGAGGGACTTTGGGTGGGACAGGACCTCTAGTCCTGGCCTCAATTGGTTAACTAACCAGTTCCAGTAGGTTCTGGCTCCTGGCTTCAGGGTCACAGAATACCCCCCTTTGTGCTACGGTTTCCGGGTCGGTTCCCCATGTCAGTACCGGCGGGCTACAACCCTGGCCCGGTCCACCTCGGTTCCACCAAGCCGTCTTCCCATCTCCTGCTGACGGAGACCACCGTCTGCCTCCTAGCCAGTGGCACCAGGGCTCCTACCCTGGTACCAATCAGTTTGCTTCAGGCCTGACACACAGGCCTGACCTCCACTCACACTGAACTCTCAACAGAACTGACTTACTTTCCCGCCCCCGGGTTGTCTGGACCCCTGGGTGGGTGTGTCCCAACCGCCTGGTCACGCCCACTCGTGTGTCTATCTTTCCCTAAGGGGGGTGACTAGGGTGGTTGGCTGTGTGTTTCTTAGTGAGGGAAGGTGTTATGCAGGGGCCTACTTGTGACTACCTGGTTTTGCCAGGGCGTCACTTAATGGCTCTCTGCAAGTAGAGCTAGGCCCCAGGGAAGGATGATGGTGGTTGTAGTATATGAGTGCGGACGTGTAGGAAGAACTCAGACAACACAGGGGCTACGGTTTAACTTGTGCTTTACTCACTGCTTTGGAGTTGCTGCCATCCGTATTCCCTTTGTTACAGTGCCGGTTTAGTGAATTGGTGAGCTTTCTCTCCATGCACCCTGTAGTAGTAGTCGGTGGGTCCCCATGGCTTGGAGTGTTCTTGGGGTCCCCTCCTGTTGTCTCCATCTTGTCCCGTATGGCAGGCAGCTTGAACCTCTCATTGGTCGGACCTCTGTCCCCGTTCCCAAGTTCTCTCTCTGCTGCTGTGCCCCGGACACTAATGTTGGCAAGGTCCTTGATGGTCCCCTTACTGGGCAGATTGTGATCAGGTGAGCTTAAAGTGTCTTCCTGAACGCTTTAAGACTCTGTACCCCGTCGGTGCTCGGTCCAGTGAGTACTTCACTGTTCTCTCCCTGGCAGCCGTAGTCCTTTTTACTCAGTAGGTCACTGCACACTTTCCCGTCAGCACGTCAACTTCTGACTGACTTGGTGTCTGGTTACTTTCTAACTGACAAAATGTCCGTCGTCCGTCCACTTCACTGACTAGCCCCCTCCTCCTTCCAGGTTTCTGACTAGTGGATTGGATGTAAGTAGCAAAAAACCCGAGCACTCAATAACTCAATAAGGAAGGAGAGGAGAATTTGGATGCAAGTGTTTTTATTTACAACCGACAAAGTGCAAAATGTGAACCCTGACACAAAGCAACAAAACAACGTTTCGGTTTATCAGACATTTCTCAAGGTAGTTGCCTGTGGAGGTAAGGACATACAGTGAGTATATACAAGTGCAAAAAACAGCAATATATACAAATATACAGTTATATACAGGATATATAAATACTTATAATAGAGACGCAGGGGCATACGGGTCACAAGGACAGCCGTCAGGGTAGAGAGTAAGTGGAGGGCATCACATTCAGCAGTATGCGGTATCTGACGTATAAGAATTATATGCATGAAAAGAAAATGCACCTCAGTACAATATAGGAAAATCAGAGCACTGTCCGCTAAATGATGACACAGATGACAATGAGATCTCTGTTTAACAGGAATGGAGGGAGTATTATTATCCTCCTTAGAAGTGCCATAAATCCATCTAGCAAATATACATATATGCATGACCATATTTCATGTATAGGGATAGTAGCAAAGAAGGCAGCAGAACTACATATCAGGATGGTGGTGATGTGGTGAGTATACACAGAAGCAAGGGAGGAAAGGAGAAGACGCCTGGAAGAAAAGTTATACACATTAGAAAGTTATAGGTGCAGATAGTGGAGGAGTCCACATGGGGCGGATGAAGTGGCCGCAGGTCTGACCGCGGCTGAGTTCCCATAATCTGCGCCAACAAAATCCCCACGCTCAGATTTTATGCAAGGGTACTTTTTTTTACTGGTAAACATCTCAATGACACATGCAGCTGGCTTAGCAGCACACATAACCAGGGTTTGCTATCCGGATCTTTAACTTCAGACACACGGCACAGAACACAAAAAAAACAGCAATGATAAACAAGAATTCTGTCCCTGACTTGCCCTATAGGTTACATTACTAGTCCAAAACACAAGAAGGGAGGGCTCCCACGTAGCAAGCCTGGACTCCAGGTAAACGACGGCAACTCCAAGGAGCAGAGATGGGGAAATCTTCAGCCCTCTCACCAGAGGACTAGCTCACAGTCTCTTGGAATGGAGGAAGGAGACGGTCCGGAGGTCCCTTAAGTCCAGGATCACATCTGCAGCAGTTATAGCAATCCCTCACACGTCAGCGATGAGGGCAGTCCGAGGCAGGTCTGTTCAGGTACAGCTCCAGTAGCTCAGAGTCTTTTTTTCCCGCACTTTTTTTCCTGTACAACCAGTGCCTGTGGGAGGGGATCAGATTTTTCAGCGTCCGCCCCTCGAGCAATTTCAGCACTTGTCCACAAGGTGGCAGCACCATCCTGTGTAATGTCAGTCTCCATGTATTTTTCAGTCACAACACAGTCAGAGCTGCTCGCATCGTTACATATCCCCCCACTGAAAGGTTGGCAGTCCCTGTCAACATTCACAGGTTCCAGGGCAGCGAGGACTGAGGCTGTGGCAGGGGGAGGCTGAGAAGCGGGCCATACATACTGGTCCCTATAAGACTGCCCAGGAGGAACCCCGGCAGTGGTGCGGGTAGTACGCCGCAGAGGTTGATTTCCCTCCACTCTATCACCGGTTACACTCTCTACCTCCGTCAGTTCCCTAGAGGGAGGGCCAGTCTGCGCAGGCGGGTAATAGTCCCGGAGTCAACAGAGTCACTATGCTGAGTAATGTCAATGGTGTCAGTCATGTCAGCAGTGTCGTCCTCACCGGGTACAGTGGTCAGGGAGTCAGGCTGGGATCGGCAGGGGCGCAACATATTCCGGTGCAAGGTGCGAGAGTTGCCGCTATCTTCACCCCGGACTCTGTACACATGACCATCAGGGTAGGGGCGCTCAACTACCCGATAGACTTCAGCTTCCCACTTAGCTCGGAGTTTTCCTTGAGGCTTCTTAATACGAACCAGGACTAGCTGTCCTACTTCTAAGGGTTCTTCCTGTACGGGGAGCGGGTCATCATGTCTCTGGCCCCGGATTTGTTGGCCTATCAGTCGGTATACAGTTTCCATCTTCCGACGATGAGTGTGTAGCCAGGATGGATAGGTACCGCCGGTATTTTTTTCAGGACTGGTCAGGTTTAGGTCATGGACCCCTTTTCCTGGGCGGCCAAAAAGAAGGGTGTGTGGGGTAAAACCCGTCATGGAGTGGACTTGATTGTTGTAGGCCCACACTAGATCCGGGAGGAATTGGGGCCATTGGTCTTTCTTCTCATCGGCTAAGGTGCGGATTTACTGGAGTAGAGTCCGGTTAAAGCGCTCACATTCACCATTCCCCTGTGGGTGGTAAGGAGTGGTTCTGGACTTCTAGATCCCATACATCCGATGCAGCTTCTCGATAATTTGACCTTCAAAACAAGCCCCCTGATCAGAGTGCAACCTTTCCGGACACCCATAGACCTGGATGAATTGTCGACAGATGGCCCGCGCAGCTGACTTGGCAGTCTGATCTTTGGTAGCAACAGCAACTGCGAATTTTGTGAAATGGTCTACCATAACCAGACAGTATTGGTAGCCACCACTCGCCGTCCCAATCGACAGGTAGTCCACCATCAACAGCTCAAGGGGCCGAGATGTCTCAATTGTTTGGACAGGTGCACGCTGTTCAGCGGACTTGTAAAGCTCACAGGTGCGACAGGCTTGGCAGACATCTTCAACCAGCTTGCGGAGTCCCGGACAGTAGATGGACTGTTGGACCCACCGGAAGGTCTTGTCTATTCCAAAGTGGCCGTTCCTCTTGTGTGCTTCTCCCACCATCTCACGGGCCATTTGGGCCGGCACTACAACCTGTAAGCACTCCTCCAGCATGTGGGATAGGAAGATCCTCCGGTATAGCACTCCTTCTCTCAGAATCAGATGATCCCATTGGCTGAGCAGGGTCAGGGTACTGGTGGACAGTCGTGACTGCGTGTCAGAGGACGGCTTCTGCTGCTGCTTCACCCATTGTTTGAGTAGGGCACATTCAGCATTGCGGTCCTGGATTCTGCACCATTCCTGTGGGGACAGTGGTGACCCTACTGGAGTGCCAGCCTCATCCACAGCATACTGGCGGCAATCCATCATCTGCCGGGCTAATCTTGCGAAGTCAGGCATCTTGTCTCCTTCCAGCTCTTCGTCCCGGTCCTTAGTGGGCGAGGGAGATGTCCTTCTGGACAGGCTGTCCGCATTCTGATTTTCAGCCCCAGATCTATATTTAATCTTGTAGTTAAACTTGGAGAGCCGAGCCATCCATCGCTGCTCCATAGCCCCAAGTTTCGCATTTTCTAAGTGGGCCAAAGGGTTGTTGTCCGTCAGGACTAGTACTTCTGTCCCTGTCAGATATTCGGCAAATTTCTCAGTCATTGCCCACATCAAGGCCAACAGCTCCAGCCGGAATGAACTGTAATTGGTGGGATTCTTTTCACCTTCATGTAGGGACCTGCTGGCATAGGCTACAACACGTTCCTTGCCTTCTTGTACCTGTGAGAGTACTGCCCCCAGACCTTGTAGACTGGCGTCAGTATGTAATTGAAAGGGCAGGGTGTAATCTGCATATGCCAGGATGGGGGACGACGTCAAGGCACCTTTTAGAGCTTGGAAGGACTCCTCTTGGGTATGCCCCCAATTGATGCGACGTCCTCTGGGACTGTTGGTGGTCCCTCGAAGCAGGTCGTGCAGTGGTGCGGCAAGCCGGGCGAAGTTCTTGACAAACCGACGGTAGTAGCCTGCCAGTCCCAGGAAAGCCCGGACCTCCTTGACAGTTGTGGGCTGTGGCCAGTCCCGTACAGCGGCTATTTTCTCCGGCGATGGTTGTACACCTTCGGCCGAGATCCTGTGGCCCAGGTAATCGATCTCCTGCTGTAGAAGACGGCACTTGCTGGGTTTCAACTTCAGGCCATGTTCCCTTAGCCTCTGGAACACGTGGCCCAGCTTCTGTAGATGTTCTTCGAGCGTGGCTGAATAGACCACAATGTCATCAAGGTAGATGAGGGTGAAGTCGAAATTGAAGTCTCCCAAGCAGCGCTCCATCAGCTTCTGGAAAGTTCCCGGCGCGTTGTTCAGGCCGAAGGGCATCCTGTCAAACTCGTACATGCTCAAGGGTAGGACGAAAGCGGTCTTTTCTCTGTCCTTTTCGCTCATGGGTACCTGCCAATAGCCGCTGGCCAGATCCAGGGAGGAAAAGTACTTGGCTTTCTTCAGAGCCGTCAGGGATTCTTCGATCCTCGGCAAAGGGTATGAGTCCCGGGTGGTGCAAGCATTCAGGCGGCGGTAGTCCACACAGAACCTCAGGGATCCGTCTTTCTTTTTAACTATTACCACCGGTGCAGCCCAGGGGCTCTGGCTCTCTCGTACCACTCCGGCATGGAGCATGGAATTCAGGAGGCTTTTCACTTCTTGGTATTGCTGGGGTGGTATCTGCCGGTATCTCTCACGGATAGGAGAAGCGTTACCCGTAGGGATCTCGTGTTGGATACTGGTGGTGCATCCAAAGTCGGTGTTATGCCGGGCAAAGGACGCCTGGTGTTCCTGTAGTAGTTTTTCCACCTGTGACACTTCCTGTTTAGAGTATTGGGATGTATCCAGCTTACACTTCTCTAGCAGCTCCTTTCCAGCTTCAGTGTCATCTGTGGCGGTGGCCATGGCGGAGACAGTCACTGTCCAGTCTCCCTCTGTCGATGGGGCAAACTGGAAGGGGCCCCTGGGATTCACGTCTGTAGGTAGGGTGTAGACTCTGGCGAGCTGTTTCCCCGCTTCTAGGTCGACGCCTACACTAGCCATATTGCTCAGAAGGACAGGGATCCTTCCCCTCCTCACGACAGCCAGAGTGCGAGCGACTAATGGGTTCAATTTTCCCTCCGTCGGGGTTTGCGGCTCAATCAGTACCTCCACGCCTTCAAGCGGTCTTGTGGTGCTAAGGGGTAGCGAGATAATTGTCTCCTTTTCAGCCGGTAAGGTGATCCTAGTGTGGCGAGGCACGATGATAGTGGCTATGGGCCGTTGTTCCTCTGCCATTTGCTGTAGGCTGCAGGCCCGAACCACTCTTCGGAATGCTCGGCGGGTGGCCCTGTGTGTGGTAACTTCCTGCCAGTACTTGGGTCCCCGCTTGGTAAACAATACCAGGTCCAGGTCTTTCAGGATGTTCATCCCAATAATCATTAGCGTGTCCGAACCGAAGCCTTCTTTGACCATGATTATCCCCCTCCTCCAGAGGTCCTGTCCACACATTTCGGTGCTCATCCAAGCTACTCCCGTTACTGGAATGGGTAGATTATTGGCCGCTTTGATCTTGATGACGGTATTCGGGTCATAAGCAGCCCGTGGTTGTAGATATTTCTCGTAAAACTGTTCTGAGATGGTGGACACCTGGGATCCAGTATCCATTAGTCCTTGCATGGCAACCCCCTCTAGCATTACTTTCAGTGTAGGGCTGTTTGATGCAAGCTTGCTCCTTTGTTGGCTCCTTTTCTCCGTGGTCTTCCCGGTCCAGTGAGCCTCCTCAGCTGGGGTGTTTAGTTTAAAGGTGCCCGCTGTTGAGAGGCATGGCTTGGCGGTTCTAGTGGATAGGCCTGGGGTTCCATCCGCTGTTTCGAGTGAAACTCCGCTTGCTGGGGTGTTTGAGAGTCCATTCGATGGAACGGCTGCGGGTCGGGTTGGAAGGAGTTCTGGGGGCAACGGTTTGCTCTGTGACGGGGGTCACCACATGTCCAGCACTTCCCCATAGGCCGGCTAGGTTGCCGTCTCACTTGCCTATCCGCCTGTTGGTCTAATGTGAGCTGCAGCACCGGCTTCTGTAAATCCGCCACCATCTGCTTCAGTTCCTCCGTGTCGCTGTTCTGAGTATTTGTACTGTACATGGATCTGAAAGCAGCGGTATAAGTCTCTGTTCCCGTAACAGGTCCCCTAGAACATTCTATGGCTTCTTGTTTAACCTCAGCAAATGTAAGGGCTGGATTTATCCGGAGTGAGTCCTGCAATGAGCGGTTGAGATACGGATCTCTCAGTCCTATTACGAATTGGTCCCTCGGCACCAGGTCGCGGGAGGATGTACCAGCTAGATTTTCTCCATTTTTGCAGGCTTGTTCCAGCAGTACTTGGAGGGCGTTCGCATATCGGGGAATGTCCTCCCACTCGAGCTGTGTACGCTGGAAGAACATATAGCGCAGTGTTCCCAGGTATCTGGTCGGCCCATAGATGTTCTCTAGCACCCGCACCAAGTCATCTAATGTACGCTGGCCCCTAACCATCTCCAGTCTGACCGTCATCCATGCCTCCCCCTCTAACGTCAGCATAGCCATTTCCGCTAGGGTCTTAGGATCAACATTATACATTTCCCCCACTATCCTAAGTTGTTCCGCCCATTCAGATACAGGGTAATTCCGTCCATTAAACTTTCTCACTTGATTTACAATAGACGCCGGAGGAGCTGTCTGACTATAAGCTACCACCGGGAGGGGATTTTGCTGGTCACAGATCCTGCCGACTACGCCAGATGAAGTGGCCGCAGGTCTGACCGTGGCTGAGTTCCCATAATCTGCGCCAACAAAATCCCCACGCTCAGATTTTATGCAAGGGTACATTTCTTTACTGGTAAACATCTCAATGACACACGCAGCTGGCTTAGCAGCACACATAACCAGGGTTTGCTATCGGGATCTTTAACTTCAGACACACGGCGCAGAACACAAAAAAAACAGCAATGATAAACAAGAATTCTGTCCCTGACTTGCCCTATAGGTTACATTACCAGTCCAAAACACAAGGAGGACGGGCTCCCACGTAGCAGGCCTGGACTCCAGGTAAATGACGGCGACTCCAAGGAACAGAGATGGGGAAATCTTCAGCCCTCTCACCAGAGGACTAGCTCACAGTCTCTTGGAATGGAGGAAGGAGACGGTCCGAAGGTCCCTTAAGTCCAGGATCACATCTGCAGCAGTTATGGCAATCCCTCACACGTCAGCAATGAGGGCAGTCTGAGGCAGGTCTGTTCAGGTACAGCTCCAGTAGCTCAGAGTCTTTTTTTCCCGCACTTTTTTTCCTGTACAACCAGTGCCTGTGGGAGGGGATCAGATTTTTCAGCGTCCGCCCCTCGAGCAATTTCAGCACTTGTCCACAAGGTGGCAGCACCATCCTGTGTAATGTCAGTCTCCATGTCTTTTTCAGTCACAACACAGTCAGAGCTGCTCGCATCGTTACACGGTTTGTAGAAGTTACCTGCTAATAAAGGACCATGAGGTGCTGGAACAGCGGTGGCAGTGGTAATGGCAGCGTGATCGCTCAGGGCTGGGGAGCGCCATTATTAAGGAGACGGTGGGGAAAATGTCACTTCCGGTCTGGCCGGGTGCAATGCATGGAAGGAAAGTACCCACTGCGCATGCGCGTGACGTCAGTGGTGCAGTGTAAGCGCTAGTCGGGGCAGGGAGTATAAGCACTGAGCCTGATAGGGACATGGGTGTGTCAATCACGTGTGTGTTCAGGTGGGTCATCGGGTGTGGGCGTGCCAGAAACACAACGCAGTCTAAGTGCTGTATTTCTTAAAGGGCTATAGACGCGCACAGTATAATTATGTCACTAAGCACAAAAGCAACAGCTGGATATATAAGTGTCGGGAATGGTGCATAATTACCTGCCAGGAGGCCCAGAAGTGCAGAGGGAGACTATAGTGGACCGTGAGATAGGGATTAAGAACGCTAGGGTACCTAAAGAAAAAGGAGCAAGTACAGGCGTCAGTATAAGGAATATCATAGTACATAACAATAAATGATTGGATGGAGGAAAACAATCATAATTATTCAGCTTGATAACTGATCATGCAGGAGAAAACGGATAGAGATAATGTTAATACATCACAATGAATGGTACAGTGTATGATCAGATACAGTCAGGGAACTAGACATGAACCTCATATTTCCGGTTGAGGCCATGGGGTTCGAGGGTTTGGAGGGTATGGATCCAAAAGGACTCCCTCTCACGTAATATTTTGATACGGTTGCCTCCTCGTCTAGGGAGACTCACATGCTCAAGCACCTGAAACCTCAGTTGTGAGACAGAATGGCCAGTAGAGATAAAGTGTGCAAGGATAGGTAGAACTGTTTGTTTGCGCCAAATCGTCGATTTGTGCTTACTGATGCGGTCCCGGATATACTGGGTAGTCTCCCCAACATATCCGAGACCGCACGGGCACTTAATACTCCCTCCGTTCCTGTTAAACAGAGATCTCATTGTCATCTGTGTCATAATTTAGCGGACAGTGCTCTGATTTTCCTATATTGTACTGAGGTGCATTTTCTTCTCATGCATATAATTCTTATACGTCAGATACCGCATACTGCTGAATGTGATGCCCTCCACTTACTCTCTAACCTGACAGCTGTCCTTGTGACCTGTATGCCCCTGCATCTCTATTATAAGTATGTACATGTCTTGTATATAACTGTATATTTGTATATATTGCTGTTTTTTGCACTTGTATATACTCACTGTATGTCTTTACCTCCACAGGCAACTACCTTGAGAAATGTCTGATAAACCGAAACATTGGTTTGTTGCTTTGTGTCACGGTTCACATTTTGCACTTTGTCGGTTGTAAATAAAAACACTTGCATGCAAATTCTCCTCTCCTTCCTTATTGAGTGCTCAGGTTTTTTGCTACTTGTGATTAATATATTACCCTACAGCACCTATATTTACAGCAGTTGTAGCCAGACTTTTTTCTTTATTATAGTGGATTGGATGCGTCCCAGCCTATAGGTGACCACCCGTTAAATCCATCTCTAGCCTGTTACCCAATCTGGGGAAAAGGGCGTGGATATGTGTGTGTGTTGTGGTGTTTACCAGCACTGGACTTCCAGGAATACGGGGTTGGATATAGTATCCTGTGGCACCTGACTGTCAGGGGCGCCACACAATTTCCCCCTGTGTGTCCTCTTTGTGTCTTCTATAGTGTTTAGTGGGGTTGACAAAGAGCACATCCCATCCGTTGCCTATTTAGGGTGCAGCACTAGGCATACCTAAGGTCAGGTATCCGGCTCTGTGCATAGGTACGGAACATATCTAGGGTGGTGAGGGATCCCAGGGAACAGCTATAGGTTTGGTCAGGGGTCACCATCTTCCCTTTCCCTATACACAGGGTTTCTCTTCCCTTCCCTTTCACCATTCAATTGGTACTTCCCCATAGCTAGCGTGACAGCGCTGCTGTGCAACGTCAAGACTATGTCTGTGGTCACTTTTAGGATATGTATTGAGGTCTTGACACAGAACAGGAGCTGTCAGGACACAGTATAGATTATAAGCTTGTCACTGTGATGTACCGATGGCCAGCCGACAGACATCAGAAGATGCAGAGCGCAGGGCAGATGTTGTTGTTGGTGGGATTTCAACCCAGGACACCAGCACTGAAAAGCAACAGTACAAACGACCAAGCCACCAAACAGCCATAAAAGTGAATGGAGAGAACCTGAGCTGCTTCCTCTACATTCCTGGTAGCACAAGATGAAACCCCATCCTCAAAATAGATGTGGGCTTTAAAGGTGGGTCAACAATAATCAAATTTGTATGGCATAATGCCATATTCACTGTGGCGCCCTGGCCTAGCCAGGTCGTCACAGATAACATCCAAACACCACCCACCCCCATTAGACAGGGACACCAGCCAAACAAAAACCCTTGTTGCCTCCCTCCAGTGTCTGATGTCCACACCAGGTGGGGCGGAGCTAAGCGGTTGGCTCCACCCACCGAGGAGTTCACAGACCTGGAGGCGGGAAAAGTGACAGTTCAGTCCAGGAGGTGGAAGTGAGAGGAGTAAACACTGGGGTGTCTGGGTTTGTGGCCCAGGCACTAACAGCAAGGTTGGCAGACGGTGGTGGGCGTCTGCAGGAGTGGTGGAGCAACGCGGAACCGTAGGACCGGGGACGGGCGATGGCCCGCCGGTACCGACCGGGGAGCGAAGTGATGCCAGAACACACAGGCAAGGCCATCGGACAGGGAAGGGAGCAGGGAAGGCGCGAAAGCGAAGCCCGCCCCCAACAAACGGAAGTGCTGAAGAGTACCAAGGGGGCGCGAGAGTGTGTCTGCCTGATGTAGCCGAGGCTATAAAAGCGGGGACGCCAGGACTCTGCCAGCAATTGGTTCCTGGAATACGGCCACGCATGATGTCCCATCCGTCCGGCACCACGGAAATCTCCGAGCCCACGCCAGGAACAGCGGCGTGGGTGGAAGCCCGCGCTGGGTGGCTGAGATGGAGGAAGTGGCGGCAGCCGTGCGGAGATGCGAGGTGGAGACAGAGTTGGAGGAGCGGGTAAGTGACCCACGCCCCTATGTCCGAGAAGGACCGGCAGCTGCAGCTGAGGGGCCCGGCCTGCGCCCGCTCACCCTCCTGCTTCCCCCGCCATCCGTACCGGCTGCTGTTGCCCCTCCGCTCGGTCCGCTACCCCCAACACCGGTAGCGGAAGCCAACCCGTCCGCCCTAGAGGACCGGCCTGGGGGCATTGTTCGGGACCGGCCTGCGTCCCTCCCGCTACCGTGGAAGGCCCCGCAGGAAGTAGCCGTCCGCGACAAGGAGCCATCGGCCCCCAGAAGTGGCCGCACCTGAAGCCGTCCCGGCTCTGGCAGTCCGCCCGGCCGTGGAAGAACCGGCCGATGCTGGCCTGAAGGCTCAATGGGTGAGGTCAACAAGCCCTGAATCCCCCGCCTTGGCTGAGGCTGCACCGGGCCGCAACTGCAAAGCCGCAGTCCAGGCCATGTCACCGCAGGACTCCCACAACAGAGAACCGGTCGTGGCCGGTGTGGGTGCAGTCCAGCGGGGCCAGACCCGGGCGCAGGGGTCTGCCAACGCCCCATACTGGGACAGGGAGCCAAACCCGTTGGGCCGGGAGATCGCCGCTAGAGAGCAGCAGAGGTCAGAAGTGCTGGTGAGGGTGATCCGAGAGAAAGATGCACCTTTCGGGTGCGGGGCCCAGTGTACGAGGGTCAAGTCCGGCAGTTCGACCAACGGAGGGGGTTTGGCTTCATCTATAAGCCGGGCCTGGAGGCCGAAGTATTCGTGGCCCGCCGTGATGTCAATTCACACCTCCCCACGGGCCACCCAGGTCGTGATCTACTGCCGGGCGACCTAGTGACTTACACCCGCCACTGCGGAGAGAGGGGCTGGTTCGCCCTGGATGTAAAACAGAGGAAGAGCCGCAGTGAGCAGACATGGCCCCAGCCCCCTCCTCCACCAAGCTGTCCGGATGTGGAGCTGGAGGAGGTCTCAGAGGAGTATGACCTCAAGTAGCGGCAGCAGTCCTCCGTTGCAAGCAGTTGTCCCTCGTTGGGACCCCCAGCAGTTTGATTGAATGACTTTAATGAACCGTGACGTTTACCTGATTGTCTACATGATTATACCGGCCGTTGCTGGCAAGTTTTCCCCGGAGGGACCCTGTGTGTTTTACAACCTGCATGAGAGACTACTCATGGACATGGCCGAGAACTGGCAGGCCACCCACGAACTTGTGGGCTTGTAAATAAGTTGAGGGGTGATTTTCCATCGGATCCGCCTCCGGAGAGGCAGATTGGAGGAAGGCCCGCAGCAGAGCAGGCTGGGGCCCGGCCACCACCAGGACCAGTGGCCATCCTCCGGGGGTCAGGGGTCCCCCAAGGACGTGGGGTCCCCTGAAATGACAGCCGCGTGCGAGTAACCGTACCCGTTCCCGCTCTGGCAGCCTGAACCTGGACTGGGGTCAAGGGGTGCTGCCCACTTCTTAGGGGCAGCATCAGGGCTAGGTTGCTTGGGTGGGAGAGCGGAAGACACCCGTCCGTCCATCTGTTATTAAAAATGTTATATATGTGCAACGTTTAAGTGTCCTTACAAGAAATGCTTCTGTTTGAAATGTTTACATGTTATTTATATCTTTTTGCAGTTTTGAAAAATAAAACCAGTGATGGACGGGCAGCCCGCGGACGGTCTGCATTTCACCAAGGGGGAATGTGGCGCCCTGGCCTAGCCAGGTCGTCACACATAACATCCAAACACCCCCCACCCCCATTAGACAGGGACACCAGCCAAACAAAAACCCTTGTTGCCTCCCTCCAGTGTCTGATGTCCACACCAGGTGGGGCGGAGCTAAGTGGTTGGCTCCACCCACCGAGGAGTTCACAGGCCGGGAGGCGGGAAAAGTGACAGTTCAGTCCAGGAGGTGGAAGTGAGAGGAGTAAACACTGGGGTGTCTGGGTTTGTGGCCCTGGCACTAACAGCAAGGTTGGCAGACGGTGGTGGCCATCTGCAGGAGTGGTGGAGCAACGCGGAACCGTAGGACCGGGGACGAGCGACGGTCTGCCGGTACCGACCGGGGAGCGAAGTGAAGCCAGCACACACAGGCAGGTCCTTCGGACCCCAACCAGGCTTGGAGCCGCCGACAATAGTCAGATCCGAATGTGACTGGAACCCCAGGGGTTTCACAACAGCAAAAGTCCCGATTGAAGGCAACAGCCCACACCGTGAGGGTATACAGCTACCGCCTAAGGCTAGAGACCCAAGGGCCAGCGCCTGCAGGCAAATGGGCTCCTCCAGTACCCATACACCGGGGAGCGGACTACTGTTGGGAATCCATAGTAGTCAGAAGGAGAACATCAAGGTGCAGGGAAAGACAGCCGCCATCACCTGTCCGGGGAGAAACACTGCAGCCGGCTGCGGGACCCGTCCATCCAGCCATTTGGTTTACCGAGGACTTTGTACCTTTCTTGCTGAGTGAGTACACCCGTGCCATCCGGCACCGCGCCGCGCTGTCCCTGCAACCCTGCACCGTACCAACCCTGCCTCCCCGTCACAACATCACCGGGCCCCGGGACCACCAACCCCTACCCACAGAGAGGGAAAACAACATCCCAGCTGCTCCCTCCCATCGCTCCCGGGATCCCCATCATCAGCAGCGGTGGTGCCCATCTTCACCACGACCCGTGGGTGGCGTCACGGACTAAATTCCCCAAACCAACCACCCCTTTCACTCACGGGCGAGGAGCGCCGCTCGAGTCCCCGGATCCGGCCCACCGCTCGAGCCACCGAGCAGCCATCGCAGCAGCGCCGGACCCAAGCGTTAGCGAGCGCAGCTGTAACTAGAAGAATTAAATAACTTGTCTTTAAATGTACTGCGATCTTAGAGGAACAGCACTGTATTGTATAATGTAGTTCTAATGCAGGCACATATGCCAACGCTGGCAAATGGTATTTCTATATTTGGAAACAAAACACATTCTGCTGTAATTAAACTTACAGTATGTCTGATTTTCAATATTTTACTGTTACTAATGCAATGCCAATATAAATACACACATTTATACAGCTAAACATATGGTATACAGAAATGCATCACTGCAAATGGTCATCACTGCAAATGAACTGTACAATCTTGGATGAAAGTGTTGGCACCCTTGAAATTCTCCCAGAAAATTAAGTATTTCTCCCACAAAATTGATATTACACACGTTTTGCTATACACATGTTTATTACCTTTGTGTGCATTGGAACAATACAAAAAACTGAATAAAAAAAGGCACATTGGGCATAATTTTACACAAAATACAAAAATCAGCTGGAAAAAGTTGTTGACACCCTCAACTTAATATTTGGTTGCACACTTTTTGGAATAAATAACTGCACTCAATCAATTTCTGGAGATCGCAGTATGCAAATGCGTGGACTCTGGCGCCATTTTAATGAAGACAGAATTACTGTGTCAATGCGCACGTGCCACCAACAATAGCAATGGTGTTGCAGCGGGATATTTAAATAAAGAAAATGGGGCAAGCCAAGAGGACATCGGAGGAGGAATAAATGCTGAGGACCCGACCCATAAAGGCTCACCCTGTTGTACCCATCAAAGTATTGTGCATTTCTGCAACCTTCATTAAAGATATTTCTTTCTCTTTCCACAAGTATGTCTGGATTCAGCATCTTTGTGCCAGTATGGCACTGCCTTTAGTGCAGATCACAAAATCCCGGTGGGTGGTTCTCTTTAAGGCTGCCGTCACATTAGTAAATGGCATCTGATGTGAGTGCATCAGATGTGATATGCTAGTGACCCTCGGCTCCTGCCCTGCTGCGAGCGTAAGCCAAGTGATGGATCGGATCACAGTTGCAGAGGACAGGGAGAGAGTGATCTCTCCATTTCCTCCATTGTCAGCCTGTGCGTATATACGATGTTTCACTCACACTCATAGACTTGTATGGGTGCGAGTGATGAGAGACTCACAGACAATCGCAGCACGCTGCAATATTTTCCTCAGTCCAATAGTTCAATTATACCAATCAGGGCATAGTTCAATTATGCCAGGCATGCAGGTGACGCGCCCACGGGGTCTGAGGTTACCTGTCATCGGCCCGCTGTTCTTCTCCTGCGTTGCCGCGGTGACCTTGCCCGGTTCTGTGACCCCGGTGGTGTCAATAAAGATGGGGATGGGGATGATGGGGGAGGTTGTTCGTGATGCCACCTGTCGAGTGCGGCCAGTATTAGCTGCCGCTGCGGGAAGTATTTCTCTGCTGGAGCGAGTGGTGATGCAGCTCGGATGTAGTAGCTCTCCACAGGCAGCGCTAGGCCCCAGGGAGGATGTTGGGAGTAGTAGTCACCTATGATACAGGGGTGCAATGTTGAAAGCGCCGGCAGTAATGGGACGACACAGAGGGTGCAGTTCAAGTTCTTTACTCACTGGATGTGTGTAGCCCCATCATTACCTTCAGGTCGCCTCAGGGTCTTCAGGGACTTCACGTGTTGGGATTCTTCTGACAACAGGCAGGTCAGGTTAACTTCAAAGGGAATCGTGACGCCAATCTCGGTAATTGCGGTCAGGGGGTGACCGCCACTGCAGTTTAGGGAGCTTCTGGGGCTGATGGTAAATGCAGTTTGATGTTATGGCCTCCTAAGAGTGAGGCTGTCCCCAGGGGCTCAGTGTAAGTGTGATGCCCTGGACTAGCCAGGTACTCACAGATAGCGCCCCGCACAACACCAGTCCCTCACTAGGTAACCCCAGCCAAACCATAAACCCTCGTCACCTCCTCAGTTAATTCACTGATTGCGGTCTGGACTTTAGGTCCTTTCCCACCCAAGTCCCGACTGAAGACAACAGACCACTGAGGGGGATACAAAACCACCGCACAGGCAGAGAGATCCCACAGGCCAGCGTCTGCGGGCAAACGGGCTCCTCCAACATATACAAAGCCGGGGAGCGGACTCCCATCTCTGAAGCGCAGGCAGTCTACACATACACTACACGGTGTAAGAGAAAGGCAAAGACCACCGAACCGGGTGGGGGACCAGACGCAGCCGGCTGCGGGCACTGACCACCATCAACTTTGTTTACCAGAGACTTGTGTGTGTCAATAACAGTGAGTACAACAGTGCCATCCGGCCGCGCACTGCCCTGCACCGTCCAGCTACTCTCCCCGACGGGTCCCGGGGCCATAATCCCTGCCCACGGAGGGGTTAACATCTTGCTGCATCACCATCTTACCCGGGTGCCCCGTAACTGCAGCGGTGGTGTCTACACCTTCACCACATCCTGTGGGTGGCGTCACAAACTCAAACACGGCTCCGGCCGTACACCTACCTACCACCCCCCTAAGTAGCGCCAGCACCTTTTCAGAGCGAAGTGACCCCGGGTCTGGAGGCGCTCGAGTCACCCCCCAACGAGCCCGGAACCGAGCAGGAGCGGTACATAAGTGTGTAGTACCACAGGTTGCAGAAGAACTCACACACAAAAAAGGGTGGCTTTGCACACTACGACATCGCAGGTGTGATGTCGGTGGGGTCAAATCGAAAGTGACGCACATCCGGCGTCGCAGTCGGTATCGTATCATTGGTGTAGGGTCCGACATTTTCATAATGCCGGTGCAGCGACAGGTACGATGTTGTTTCTCGTTCCTGCGGCCGCACACATCGCTGTGTATGAAGCCGCAGGAGTGAGGAACATCTCCTACCTGCGTCCCGGCTGCAATGAGGAATAGTGATGTGTCGGTCGTGAACCTGCGGTGAACACATATTTAATAAGGAGCCGAGAATGAGCTGAAAGATCCGGCTCTTTTTGGTGAACGGAGCCATAGGAACCGGATCACCAAAAAGAGCCGGACTGCCCATCACTAATGAGGAAGGAAAGAGGTGGGCCGGATGTTTACAGCTTGCTCATCTCCGCCCCTCCGCTGCTATTGGCCATCTGCCGTGTGACGTCGCTGTAACGCCGCATGACCCGCCCCCTTAGGAAGGAGACGGTTCGCCAGCCAGAGCGACGTCGCAGGGCAGGTGAGTGCATGTGAAGCTCCCGTAGCGATAATGTTCGCTACAGCAACTATCACAAGATATCGCTGCTGCAACGGGGGCGGGGACTATCGCGCTCGACATCGCAGCATCGGCTTGCGATGTCGCAGCGTGCAAAGTACCCCTTAGTGGCAAACAGGTGCAGGTAGATCTCTGATCCACCCGCGCCTGTTAATGGCACATGGCTGGTGATCGACATGTACGGTAACCAGATGGACTCGACCCTAGATGTATATATACCTCCAAGGCCATGAAGGGGTTAAAGGGAACCTGTCACCAGGTTTTTGCCATGTGATGTGAGGGCAGTGTGATGTAGGGACAGAAACCCTAACTTCAGCTTGTTGCAGTTTAGATACAATCCCTGTTTTCTCTGCTGCAGATCTTCAAGTTTTCTAAATGCTGAGCTCTCTATAACCCCTCCCAAAACATTGATTTAAAACTTTCTGTGTACACTGTTCATAGTTAGAAAACTGCCAATCAGCAGAGGGGGCGAGTTCATTAATATAGATGACTACAAGGCAGGAGGTTTACTAGTTAGTCTTCTAGTTAGTCCTCTTCTGAGCACGCTGATACCCCACATGTGGTCAGAAACCTCTGTTTGGACAAATAGGAGGGCTCGGAACAGAAGGAGCAATATTTGAATTTTGGAATACAAATTTGGCTGAAATAGATTACGGGCACTATATTGCATTTGCCGGGCCCCTAAGGTGCCTAAAAAGCCAAAACCCCTCACAAGTGACCCCATTTTGGACACTAGACCCCCTCAAGGATTTTAGTCAGGCGTATAGTGAGCATTTTGAATCCACAGGTAGTTCACACAAATGTTGCTGTAGCACAAAATTTCTCATTTTTAGACTATGTGCCCACGATCTGGCGACACTGCGTCTAGTGCACAGTGCCAGCCCTCCTTGCGGAGATGCGAGTCTTCTCCATGTGAGAACGCAACTGCCTGTGCTCACGATCCGGGTTCGGGCCGCTTCAGACTTTAGCTCTATCCTCCCCGTAGAGAACACTGTCATTTCCACAGCATAAAATGCTAGGATGGATGTACGGATAGATGTCAAACACATATATAATGTCCCACCACCCTGCATATTCTAAGCTGGCACCCTTTAGTGACTTTCAAGTGGCACTAATGGGTGCTTAGCCTTGTATTTAGCCAAAAAATAAATAAATAATTCAAAAATTGACGTGGGGTCCCCCCTATTTTTGATAGCTGGCTATAGTAAAGCAGACAGCTGAAGCCTGCAGATCCCAGCTATCAGCTTCACATTGGCTGGTAATCCAATTTGGAGGGCACCTCAGGCTTTTTTTTTTAATTATTTATAAATAAATAATTTAAAAAAAAACATGTGGTCACCCTCAAATTGGATCACCAGCCAAGGTAAAGCGGACAGCTGGGGGCTTCGATTCTCAGGATGGGAAGAGCCATGTTTATTTGGCCATTCCCAGCCTAAAAATAGCAGGCCACAGCTGCCCCAGAAATGCGCATCCATGCGATGTGCCAAACAAGGCACTTCGCCCCGGCTCATCCCGCTGCCCTGTTGTGGTGGCAAACGGGGTAATATATGGGGTTTATACCAGCTGTAACGTCACCTGACATTAAGCCCAGGGTTAGTAATGTCATGGTGTCTATCAGATATCCGACATCTCTAACTGTCAGTAATAAAAAAAGACGACAACATTTTTTTTTACTTGATAAAAAACACTCCCCAATACATTCCCTCTTTCACCAATTTACTGGAAAAAAAATCCAGTCCATTATAATCCATTTTGGACGTCCCACGATGACCTTGGACCTTCCAAAATATAGGGGGGCATGCTCAGGAAACGTATCCCCCATTTTCTGGAAATGTAGACCCTCCATGTGAGAAGTGTGGGTGCAGTGATAATACACCCACTCTCCCCGGGTGACCAGCAATAAGCTCAGTGTCACTGAAAGCAGGAAGCCAGCTGACAGCCACTCTTTGCGCATGCGGCCAGCATCTATTTAGAAGGAGGAGGAGGGATCACGGGGTATCATCGCTGCACAAGGTATTGGGGACACAGGGGAATACCGGGTGGGTTATAAGGGGTGACCTAGCTGGACCTGGGGAGGTGTTTTCTGTTGCATCTGTCATGGCACATGCAACAGAAATCAGAGGAGGAGGATGGATGCAGCCAGCGTGCCACACTTGCGCCGCCATCTTAAAACATTGGGGGATTGGGGGTCGGGGGGGGCACTTTGGCAACACCGGGGGACCAGAGGGGACCAGGGAAGGAGATTTATCTTCCAGCTGACATGTTTGATCATGGCAGGTGGGAGATAGATCAATTATTAGGGGTGCTGCCATTTACTGTCACGTCATCATGGTTACACGATGTGTACCAGTGATCACATGATCGGAGACCGGAAAAAATGGCCCGAATCATGATCTCCAGGGTCTCAGCTATCCCCGTTAGCTTAAATCCTGGAGATTTTCCGACACTGGGGCGCACTATAGCCTTCTTCCTGAGTGTGACGCCCTGGCCTGTCAGGTCATCATAGGGTATTGTGCAATCTGACCTTCTGTACAATATCCACTTCCTCCTTGGTTATGGGTCCCTGACCTTTGGTGTTGCCAAGAACAAGCTAATCAAAATCCTAGGAACACCCTGCACCACACCCACCAGACACACCAGTGGACGGCCTGAGTGGAATAGGGTTGCCCACTTGGGGGATTGGTTAAGGGAGGGTCCAGAGTGTCAGGAGCAGTTCAGTGTAGTGTTGGAGGTGAAAGTGAGAGGAGGTCAGGAGCTGGGCTCCGTGAACTACTAGGTGGCAGACGTTGGTCTGGGCCTGATAGGAGCTGGACCCCGGTCGCAGGGGATCGTGACAAGAGGCACGGACTGTCGAGGAGGACAGCCGGCGGCCTTGTGCCATCACCGGGCAGGGGCCAGGGCACAACGGGGTATGTGGACCCTAGGTCAGGAAGTAGCTTTAGGTGTCCTGACAATTTACCCAATGAGGACGGAGCCTTCAGGATCCGCTCTCCACCCGCTCCAAAATCGAGGTACTAGCGCAATGAGGGAGATAGGACTTTCCACACATACGGTCCAGAAAATCCCAAGCGTGAACCCTGAGAGCAAGCTCACCCAGTTAGCCATATTGGTGAGAGGGACCCGATTAGTTTCACACTAAAGGGACCAACTAGAAGACAAGGTGCGAAGGCAAAAGTCACAGACTAACAGGCAACACCAACGGGCACGGGATCCAGGCGTGCTCCCTCCCAGCGGCAGCGGTGTCAAGAACTTTGGTTTACCATAGTTGACGGTGTCAGCGTTATTGGACTGAGTGAGTACACAGGTGACCCTTACCGTCCCAGCGGCACCTCCCCGTCGTCCTCATCGGGTCCCGGGGCATTCGCCCTACCCGTGAAGGGGTTAAACACCTGGTTGCCCACACCATCGCCACCGGGTACTCACAACTGCAGCGGTGGTACTCTACCTTACAACACACCACGGGTGGCGTCATGAACTTTCCACATCATGCCCTGTAAATATTCCCCCTTTTTATCCGAGTGGCCGCGCGACCCCGACCCCCGGGTCCGGAAATCCCTCGAGCCACCGCAGATCCGGATCCGAGCAGCCTGGCTGCTGACATAGGGGCGGCACACTGAGCACTGGGAAAAAGCAGTGCAAAGGAATAAGTACTCTTAACTACCGCCGTTAAGAGGCGTATTGGTGGTCGTTAGGGGGTTAACAATTGCAATGGGTCCATAAAAAATGTCATACAGCCATGATGTGATTCTATTTTTCCCATCCAATGACTTATCATGTGAGAATTTGATTAGAAAAATGGATCATATTAGTGAATGTTGCAATTGCTTACACGCAGACCATTGATCCATGTGTAAGAACGTTGATGTGAATTACCAGATTGTCTCGTATTAGTCAGTGTACTGACGTTTTGCTTCCCATTTTGCATAAGGACAGCACACAGATTAATTATGTGCTCATCTGAACGAGCCTCGAGTCAAACACTAATTACTCACAAAATTACATCACCAATAGTAAATACGTCAAGTAGCTTGAATAATGCAGCTGAAAAAAACAAAGTCTGAATCCAGTCTACAAGGCATACCCAAATGTGCAAGCAATCGCAGAAGAACATATACTGTAGACTCTACATTGGGATTCCTAGACCCAGCAGAAATAAACCATGAGTAAGCCCAGCAGTAACCACTATATCCAGGGCACCAAAACAATGCAGTTATGTGGTTATTGTGTGTATCTTCTCTACAAGGAAACTGATTTCACAGCAGTTCACGTCTCCTGACATCACATGAGCACTCTGGCAGATACTGTATATGGCACCATATGTTTAATGTGATATACCTTAACAATTAAATGGAAGTAGGTCACTCAGGGAGAGGACCGAAAAATGAACACATCAAGCCTCCAGGGAAAATACAGGTGTCACTTACGTCATGTCACCAGGGAAGCAGAATATAGGGTTATTGGAGGGAAAATACTGTATGAAACAAGTTAAGAGAAAAATACCATATTGCATAGGAAAATTTATGTGATCTTTGCCTGTAAACACACAAAAAAATCTGTACACTCTTATAACATTGAGTTAAACAGCCTGTGTGCTGATGCCCATTAAATACCAGCGATATAACAAGAAGGTTGAAGTTAATTATTATATATGCTGATTTTGTTACCGTACACTTGGATCTATATCAATTGGAACACATAATATGAGTCTACAACACATTTTTGGACACAGGCAGAAAAGGGCCCCTGTGCAAGAGCAATATATGGGCCCTTTACAGTCCAATAGCTCATCATAATGCACAACTTCACCTCCTTTGGAGGTAGAAATGGGCCTCTTTACCCCTTGGACGCCTATGCAGGGGGTTGCACCAATGATATGTCCACCCCTACAACATCACACAAATACAAATTTGTCTTATTATGATGATACACAACAGCTGAATGAAATAAATGGCCTACACTATTCTATTGTTTTATATTTTATTGCATAGTCTACGGTTTATAGTCTTACAGATGTGTACAGTCACAGCATTCTGCTAATTTATTAAAAACCCTAGAAAGGCTACGATCTACATCACAACTAGTGTGTGGCCACATAAAGAGACATATAGCATAAACGTATCACAAAATCATGTTTGTTTTTTTTCAAATCTGTTCATTTTACACCACTCATCTAGAGATAAGTCAAACCAAGAGGAAAGAACACATCAACACATGCAATGCTTCATTTCTCCAACAAATGGATCCTTCTACGAAAGATTGTATCCAAAGTGGACAGTCCCTCTAAATAGTGTCAAAATGTTCACATACACCAGTTGCTGGCGATCTAACACAACTTACTTGGGCATTGCATAGCACTCAGAAAGGAAAGTTTTCAAGTGCTTGCTAATGTCTCCGTGGACTTTGCAGAGGAAACTGCTGCTTACCTGGAAAAAAAACAGGCAGATGTTAATAAGCATTTTTAGAACTGCATCGATTTGCAGTAAAACCTCACTTCAGCTGAACAGCAATTACTATATTCGATCATACCCCTAAAGACCCACCAGATTGTCCATTTTAAGCCAGTTAAGCCCACATGTATGCAAAATGAATGACTGGAACAAAATAATTGATATAACAACATAAGTAGATTTTATAATTAATTTGAAGAAAAAAGAAAAGCCGCAGCAGCAGTCAGCAAATGGTTAATTCTGATGTCTATGCGACTTAAGCCTGTCTCTGAAGTCCTCTATTATTACCCTTGCATTCATTAATTATTTGTTGAATAAAGTGGTACAACATAAAAAATTCAGATATTATTTTTGTGATTACTGGAGAGCTTTGGTGTCCTAATTTTTTCCTTTAACCCGAGCTGTTTAGAATGTGAAGACTAATTATTTCTGAGTGTAAGACACTATAACATAAGGTCTTTCCACATATAATTTGCTATAATAAGAGAGAACCACTTAACAGATGACTAGAGTGAAGAAATATGTTGAGATGATGAGCCCTTTACTGTGTGGCACTAGTCACTACTCGGGGCTAGCCGTTAGGCTGGGTAGTCTAGAGATCTGGGGCAAATACCAAGAAGCCTGTACTAAACAAAGGAGTAGAATAAAAGGCGTTGTCAGGTCATAGTCCAAGGTCAGAATTCCAGGAAGGTAGCAGATCAAGGTAAAGGGGCTAGGCAAATGGACAGTCAGAAGAAAGGTCCAAGGTTGGATAACAGTCGATCAAATACCTTGCACAGGAACCAAAGGCACACAGACACCACTGAGCTTAAGCTACAACTGGTAGTAATTTGGAGGCAGGGAGCCAGCCAAATAGCCAGGTAAACATTCCGAACAAGAGACACATGAAGGAAACCTGGCATGCCCCAGCCTCCGATTGGACAGCTGAACTGTTTAAAACCATACTGACAGCTCAGCATACCCCAGTCCAAGATTGGATAGCTGAACTGACACTCACTGTGTCCAGAAACACTGCTGGGAGGAATCACAACATACTAATATATATACACTAATGTTCAGGAAAAAGGGACCCTTATTAATAAGTTAACCTTGAGTAGACCCATATATTTAATAGAAGTCCTCTCATCACAAGGAGGAAGGGTTCTATATCTGGAGCTGCAGTCATCTGAATCATTAGCTTGGGTGCATGAAGACACGTTTATAGAAACTGTGATTGATTATCCCTGTAAAGTCAACAAGCCTTGTCAATATCTCTGCATGTGAATCTTCCTATGAATCGAATTTATTGACTATACTGTGATGCACAGTTTATTCAGGCATTAGTACAAAAAAGATTGCAGAAAAAGAGGCTCACGCCATAATGAACATTGGAGAGGTCACACAAGTAGTAAATCTTAAAAGATTTACTAAATTGATCCTTATTCTGTTTAAAATTAAAAAATATAAAATTTTATAATACATGAGGGTTTTTTTGGGGGGGGCATCATGCAAAGAAATAAAAAACAGATAACATTGGATTTTAAAGGGAAAATGTTAGGAAATATTCTTTCCTGTATAATGACATGAATATAAGTAAATTAATAATAATAAAAAAAGCATAACAAATTCAAGATAAAGTCATATAATCAATATGGCCTTAAAGTGCAGACTGTCAGTTTTAATTTGAATGTATTCACATCCTAATTGGATTAGGGGTTTAGGAATTAGAGCTCTTTAATATGTACTGTAGCTGCCTCTTTTTCAAGGGACAAAAGGTAATTGGAAAATTATTTCAAAAGCTCTTTAATGGGCTGCATGAGTTATTCCATCATTAATCCATCAATTAGCTACTAAAAGGTCTGGAGCTGATTCCAGTTGTGGCATTTGCATTTAGAAGCTGTTGCTGTGAACCCACAACATGCAGTCAAAAGAGTGCACTGGAGAGCTTGGGAACTCAAAAAGGCCTGAACGTCCATGGAAGATAACAGTGGTGAATAATCGCTGAGTCCTTTCTTTAATGAAGAAAAACCCCTTCACAACATCCAACCAAGTGAAGAACATTCTTCAGGAACTATGTGTTTCAGTATCTAGATGTACCATAAAGAAAATACTTAATGAGAGCAAATACAGAGGTAAATCAATAATTATCCTTAAAATTAAAAAGGTTAAATTAGACTTTGCAAAAAAAAAAATATCTAAAGAAGCCATCCCAGTTCTGGAAAAGCTTTCTTTGCAGAGCTGAAATTAAGATCAAACTGTTCCAGAATGATGGGAAAACCACATCTTCTGTAAGAAATGGTGCGGGCAGTGTGATGGCGGGTCATACATGGCTTCCAAAGACACTGGGTCACTAGTGATTATTGATGATGTAACTGAAGACAGAAGCAAACTACAAAAGACATTAGTGTATAAGCCATTTGACTAAAAAAAATATCTTTATTTAAACAATTCATATTAAAAACATAGATACATAAAAAACGAGGTCACTAGCAGATAGCCTCAGGTTGTCAAGAAAAAAGATTTTTTTGAATGAAACGCAAAGTGCAACCATAAAATAGTGTATATAAATATGCTATAAGCAGCAAAGTGGGGCTGAAGAGAATCCTCAATGATAGGGGGATTTGTGTTTCATTAATAATAATCATTTTTATTTTTATAGTACCAACCTATTCCTTAACATTGTACAATTAATTTTGGATGGCACTTGACAGTACAAATGAATAATGATCCAAAACATACTGTAAAGCAAGTCAGAAGCTTTTTAAGGCTGGAGTCACACTTTCATGTGACTTGCGCGTGACTCACATTGGCCGGCTTCTCTCCTGACAGGAGCAGGTGAGATGCATAGAAATACATGCAGCTGTATACTCCTGTCCTGGCCGTGCCATGTAAGTGTGAATCCAGCCTTAGGCAAAGAAGTGAAATATTCTGAAATGGCTAAATCAATCATCAAAACTTAGCCCACTCGAGCATGAAGTTCATGTGCTAAAGAGAAAACTAAAGACAGAAAGACCCACAAACAAACAATAACTTAAGTGAGCTGCAGTAAATGCCTGGCAAAGCATCATAAAGGAGGAAACCCAGCGTTTGCTGAGATCCATGGCTTCAAGACTTCAGGCAGTTAGTGCCTGCAGAGTAGTGATGGGCGAAACCGAACTATAAAAGTCCGGATCCGGGCAGGATCCCTAGTGCCCGTGCCCCGATTCAAGGCCCAGAGATCTCAGGGAACTCTGGGTAACTATCTGGATCCGGCCACCTGGTTAATTTATAAAAAAAGGGAATAGGAATAAAGCAGGTGTGTTATACTTTCCAGTCTCCAATGGGGTTGTAACACTACTTCTGGGGCCACTCATTATCCTCGTATATATACACTGCTCCCCTTGTCCACCAGCAGTCTCTCCGTGTCTCAAAACCGCATCATAACGCATGCGGTTTTAATGCAATTTTTGCCAGGAGATGTAGATTAGGTGCAGAAATATGGTGTATAAATTTCAGCACCAAATCTGCATTTCTTGGCAAAAAAAACTCCACGGTTTTCTACCAGGAGATGCACAGCTGAGGTGAGGTCACTGAATTCAATGAGGTCAGTTTACCTGTGGTACCATGGGAACCTCCAGCTGTGACCACAAATAAACTGAGTGACCTCATCAGTCTCTGCCTGAAGCCACAGCATGCGGACATGTCCTTTGCCCGCATGCTGTGACTTCAGTGTGTATGTAGTAGAGCCGGAATCATCATGGGACCTTGTGTGGATTATGTTGGAACTGGGTGTTTGAGGTTAATAAAGGGGTGAAAGAGGGTGGTTTTATTGTATTTTTTTTTTTCAAATAAAGGATTTTTGGGCTGTTTATATTTATTTCTTTTCACTTACAAATAAGTAATGGTTGGGGTCTCATAGATACCTCCCATTACTAATGTGGGTTTTAGTGGCAGCGGTGAGCTGTCATTAACCTATAATATTACCCCAATTGCCACCGCACTAGGGAAATCGGGATGAGCAGGGTAAAGTGCCAGATTGTTGCATCTATTGGATGTGACAGTTCTGAGCGGCTGCAGGTTGTTATTTTTAGGCTGAGGGGATCAATAACCATCGGCCTCCCCAGCCTGAAAATACCCACCATGGCCATTTAAATCTTGCTGTCAGATTTTGACAGCGCAATCTAAGTGGTAAACAGACACGGGTAGCTCTCTGATCAACCTGTGTGTTAGCCGCACATGTCTGCTGATCTGATCAGCAGACATGTGCGGGGAATACCTCGGTTACCAGGGGGACACAACTTAGGACGTATATATACATCCTTGGTCATGAAGGAGTTAAGCCTGAAAGTCTACACTTCAATTGCATCTTTGTTGTCTCACTTTAAATAGAAAATAGTGGCTTCTAAAGCCCAAATCATGAAGATGCAGTCACTGTTCAAATATTTCTGCACTTGACCGTACTTTGTAAATGAAAATAAAATGTCGGGTGCCATGGGTATTAGCTTTCACTTTAGGTATATTGTGTCCTCTGAATTAAAATATGTTATTCATTTTTTTGTAGCAGCGCTACTTTTTGAGTAAATGTTCAGTTGCACACACAAGAATTTGGGATTTTTTGACAGGGGTATTAGTTATACAATCAAAGATGGTTTGCAAGGTATGTGACAAACACTTGAATACTTAGACTGTGCAATGCACATTTAAATAAATATTAACCCCTTAACGACTGCAGGCAGTAAAGTTACATCCTAGCGGTCATAGTGTTAATCACTACCTGCTGCTGCGGGCTGGAGGCAGGGATTCATGCACATGTCAGCTGATTTGTACAGCTGACATGTGTGCTTTGAAGGTACGAGTGGAATAGGTATCCACCCATACTTCTTAACACCTTAAATGGTGCTGTCAAAATGTGACAGCGACATATTAACAACGATCACTTTAGATCTGTACTCACAGGCCGATACCAGAAGTTAAGTGACGTGATCACGTGGATCCAGTGGTTGTCATGGTAGCACAGGGTCATATGATGACTCCTGTAGCTCACATGACTATGGTCCTGTAAGAAGCAACCAAGTACTGCAGCTTACAGGAGATGATCATTTCTTTCGGTCTGAGCGATGCTGCTCTGATCAGGAGAAATAAATGAGTGATTAGACTGCTGATCCTTCTAGCCCCTTAGGCGTACTAGTGAAATAAAAGAAAGTTTAAAAAAAGTTTTGAAAAACTTAAAAAAAAAACCCACAGTTCAAATCACCCTCCTTTCGCCCCATTAAAAATTAAAGGCTTAAAAAAATAAAAAATATACACATATTTGGTATCACCACGTTCAGAAATGCCCGATCTATAAAAATATAAAATCAATTAATCTGATTGGTAAACGGCATAGCGGCAAAAAATTCCAAATGCCAAAATTACGTTTTTTGGTAGCCGAATATTTTGCGCAAAATGCAATAACAGGCGATCAAAACGTAGCATCGGCATAAATAGGGTACCATTAAAAACTTCAGCCCAAGATGCAAAAATATAAGCCATCACTGAGCCATAGATCCCAAAAAATGAGAACGCTACAGGTTGCGGAAAATGGCGCAAAAAGTACACCGCTTTTTTTGGACAAACTTCTGATGTTTTTTTAACCCCTTAGATAAAAGTAAACCTATACATGTTTGGTGTTTACAAACTCGCACCGACCTCAGGCATCACAACAACACATCAGTTTTACCATATAGTGAACACAGTGAAGAAAATATCCCAAAAACAATAGTTCAATTGCACTTTTGTTTGCTAATTTTTTCACATTTGGATTTTTTTCTGTTTTCCAGTACACTATATGGTAAATCTGATGGTTTCATTTAAAAGTAAAGCTTGTTATGCATAAAACGAGCCCTCACATGACCAGATTGATTGAGTAATAAAAAAGTTACGTCTCTCGGAAGAAGAATGGCGAAAAAAACCGGAAAGTGCAAAATCGGCCGGTCATGAAAGGGCTAAGGTATTAGTCAAATATGTAACTGACCATCTGTGGTTCTATATCGACCAAACAAATGGCTGCTGTTCATAGACAGTTCTAAGCAGAGCCTAAAATGTGTTTTTAGACAATGGAAACAAATATGGATCAATCCCTATAGGTCACTGAACTAAGATGACTGAAGAGCAAAACAAACACAATTGCTCTGGTCCTACAGAAAATATTATACTGCGATCACCAGTGACCAATCTATGTGAATCTAAAGATGGTGAATATTCTCCTGGCACAGCAAAGTGGATATACTAAATATCCCTGTTTTGTCTGTCTCTGGGATGGTAGATAAAAAAATGAGCACTGGGTAAGAAACCAGTGACCTCATGAGAAATTCCGGGCTGCCGCTGACCGACAGTGATCTATGGAGTGAGCGTCATTCTGAGAAAGTTCTCAGAACGGAGCTCCATAGGAATGGATGGATGTTGTGGGCTATTACTCTTTAGATTATGGCAGAAAGCCAGGATTTATTTTGAAATAACAAATTGGGGAACAAAGGTTTGCGTGGGAGTCTTTATTCAATAAACTTTTTTTTCATGTGTGTGTCTTTTTTATGCTCTATACTGGGCTTGATGTCAGCTGTCAATTCACAGCTGACATGAACCCTTCAAGTATTACCCCATTTGCTAATTCACCAGATCAATTGGGAAGAGCTAATTAAAGCGCCGGTATTGACGCATCTAATGGATGTGCCACTTCTGGGGAAGCTGTGGGCTGCTATTTTTAGCTAGCGCCCAAATAACCATAGGCATTCTCAGCCTGATAATACCAACTGCCAGATGTCTGTTTTATCTTGGCTAGTTATCAAAAAAAAAATTGAAATTATTTAGTTAAATAATTTCAAAAAATGGCATGGGATTCCCTCTATTTTTGATAACCAGCCAATGTAAACCTGACAGTGTGGCGCCCTGGACTAGCCAGGTCATCACAGGTAACACACAAACACCCCAACCCCACTAGACAGTAACATTAGCCAAACACAAAACCCTTGTTGCCTCCCTCCAGGGTCTGATGTCCACACCAGGTGGGCAGAGCCAAGCGGTTGGCCCCACCCACCGAGGAGTTCACAGGCCTGGAGGCGGGAAAAGTGACAGTTGAGTTCAGGAGTTCAGTGGAGGAGGTTGAAGTGAAGAGTGTCTGGGTTTGGGGCCCAGGCACTGACAACAAGGTTGGCAGACGGTGGTGGCCAACTGCAGGAGTGGTGAATCGACGCGGAACCGTAGGATCGGGGTTGGGCGTTGGCCCACCGGTACTGACCGGGGAGCGAAGTGAAGCCAGCACACACAGGCAGGGCCATCGGACCCTGACTAGGCTTGGAGTCGCCGTCAACAGTCAAATCCGAGTGTGACAGGAACCCCAGGGGTTTCACAACAGCCAAAGACCCGATAGAAGGCAACCGCCCACACCGTGAGGGTATACAGCTACCGCCTAAGGCTAGAGACCCAAGGGCCAGCGCCTGCGGGCAAACGGGCTCCTCCAGCATCCATACACCGGGGAGCGGACTACCGTTGGGGATCCACCGTAGTCAAACAAGTACACAAAGGTGCAGGGAAAGACAGCCGCCATCACCTGTCCGGGGAGAAGCACTGCAGCCGGCTGCGGGACCCATCCATCCAGCCGTTTGGTTTACCAAGGACTTTGTTCATCTCTTACTGAGTGAGTACACCTGTGCCATCCGGCACCGCACCGTGCTGTCTCTGCAACCCTGCACCTCACCAACCCTGCCTCCCCGTCACACCACCGGGCCCCGGGACCACCGACCCCTACCTACGGAGGTGGAAAACAACATCCCAGCTGCTCCATACCATCGCTCCCGGGATCCCTGTCACCAGCAGTGGTGGTGCCTACCTTCACCACAACCCGTGGGTGGCGTCACGAACTAAATCCCCCAAACCAACCACCCCTTTCACTCACGGGCGAGGAGCGCCGCTCGAGTCCCCGGATCCAGCCCACTGCTCGAGCCACCGAGCAGCAGCTGCCGCAGCAGCGCCGGACCCGAGCGTTAGCGAGCGCAGCGGCGGCGTCTTCCCCGCCCGTGACAACTTGGCGTCACGAACAGGATTGAACCCATCTACTTACCAGTAGAAGTGCGCCTTGTGATCTCCGCCAGCGGTGTCCGGCCGAAAATTTTGAAGTGCCGCCATCTTTGGTGTGAAAATCTCCCGCTCGAGCGTCTTCTCCGAGCAGGGAAGGCGCGAAAGCGAAGCCCCGCCCCCAACAAGCGGAAGTGCTGAAGAGAACCAAGGGGGGGCGGGCGTGTGTCTACCTAATGTAGCCGAGGCTATAAAAGCGGGGACGCCAGGACTCTGCAAAGCTACCCGGTTCCTGGAAGCCGCTTGCAACATGTCCGCACCACCTGAGAGGCCTGAGTCTCCGGAGCCTACCCCCGGGACGGCGGCTTGGCTGAATACCCAAGTGATGCTGTTGTGCTGCCGTAACCGGGCTCAAGTACGGGACCTGCTAAATTGCTGGACCGCTGAGATGGAGGAGCTGGCTGCGGTCGTGCGGGCGCATAAAATAGAGGCCATGCTAGAGGAGCTGGTGAGTGACCCACGCCCTTGTGTCCCTGAAGAACCGACCGCTGCGGCTGAAGGACTCGGTCTACCCCTGGCCCCAGCAGGGCCCGCCCCATCGCCTGTGCTGGCCGCCCGCACGGCCCCGCTCGGGCCGCCGTTCCCAATGGAGGTGGCGGAGTCTGTGCTGCCCCACCAGGGCCCAGATTCCCGAGAGGATGCCAGCTAACCAATAGCTGGAGTGGTTGACTTGGAGGAACCGATGGCGGGCCTCCGTACACCGGCTGACGACGGGTCACCTGTCACTGAGGAGCCGCAAGTCTGGGCTCAGCTGAAAACTGTTACCGACCTGCCGGGTCCCACCATTAATCCCCTGGAGTCAGATGACAGCGGCTCGGGGGCTGACACGGAGCCTGTTTCGGAGGAGGACATGACACGACTTCAGCTTGTATGACATGGAGGCCACTTACATCCCTCGGAGCGGAAATAATGGATACCGGGCCGCTCTTCCTCGTCACGCCTGCCGTGCGCTGAAGGGGCTGGAACCCGTGCTTATTCACCTGGAGCCGGGGGAGGAGTACGGAAGTGAGCAATAGTGGCAGCGGTCCTCCGTTGCAAGCAAGTTGTCCCCGTTGGGACCTTCAGCAGAATGAATGACAAAAATCAACCGAAAAGATCATCTGATTAGCTACAGTAATTATCCTGGCCATTGCCGGCAAGTTGTCCCCGGAGGGACTCTGTGTGTTTTTACCACCCACATGAGGAACTACTCATGAACATGGCGAGAACTGGCAGGCCACCCACGAACTGGTGGGCTTCTAAAAAGTTTTGTGGGATGGAAACCGTTGCCGCCTCCGGAGAGGCAGAGTGGAGGAAGGGCCCGCAGCAGAGCAGGCTGGGGCCCGGCCACCACCAGGACCGGTGGTCATCCTCCTGGGGTCAGGGGTCCCCCTGGACGTGGGGTCCCCTGAAGTGACAGCCGGGTGCGAGTAACCGTACCCGTTCCCGCTCGGGCAGCCTGAACCTGGACTGCGGTCAAGGGGTGCTGCCCACTTCTTAGGAGCAGCATCAAGGCTAGGTTGCTTGGGTGGGAGAGTGGAATACATCCGTTCGTCCGTTATTATTAAAAGTGTTTTTATATGTGCAACGTTTAAGTGACCTAACAAAAATGCTTGTGTTTTGATATGTTGACATGTTATTTGTGTTTTTACAGTTTTGAAAAAAAATAAATAAATAAAACGGGTGATGGACGGGCAGCCCGCGGACGGTCTGCATTTCACCAAGGGGGAATGTGGCGCCCTGGACTAGCCAGGTCGTCACAGGTAACACACAAACACCCCCACTAGACAGTAACATTAGCCAAACACAAAACCCTTGTTGCCTCCCTCCAGGGTCTGATGTCCACACCAGGTGGGGCAGAGCCAAGTGGTTGGCCCCACCCACCGAGGAGTTCACAGGCCTGGAGGCGGGAAAAGTGACAGTTGAGTTCAGGAGTTCAGTGGAGGAGGTTGAAGTGAAGAGTGTCTGGGTTTGTCGCCCAGGCACTGACAACAAGGTTGGCAGACGGTGGTGGCCGTCTGCAGGAGTGGTGAATCGACACGGAACCGTAGGACCGGGGTTGGGCATTGGCCCGCCGGTACCAACCGGGGAGCGAAGTGAAGCCAGCACACACAGGCAGGGCCATCGGACCCCGACTAGGCTTGGAGTCGCCGTCAACAGTCAAATCCGAGTGTGACAGGAATCCCAGGGGTTTCCTAACAGCCAAAGACCCAATAGAAGGCAACCGCCCACACCGTGAGGGTATACAGCTACCGCCTAAGGCTAGAGACCCAAGGGCCAGCGCCTGCGGGCAAATGGGCTCCTCCGGCATCCATACACCGGGGAGCGGACTACCGTTGGGGATCCACCATAGTCAAACAACTACACAAAGGTGCAAGGAAAGACAGCCGCCATCACCTGTTCGGGGATAGACACTGCAGCCGGCTGCGGGACCCATCCATCCAGCTGTTTGGTTTACCGAGGATTTTGTGCATCTCTTACTGAGTGAGTACACCCGTGCCACCCAGCACCGCGCCGCACTGTCCTTGCAACCCTGCACCTCACCAACCCTGCCTCCCCGTCACACCACCGGGCCCCGGGACCACCGACCCCTACCTACGGAGGGGAAAAACAACGTCCCAGCTGCTCCATACCATCGCTCCCGGGATCCCCGTCACCAGCAGCGGTGGTGCCTACCTTCACCACAACCCGTGGGTGGCGTCATGGACTAAATCCCCCAAACCAACCACCCCTTTCACTCACGGGCGAGGAGCGCCGCTCGAGTCCCTGGAACCAGCCACCGAGCAGCAGCAGCCGCAGCAGCGCCGGACCCGAGCGTTACCGAGCGCAGCGGCGGCGTCCTCCCCGCCCGCGACAACAGCTGAGGGTTGCAGCCAACAGCAGTTTGTTTTACCTGCACTGGTTATCAAAAATACGTGGGAGCATGTGCATTTTTCTTTTATTTATTCCATGTTCACATGTTTCCAGGGCAAGTGCCCCCAATTTGCAGCCCCCTTGCCCTTACTATGACGATTTTACAGCCATTTTATAGCACAGAAATTCTGGTCCCCATTCACGTTTATAGGGTTCAATTCTGGGTCCCGAACAGAACTTTTAACTAAAGTCCATCCAAACCCGGTGAACTCGAACTTCCATGGTTCCGCTCATCTTTATTGGTGACGTAAGGGAAGAGCTGGGTGAATGATTACACCAAGATTTCAGAACTATAAAAAAAGATACTGACAACACTGGGATACTCACATGAAGATCGATTACTGCCGATCTATTCAAAGTGATTTCGCTGGCATAACTCACCGCAAGAAATCTTTAAAGGGACACTTTTGCAAGGAATTTCAGTAAATGAACAGTGTATCTATGACAACTCTTTATGCAAGTTTAATTTTTATTGTTTGATGTAAATTCCTCATAGATATAAGAAATCTACATGTATTTTTTAAAAAAAAAAAACAAAAAGGTAAAAATAATGTTTAGTAGACATCAGTTCTAGTGTTCAGTTGGTCGCAAGCATATACTGTGCATAAGGTATATCACATATCATTAATTGGAGCTGATAGAAGAAAAATAAGGTCAGATTTAGAATCTGCAACAAAAACTGACCTAAAAACAGATTAAATATCTCAGTCACCAATTTTCTTGTTGCTCAGTTACACACCACTGTAAAAAAAGGAAAAAAAAAAAGGTATGTGTTCCTGTCCTATGTTTGATAACCAGCACAAGTAAAGCAGCCGCTATAGGCTGCAACCCTCAGCGTTCTGCTTTACTGTGGCTGGGTATCAAAAATAGTTAAAAAACATAATTAAAAAAGACAACTTGGGCTCCCCCCATTTGTGATAACCAGCCACGATAAAGCTGACAGGTGGGGACTAATATTATCAGGGTGGGAAGAGTCATGGTAAATAGCCCCTTGCAACCTAAAAATACCAGCCCACAGCTGCCCTAGAAGTGGCACATCCATACGATGCACAATGGCTGGTGCTTTAACCAGCTCATCCCAATTGCCCTGGTGCGATGGCAATTAAGGCAATATGTGGGGTTGATGATAGATGTAATTTTTGAAAACTTACAGCTGCCATCAAATCCGAGCTTAAGAATGGGTTGTAGTCTATGAGACACCCCCATTACTAACCTGTAAATCAAAAGAAATAAACACAAACGCTGAAAAATCCTTTATTTGAAATAAAAAACACACACAACCTATTTCACCTCTTCATTAACCCCGAAAAAACACACATGCAGGTCTCACGTAATCCAGACTACATCCAAGAACGATCCTAGATCTGCTACATCCAGAAGCTGCAGTGATGGAAAACACAACTGATCACTTCAGACTCTGGGACACACTGAAGGCAGCAAGTGAGCCCTCAGCTGTGAGAAGTGCTAATGTCACCAGAGGTCACAGCTGGGCTCCCATGGTATCAAGTGTGACCATCGGTAAACCCAGTATTGGATTGCTGGATTGCGGGACATGGCACTACAGCAGTCTAACAATTCAGCAGTCAGGTCACTGGAGTTCACACTGGAAGTTCCCTGCTACCCTCAGTGAAAGTTGAACCCGCTGCTGGATTGCCGAACTGCTGTGTGGCCGTGTCCCACAATCCGACAGTCCAGCAATCAGACAGCGGATTCAACTGAGTTCAATGAGGGCAGGAAGAGAGACTCTGAGTGTGAACTCCAGTGATCTGACTGCCGGATTGCTAGACTGCTTGCTGCAATCCGACAGTCTGGCATTCAGGTCACCAGAGTTCCCACTCAGGGGCTCCCCTACTGCCTAAAATGAACTCAGTTGAATCCGCTGCTGATTGCCAGATTGCAGGACATGGCAATCTAGTAGTGGGTTCAACTGAGTTCACTCCATGGGAACTTACAGCTGTGAACTCACTTGAACTACTGCCAGATTGCCAGACTGTTGTGCCACCGTCACAGGCAATCCCACGGTCTGGCAATAGTTCAAAGTTCTAAGGTGGAGGCTCCCACGGTGTGAACTCAGTTGACCTTGCTGCCAGATTGCTGTGCCACCATATCCCGCAATCCGGCAGCAAGTTCAACTAAGTTTACTGATGGAAGCAGGGAAGGCCACGGTTATGAACTACAGTAAACTTAGTGACGTCACCACTTCTCACAGCCGAGGCCTTCCTGCTGACCTCAGTGTATCCCGGATGCTGTAGTAACGTTTTCCATCACTGCAGACGCCAGATATAAAAGAGAAAGGATCGTCATGTGGATTACGTCAGATTTGCAGAGGTGTTTAGGGGGTTAATAAAGTGGTGAAAGATGGTATGTGTTTTTTATTTAAAATAAATTATTTTTTGATGTATTAATTTCCTCTGACTTAGAGGTTAGTAATGGAGGTGTCTCATTTACCCCTCCTCATTACTGACCTAGGACTTGATGAGAGATGTGATTTTAACCCCATATATGACCCTGATTGCTACTTCACATAGACAATCGGGATGAGCGAGGTAAAGCACCAAAATTGGCACATCTTACGGATGCACCACTTCTGAGGTGGCTGCAATCTAGTATTTTTTAGGCTGGGAGGGGCCAACATCCATGGCTTTTCCCACCCCAATAATACCAGTTCCCACTTGTCAGCTTTACCATGGCTGGTTGTCAAAAATGGAGGGGATCCTAAGCCATTTTTTTTAACTTATGGGATCCCCTCTATTTTTGATACCAAGCCACTGTAAAACAGACCGCTGGGAGGATGCAGCCTGTAGCTGCTGCTTTACCCGTGTTTATTGTCAAATATATGTTGGGAGCCCACAAAAAAAATGTTTAATTATTAATTTAATTCTTTTTACACTACTATACAGCAAACTGGTCGGCAACCAACCACAGACACAAGCACAGAGGGTGGGGGCGTATATAGTAGTCTTCAACCAATCTCAGATGCTGGCACAGAGGATGGGCGGAGGAAGCAGTGAATATTCATGAAACTTAAAGAACAGGTTAAGAAAATAGTCTGCACTAAATGTATACTTCAGCACTAAAAATTCCAAACTGTACCTATTATAAAAAATTTTTGAGATTTTTGGCAAAAAATTGCAATTTCTTGAGCTACCCCGCCACGTCACGGCAAATCTCATTTGGGGCAGTCCTACACTAAAATATTTTTATAAAATGTGCCATACGGCCTCACATATTAATAGTAGAACTGCTCTTAGCAGCACTCACCTAGTCTATTTCAATCCCGTACCCATAACTAAGTCATGGCTGTGGGCGGGACAGGTCCAAGCAAATGCTGCATGAAGTAAATAGCCTGTGGACAGGGCCCGATGACTGAATGTGAACAGTCACCAACCGCCAAAATCTAGACAGGTGGAATACATCCCAAATTTGGGTGCACAGCAAGGTGGGGGTCAGCCACCGACCAATTCAATGAAGAAAAAACAAAAAAGCAGCACTAAATGTGCACTTCAGCACTAAAAATTCCAAACTGTACCTATTATAAAAATTTTGAGATTTTTGGCAAAAAATTGCAATTTCTTGAGCTACCCCAAATGAGATTTGCCGTGACGTGGCGGGGTATACCGCTCAAGAAATTGCTGTCAACATCAGAGAAAAATTAAGTACAAGTCTATGGCAAGTCCAGATGTAATTCATTATTGAGGCAAAACGCAGACATGCCATTTTTTGGGGGGCTATGGACCAATGACTTCATCAGGTTTATGTCATGTTATGTCATGTTGTGACATCAATTGTTCTCCGATTTTGACAGTGCACTCCTAGACTCCTCCATAAGAATTTGATACTATGAAAAATAGAGCTTTCTTTTGTGCAGCATTGTAGGTATTCTTCCCTGGTCTCTAGAGGGAATCTGTAAATCCTGCAAAAACATAAGAAAAAAAAGCGGAAAAACGCTTTTTTCTTCTAAGTCATGCATCATTTTTTTTTGTTTTTTTCTTTCACTATGCCTCTAAATTTATTTCTGTGCTTATTCTGATTACATGGATACCAAATATGCTAACTAGAGTATGTTTTTTAAGGCTTGTATACATTGCTGTATTTTAACTTTAATTGCCTAACATTTTTCTGTCGACCAAAGCAAAGATATAGAAAAAGATAACTTTTTGAAGCATAATATTTGCATAACTAAACACCCTAACACACATTTATTTATATTTTTGCCTCTCGTTCCATAGTTTTTTTCTGCTTTTTGCTAAAATGTGATAAAAAAATTTAAAAGAAACAAACACAAACCTGTTAACTCAAGAAATCATATATTGCACAATCCATTAGTGATCAGTCACAATGATACCAGAAGTTATCTTTCTATTCCTTCCATTCGTGACAATACCAAATAGATGTTTGTTTTTCTCCCACTAGATATTTAGCATGGTCTAGCGCAAAGGTGCCCATTTTCGCCTAAAATTACTCAGCTGATCTTGAAGAAATATGGTGTGATACCCTGTAGTGTCTGATCATAAAACGTATCCTTAAAATGAACCCTCCTGGAAAAAGTCCCCACAGGACAATAACGTATGGGTATTTCTGCTCTTTGTTGCTTTAGATTTTTTTATGCTTTTAGCTGAAGTCTGACAAAAATGTTAAAAAAATATATTTTAGTTGGTGTATATTATACAAACTAATAGTGACTGGTCATAATGGACTTGTAGAACATTGTCCTATTCCTCTATTGGATGAAGATACCAAATGTGCTTGTTTGTTTTTTATTTTATTGGGCAAAAGTCCAATATTGGCTTCAAGTTGACCCAGTTTCCACAGTGGTTTTTTAAGCAACATATTTTATTTGCTGAGGCCCTGTGGTGTCAGATCATTAAAAATATCCTTAAACACCCATAATGACGGAGCCAATTTTGACCTCAATGACCAGGCCAAATTTTACATTTCTGACCAGTGTCACTTCATGATGTAATAACTTTGGAACACTTCAATGTATCCTAGTGATTCTGAAACATTTTTTGTGACATATTGTACTTCATGATAGTGGTAAATTTATGACAATATATTTTGCGTTTATTTGTGAAAAATATTTTGAAATTTTGCAAAAATTTTAAACATTTCACAATTTTTAAATTTTGAATTTTTATACCCTTAAATCTGAGAGCTAAGTCACACAAAATAGTTAATAAATACCATTTCCCACATGTCTACTTTACATCAGCACAATTTTTGAACCATATATTTTTTTTGTTAGGAAGTTAGAAGGGTTCAAAGTTCAGCAATTTCTTCAGCGCTCTATTGGGAGACCCAGACGATTGGGGTATAGCTACTGCCCTCCGGAGGCCACACAAAGCACTACACTAAAAAGTGCAAGGCCCCTCCCCTTCTGGCTATACCCCCCCGTGGTATCACGGGTTCTCCAGTTTTCAAGCTTTGTGCGAAGGAGGTCAGACATCCACGCATAGCTCCACAGATTTTAGTCAGCAGCAGCTGCTGACTATTTCGGATGGAAGAAAAGAGGGCCCATATAGGGCCCCCAGCATGCTCCCTTCTCACCCGTGGATGGTGTTGTAAGGTTGAGGTACCTATTGCTGGTACAGGGGCTGGAGCCCCACATGCTGTTTTCCTTCCACATCCCCTTGTAGGGCTCTGTGGAAGTGGGATCCTGCCGGCCTCTAAGCTCTGACGCCGGGCTCCATCCACAGACCCAGTTGAACCTGATGGATATGGAGCAGGAGTACAATCAGGGACATGGCCCTGCATCATACAGGTACTCTGTGTCCCCGGCAGGCACAGACACACTCCGGGCTGGCTGGGTGTTGTAGTGCGCCGGGGACCGTAACGATTGAGTTGGTGTTCCTGCAGTTTACTGGGGGACTTTTGTGTTGTGGGAACGCAGCGCCGACCCCCACTGGACCGGCGGCGCTGCTGTGACTTGTAGTGCGCCGGGGACACGCCGACCGCGCTTTTACGGCGGCGGCGTTTATAAATCCAGTCCCCGGCTTTTGCGGCCTAGCTCCGCTTCGTTCCCGCCCCCACCCTGTCAATCAGGGTAGGGGAGAGACGCTGTTTCGCAGCAGCGACGAGGGCTGGAGCCTGATTTACATGCTCCAGCCCTCTCACTAGGCACAGAGGGAAGCAGGCTTCCCGCTCTTAGCCAGGAACGCCCAGGGCCCGCCCCCCCTCCTCTCCCAGGACGCCGGCAGCCATTACATGCAGTCTGGCTAGAGGAAGGACGCAAGGCTCTGGGAGACCTGGACTAGGGGGCTTTTGGAGACCACACACCCGCTCTTAAGCGGGCGGTAAGCGGCATTTCAGCTGGCCCCTCTAGTGCCTCAGTGTGTATTGGTGTACTGTGTCACCAGATATATATATTTATTTATTTCTTGCACTGTGAGGTCGCTTCCTGGCTGGATACCCCAGTTCGCTCTGAGGAGGCAGCAACATGTCATCCACAAAACGCAAGGCTGCCAAGGCTAGGGCTGTGTACACTGCGTGTGCTGCATGTGGGGCTGCTCTACCAGCAGGTTCCAAAGACCCCCATTGTGTGCAATGCTCAGATCCGGTGCTGCTTCGCCAGCCGGAGTCCGGAGGGGTAGTGACCCAGGCTGAGACGCTTGTAAGTCCTGCCCCGGTGTCAGGGACAGACTTTGCAGTTTTTGCTGATGGAATGTCTGTGACTATGGCAAAAATCCTTGAAACTTTGCAATCCATGACTGGGGCTCAGTCTATGGACACGGCGAGGTCTCTGTCCGCTAATCCCCCTCAGTTGGAATTAATCCAGACTGCAAGGGGGTCCCCGGCTTCCCAGGCTGAGTATTATGACTCAGATGATAGCCCCAGCCACCCTAAGCGAGCTCGCTGGGAAAGACCCTCAACGTCATCACACTGCTCAGGGTCTCAGCGCAATCAGTCGCCCTGTGATGCGTCTGAAGAGAGTGATCAGGAGTCTTATCCTGGAACCCCTCTCAATCTGGATACCCCGGATGGGGACGCCATGGTAAACGAGCTTATCTCAGCCATCAATAGACTGTTGGATATTTCTCCCCCAGCTCCTTCTGCAGAGGAGGCAGCTGCAGAGCAGGAGAAGTTTCGTTTCCTCTATCCCAAGCGTAAATTGAGTGCTTTCTTGGATCACTCTGACTTCAGAGAGTCAATCCAGAAACACGACGCTCATCCAGAAAGGCGTTTCTCTAAACGTTCTAAGGATACACGTTTTCCTTTCCCCCCTGATGTGGTCAAGCGCTGGACCCAGTGTCCAAAAGTAGACCCCCCGATTTCCAAACTTGCAGCTAGATCCATAGTTGCAGTGGAGGATGGCGCTTCACTTAAGGATGCCAATGACAGACAGATGGACCTTTGGTTAAAATCTGTCTATGAAGCTATCGGCGCGTCGTTTGCTCCAGCATTCGCAGCCGTATGGGCACTCCAAGCTATTTCAGCTGGTTTAGCAAAAGTGGATGCTGTCATACATCCAGCGGTGCCGCAAGTGGCGTCCCTTACCTCGCAGATGTCTGCGTTTGCGTCTTACGCTATCAATGCGGTCCTAGAATCTACCAGCCGCACCTCAATGGCGTCCGCCAATTCGGTAGTTTTGCGCAGAGCCTTGTGGTTAAAGGACTGGAAAGCAGATGCTGGTTCCAAAAAATGTTTAACCAGCTTGCCTTTATCTAGAGATAGACTGTTTGGCGAGCCATTGGCTGACATCATTAAACAGTCCAAGGGTAAAGACTCTTCCTTACCCCAGCCCAGATCAAGCAAACCTCAGCAGAAAAAATGGCAGCAGAGGTTTCAGTCCTTTCGAGGTTCGGGCAAGACACAATTCTCCTCGTCCAAAGGGACTCAGAGGACGCAAAGAGTCTCAGATTCCTGGCGGGCTCACGCACGCCCCAAGAAAGCAAATGGAGGAACCGCTTCCAAAGCGGCTACCTCATGACTTCCAGCCCCCCCCCTCCGCATCTCCGGTCGGGGGCAGGCTCTCCCGCTTTTCCGACATTTGGATGTCACAGGTCAAAGACCGGTGGGTGACAAACATTTTGTCTCGCGGGTACAGAATCGAGTTCAGTTCTCGTCCTCCAGCTCGGTTCTTCAGAACCTCCCCACATCCAGACCGAGCAGATGCCCTGCTGCAGGCGGTGGACTCCCTAAGAGCGGAAGGAGTAGTGGTTCCTGTACCGCCTCAGGAACAAGGGCGAGGGTTTTACTCCAATCTCTTTGTGGTTCCAAAAAAGGACGGCTCGTTCCGTCCTGTTCTGGATCTAAAGCTGCTCAACAAACATGTGCACGCCAGACGGTTCCGGATGGAAACCCTCCGCTCTGTCGTTGCCTCAATGTCTCAAGGAGACTTCCTTGCCTCAATAGACATCAAAGATGCTTATCTCCACGTGCCAATTGCTACAGAACATCAACGTTTTCTACGTTTTGTGATAGGAAACGACCATCTTCAGTTCGTAGCTCTGCCATTCGGTCTGGCGACAGCCCCCCGGGTCTTCACCAAGGTCATGGCGGCGGTGGTAGCAGTCTTGCACTCTCAGGGACACTCGGTGATCCCTTACCTAGACGATCTACTTGTCAAGGCACCCTCTCAAGAGGCATGCCAACTCAGTCTACATGCTACGCTGGAGACTCTACAGACGTTCGGATGGATCATCAACTTTCCAAAGTCGAATCTGTCACCGTCACAGTCGCTAACGTATCTTGGCATGGAGTTTCATACTCGAGCAGCGAGAGTGAAGCTTCCGCTGAACAAGCAGCGGTCCCTACAGACAGGGGTGCAATCCCTCCTTCAAGGCCAGTCGCACCCCTTACGGCGCCTCATGCACTTCCTCGGGAAGATGATGGCAGCCATGGAAGCAGTTCCCTTTGCGCAGTTTCATCTGCGCCCACTTCAATGGGACATTCTCCGCCAATGGGACGGGAAGTCAACGTCCCTGGACAGGAAAGTCTCTCTTTCCCAGACGGCCAAGGACTCTCTACAATGGTGGCTCCTTCCCACCTCATTGTCTCAGGGAAGATCCTTCCTGCCCCCATCCTGGGCAGTGGTCACGACAGATGCGAGTCTGTCAGGGTGGGGAGCAGTGTTTCTCCACCACAGGGCCCAGGGGACGTGGACTCCGCAGGAGTCCACCCTTCAGATCAATGTTCTGGAAATCAGGGCAGTGTATCTTGCCCTACTGGCCTTCCAACAGTGGCTGGAAGGAAAGCAGATCCGAATCCAGTCGGACAACTCCACAGCGGTGGCATACATCAACCACCAAGGAGGGACGCGCAGTCGGCAAGCATTCCAAGAAGTCCGGCGCATTCTAATGTGGGTGGAGGACACAGCATCCACCATATCCGTGGTTCACATCCCAGGCGTAGAAAATTGGGAAGCAGACTTCCTCAGTCGCCAGGGCATGGACGCAGGGGAGTGGTCCCTTCACCCGGACGTGTTTCAGGAAATCTGTCGCCGATGGGGAGTGCCGGACGTCGACCTAATGGCGTCCCGGCACAACAACAAGGTCCCGGCATTCATGGCGAGGTCGCGCGATCAAAGAGCTCTGGCGGCAGACGCATTAGTTCAAGATTGGTCGCAGTTCCGGCTCCCATACGTCTTCCCACCTCTGGCAATCTTGCCCAGAGTGTTACGCAAGATCAGATCCGATTGCAGCCGCGTCATACTCGTCGCCCCAGACTGGCCGAGGAGATCGTGGTATCCGGATCTGTGGCATCTCACGGTCGGTCGACCGTGGTCACTGCCAGACCGACCAGACTTACTGTCCTAAGGGCCGTTTTTCCATCAGAATTCTGCGGCCCTGAACCTGACTGTGTGGCCATTGAGTCCTGGATCCTAGCGTCCGCAGGATTATCTCAAGGAGTCGTAGCCACAATGAGACAAGCTAGGAAGTCAACGTCTGCTAAGATCTACCACAGAACGTGGAAGATTTTCTTATCCTGGTGCTCTGCACAGAGAGTATCCCCTTGGCCATTTGCATTGCCCACCTTTCTTTCCTTCCTGCAATCGGGGTTGGAAAAGGGCTTGTCGCTCAGCTCCCTTAAAGGGCAAGTCTCGGCACTATCTGTGTTTTTTCAGAAGCGTCTAGCACGTCTTCCTAAGGTGCGCACGTTCCTACAGGGGGTCTGTCATATTGTGCCCCCGTACAAGCGGCCGTTAGATCCATGGGATCTGAACAGAGTACTAGTTGCTCTGCAAAAGCCGCCCTTCGAGCCTCTAAAGGACGTTTCCTTTTCTCGCCTGTCACAGAAAGTGGCGTTTCTTGTTGCGATCACATCGCTTAGGCGAGTGTCTGAGCTGGCAGCTCTGTCATCCAAGGCTCCCTTCCTGGTGTTCCACCAGGACAAGGTAGTGCTGCGCCCCGTTCCGGAGTTTCTCCCTAAGGTCGTATCCTCGTTTCATCTTAATCAGGATATATCCTTGCCTTCCTTTTGTCCTCAGCCGGTTCACCGGTATGAGAAAGACTTACGTTTGCTAGATCTGGTGAGAGCACTCAGAATCTATATTTCTCGCACGGCGCCTATCCGCCGTTCAGATGCACTTTTTGTCCTTGTCGCTGGCCAGCGCAAGGGGTCGCAGGCTTCTAAAGCCACCCTGGCTCGATGGATCAAAGAACCAATTCTGGAAGCCTACCGTTCTGCTGGGCTTCCGGTTCCTTCAGGGCTGAAAGCCCACTCAACCAGAGCTGTGGGTGCGTCCTGGGCTTTGCGACACCAGGCTTCGGCTCAACAGGTGTGCCAGGCAGCTACCTGGTCGAGTCTGCACACTTTCACCAAACATTATCAGGTGCATACCTATGCTTCGGCGGATGCCAGCTTAGGTAGAAGAGTCCTGCAGGCGGCAGTGACATCCCCGTAGGGGAGGGCTGTTTTGCAGCTCTAACATGAGGTATCTCTTTACCCACCCAGGGACAGCTTTTGGACGTCCCAATCGTCTGGGTCTCCCAATAGAGCGCTGAAGAAGAAGGGAATTTTGTTACTTACCGTAAATTCCTTTTCTTCTAGCTCTTATTGGGAGACCCAGCACCCGCCCTGTTGTCCTTCGGGATTTTTTTGTTGTTTGCGGGTACACATGTTGTTCATGTTGAACGGTTTTTCAGTTCTCCGACGTTATTCGGCGTTAATTTGTTTAAACCAGTTATTGGCTTCCTCCTTCTTGCTTTGGCACTAAAACTGGAGAACCCGTGATACCACGGGGGGGTATAGCCAGAAGGGGAGGGGCCTTGCACTTTTTAGTGTAGTGCTTTGTGTGGCCTCCGGAGGGCAGTAGCTATACCCCAATCGTCTGGGTCTCCCAATAAGAGCTAGAAGAAAAGGAATTTACGGTAAGTAACAAAATTCCCTTCTTCTCATTTTTCCAACAAAATTTACAAAAGCAATTTTTAAGGAACCACATCACATTTGAAGTGACTTTGAGAGGCCTAGGTGACAGAAAAAACCCAAAAGTGACAGCATTCTAAAGTTTTCATCCTTCAAAGTGCTCAAACAACATTCAAGAAGTTTATTAACCCTTCAGGTGCTTCACAGGACTGAATGCAAAATGGAATGAAAAAAACATTACTTTTTACCTAAAAATGTTGCTTTAGCCCCAATTTATTCACTTTTACAAGATATACACAAAACAGGACCCCAAAATTTGTTACCCATGTTCTTATGAGAGCACGGATACCTAAGATGTGATCGGAAACCTCTGTTTGGACAAATGGGAGGGCTCAGAATGGAGGGAGCACCATTTAAATTTTCAGAACACAGATTTGGCTGAAATAGATTGCGGACACCATGTTGCATTTGAGGGCCCCTAAGGCACCAAACAGCAGAAACCCCCAAAAGTGTGATCCCATTTTGGAAACTAGAAACCTTAAGGATTTTATCCAGGGGTATAGTGAGCATTTGGAACCCACAAGTACTTCAGAGAATTTGATAATATTAAGTCATCATATTGAAAATTTTCATTTTTTTTTCCACAAATATGACGCTTTTCACCTTTTACAAAAAGTAGCACCAAAAAGTGGACCCCACAGTTTATCCACTTTTTTATGAGTGCAGTGATAACACACATGTAGTCAAAAGTTCTGTTTGGACAAACAGGGAGAGTTTGGAACAGAAGGAACAATACAGTGCTGTGCAAATTAATTGGGACAAAGTAAAAAAAACACATATTTTTGAACATTTAATAATAAAATGTTATAATGCACTGTTACATAACAATTTTAGTAAGAAATATGTCCTCCTTTAGCAGATATGAGATTTTCAATGCATTTTGGCATTGATTCTACTAAGTTGTTGCATAAATTCTTCTGCGTTCTTGGTTGTACAGTCCATTTTGCCAAGATGTTTCTTCACAATTCTCCACAAATTTTCTATAGGATTAAGTCTGGTGAATTGCCAGGCCAGTCCAGCACTTATTTTCTTCAAGGAATTTCTTCACACACTTGGAATTGTGGCCTGGAGCCAAATCTTGTTGGAATGTCCCTTCAAATTTAAGTATGAATGGCACAATAAAACATTTTAAAACGTGTATTTGGATTAATTCATCATACCATCAACAGGAAATAAGCTCCCTGTACCATCAGCTGAAAAAAAGCCCCAAAACATCTGTTTTTGAGGGTGTTTTACAGTTTGTTGAATATGATCAGCTCGCAATGGTTCATTTTTGCTTCTTCTAACAACACTTGCTCTGTACCCTTGAACAAAAAGATGGGTTTCATCACTGAAAATTACATTTTTCCACTGGCTAGTTGGCCAAGATTTATATCTTTTTGCCCATGTGAGTCGTTTTGTCTTCATTGGAGATGTCAGAAGTTGTTTCTTTACTGGCTTTGTTGCCCTCCAACTTCCAGAAGCCTGCACCATACAGTTGAATCTCTAATATCAATACCTGCAGCGAACAAGTCTCTTTGGAGGACTTTACTTGTTTTTCTTGCATTAATTTTACTATTTCTGATAAGTGTTTCATCAGTTCTTGGTGTCATTTTCCTTTTTCTTCTACATTTCCCTTTTCGTTTTGGAGAAAACGATCCAGTTTCATTGTGTGCGCGAATTATTCTTGAAACGGTAGATTTTCCAATACCAACGGTGGAAGCGATTTCTCTTACAGTCAGACTTGTATGTTCATTAAGAGTAATAATTCTAGACCTCTTCTGTGGAGTAACATCCATTTTTACAGTCACGAATCACACTGAGAGAAAAACTACACTAAACCACTTGTCACAGAAACAAGCTTTCAACTGAAGCTGAGGGGGCAGCTAGCTGTTATTTTCTGACTAAAACCAGTCAAACCACATTTTGTTACTCACGGTTGTACACTCACACCTGTTCAAAGCAGTTAAAACTGGTTTGAATCACTGACTGGTAACCAACTTAAGATTTTACTTAAAAAATGCTTTGTCCCAATTAATTTGCAAAGCACTTGTATATGAATTTTAGAGAGCAAATTTGGCTGAAATAGATTGCAGGCACCATGTTGTATTTTGAGGGCCTCTGAGGCACCAAACAGCAGGAACCCCTCACAAGTAACCCTATTTTGGAAACTATACACCTCAAAGATTTTAGGCAGGGGTATAGTGAGCATTTGGAACCCTCAGGTTATTCACAGAATTTAATAACATTAGGTCGTCACATTGAAAATTTTCATTTTTTTTCACAAAAAAATTTGCTTTATCACCAAATTTAACTTTCCATAGGCAGGTGCAAAAAAAAGTCAAGCCTTGATCCTGCACTGCTCCCATCTATTGAGGCCAGATGGCACTTAGAGAGGTGAAATTCTAGAGATAGGACCATTCTGATTGGCCATACCTTGTTGTTGTGGCAACGCATATATGCTTTTTTGTTCAAAACAGAGTCAACTAAGTACCCTGTTATTTTCATGTCCTATTACTATTTATTTACTTACTTCCTGCATATTATTTGCTCATCGGTTTTTATTTTTTTGATTATATAAATGTGCTGTGAGGATTTATGAGCTCCCTGAGAATCTGCCCTTAGGGCTAATTTTAAATAAGTGAGGGAATTACCAATGTGAGACATGCAGATCAGGAGAGCATACTGTCAGTCATTAAATGTCTCCCACTGGAAACTCCCCTTTACATTTAATATAAGCTCTGCAGGCAGATTTTGGGAAATTTATATCCTGCTTATACATATTAACAGCTTATTTACATATTAAGAAAAATGTAGATTTCTCTGGAATAAAATGTTGGATTGCTGATATCAAGGTATCATTTTATTCATCTTTCTACGATCTTAATGCCTATATAAACAATTTAAAGGGAACCAATCACCAGGATTTTCGTATATAAGCTAAAGCCAGTGCTATACTGGCACCATCAGGCTGATTCTATACATACCTGTAGTTGTTAGCTCGGATGTTTAGGTTTTCAAATCCAAAAAAAGTAAAGTTTATAAAATTAGCTGCTTGTTGAGTGGCAGCAGCAAAGGAGCAGATAATATATTCATAATTATCCCCTCCCCCTGTTAGAATTAGTATAAGTATTATACAAACGATTCACTTTGTCGCAGGACCTGTGTGAGGTCAAACCCATGTGACCAGAAGGGGCGGGTCCTCAGCCAACAAAGCTAGATACCAGGTCATATGGGTATGACCTCACACAGGTCCTTTCTAGTGAAAAGTTAAATCGATGGTATACTTAAGCGGGCTTTACACACTACGATATCGTCAATGAATTATCGTCGGGGTCAAGTTGTTGGTGACGCACATCCGGCTCCATCATCGACATCGCTGCATGTGACACGTACAAGCGATCTAAAACGATTGCAAAAGTGCTCAAAATCGTTTGCCGTGGAGAGGTGGTCCTGAATCAAAAAATTGTTGAAGGTTGACAAATACCCTTGTTTATCGTCCATTCTGCAGCACACATTGTTACTTTTGAAGCTCTGTGACCGACCAACAATATCTCACCTGCGTGCGTCATCAACGACACAGGCGGGCGTATAAGCAGAAAGACATCCATGCCTCAGGCGCCCAGATAGGGCAGCGCATCTAGGTTTCCTTTGGTCTCTCTATGAATAAAAAGATCCAGATGACATTTGTTTTCTGTCCGCTGTGCCCGCCAGCATGTGTGCTTTATTTGGACGCAATCACTGGTGTTTGTGACGCAAGACGGACCTTTCCGGATCCTTAACTTTTGAAATCATTTTGTGCAGCTATAGTGGTACGTAGACAATATTGATGTTTAAATGTATGCGTTACTGTAGTTGAAGTATTTTTTTATTTTTTTTGGCTAAATATTTTTTTAAAAAATTAATAAAATAAAGGAAAAGTAAACATAGCTGTAACCAAGGCAGGCAAAAAATCTAAGAAGTTAAGTTTTTGTTTTTTTGATATTATAGAAATATTTAAAAAAAAATAAATAAAAAAAATATTTTATTTTAAAAACAATTATACTTTAAAAAAAAAAACAAACCTTTTATCCACCTATAAAAACAAAAATTTTGATTCTTGAATGCATAAACAACTTACTTCTTCAATCATGACCTCGTTGGGAGTGCCATCCTGATGCTCTATTGGGGGGGGGGTATCAGGCTGGTTGGTGCACATGGAAGCTCCTGGTCTCTAGTGAATAACAATAGGTCATAGTACCACAGCCTTGGTACATACGCCTCTTCTGCGCCAGCCCCAGATCTTTTACTGTCCTCCACTTTATTTAATTATGTTTTAAAGACAGTCCTTATGGCCTGAATTTTTTTAACACATTTTTTGGTAACTGGTTCTTCTGGTTGGTGACGTTCACAAAGCGAGATTAATTTTGCATAGGTTTCCTTTAGCCCCGGGGCACTTTCCGTGTTTTTGTTTTTTGCTCCTTTTCTTCCAAGAGCCGTAACTTTTTTATTTTTCCGTCAATCTTGCCATATGAGGGCTTGTTTTTTGCGGGATGAGTTGTACTTTTAAATGAAACCATAGGTTTTACCATATAGTGTACTGGAAAACAGCAAAAAAATTCCAAGTGTGGAAAAACTGCAAAAAAAGTGTGATTGCACAATAGTTTTTGGGATGTTTTATTCACCGTGTTCACTATATGGTAAAACTGATGTATCTATGTAATGCCTCAGGTCGGTGTGAGTTTGTCCACACCAAACATGTATAGGTTTACTTGTATCTAAGGGGTTAAAAAAATTCACAAGTTTGTCCAATAAAAGTGGCGCATGTTTTGCGCCATTTTCCAAAACACGTAGCGCTCTCATTTTTTCGGGATCTATGGCTCAGTGACGGCTTATTTTTTGCGTCTTGAGCTAACATTTTTATTGGTACCATGTTTGCGCAGATGCTACGTTTTGATCGCCTGTTATTGCATTTTGCGTAAAACATGCGGTGACCAAAAAACATAATTTTGGCGTTTGGAATTTTTTTGCCACTACGCCGTTTACCAATCAGATTAATTAATTTTGTATTTTGATAGATTGGGCATTTCTGAACGCAGTGACACCAAATATGTGTATATTTATTTCTTTTTTATCCCTTTAATTTTCAATAGGGTGAAAGGGGGGTGATTTGAACTTTTAGGTTTGGTTTTTTTTTTATTTTTTAAAACTTTTTTTTATTTATTTTTTTTATTTTACTAGTCCCCCTAGGGGGCTATAGCGATCAGCAATCCGATCGCTCTTATCTATCTGCTGATCACAGCTATACAGCTGTAAACAGCAGATACAGTCACTTCCTGTTTCATTCGGCTCCAGGGCGGGTGAAAACGAAAGTGAAATTTCGTAGCTGCAGGCATCATCACATGACCCTGTGCTACCATGGCAACCACCGAAAGTCACGTGATCACTCACGTGACTTCCGGTGGTGGTGGCGGTAAGTAAAAAACATGGCCGCGTGCATATAGATCTCGCTGCCAGACTTTGGCAGCGAGATTTAAGGGGTTAAATGTTGCGAGTGGAAGCGATTCCACTCGCATCATGCAGGCACACATGTCAGCTGTTGAAAACAGCTGATATGTGTGCCGACCGCCGCCGCCTGCCCGCGGCTGAGGGCGGGGCTTAATGGCACACGCTCTATGACGGATAGATCCGTCCAAGGTCGTGAAGGGGTTAAGGACCTTATTGCTATATGAGGGTGATTTCACAGGCCACAAACATTGGTGATTCCTATATTCGTCGATGAACTCACGAAAGAATTCCTCACTCGATAAAGTATGAAAATGTATAATTCAAATATATCAAAATAAACAATAGAATACATGTTTACAAGGAGAAAAAAAAAACCAACCACTATATGCTGCAAAACAAGTGAAAACAATTAAAAACTAATGGGCACGATTCAAACTATCCTTTAAGGTCTGAAGACCAAAACCCACATGAGTATGTGAAGAGATGTCGCTGAAATAAGCTACACTAAAATTCCTAATACACCTAATATAAAACCAATGCAAAATTCGCACATGCGAAACACCTACCTTGTCAGAAGCCAAAGAAAACACACCACAGTTACGCATCTGCAATCATTTATATGTTGGCGGACCTATCACGCAAGTAGCAAGTGGATAAGGTGATTTCAGTAAGCATGAATGGGCGTAGTGGGGGCGTAACGAACACAGGTCAGGGAGTAGACAAAGCTTGGATAATACGCCTCTAAAGATGGTGCAATCGCTCTAACACATGCTGTGTGACGCCAAACACACAACCAATAGCGATATTAAAATGTCGCTAAATGATGAGACTACCTAAGTGCGATTGATTAGTGTGACTGTTCCGTCACGACCAAAGAGCGATACACAGATATCGCTAAAGCAACAAGGGTGTGTCTTATCGCTCAGGATCGCTAACGAGATTGCTAGCAATATCGTAATAATTTTATTCATTTAGAATAATAATAATCGTAGCGTGTAAAGCCCGCTTTATGCTAATTCTAACAAAGGGAGGGGATAACTATGAATATATTATCTGCTCCACTGCAATTGTCACTCAAGAAGCAGCTAATTTTATAAACTTTACTTTTTTAGATTTCAAAACCTTAACATCCGAGCTCATGACTACAGGTATGTAGAGAATCAGCCTGATATTCCAGTATAGCACTGGCTTTAGGTTATATACGAAAATCCTGGTGATTGGTTCCCTTTAAGGTAGTTGATCTTACTGAAAGATTCCATTTAAATGATCACTGTTGTTTCAGTAGACTTTCTATAAATCAATATTACAAACAAATACCGTATTTTTCGGACCATAAGGCCCCTTTCACACGTCAGTGATTCTGGTACGTTTGTGCTTTTTTTAAAACGTACCAGAATCACTGACATACGCAGATCCATTATAATGAATGGGTCTGTTCACACGTCAGTGATTTTTCACTGCACGTGTCTCCGTGCGGCGTACCCGCGTGTGCGTGATTGCCGCACGGAGACATGTCCATTTTTTTCTGGCATCACTGATGTTCCACGGACCACGCAGTGGTGTGGTCCGTGAAACACGTGCCAGAAAAAAACGTGCTTTTAAAATAAAAAACATTTTAACTCACCCGGCGTCCAGCAATTTCCTCTGCAGCCTGTTCTCCCTGCTGCTTCTGAGCCGGCTCATTATTGTCGCGCATATTCATGATGCACGACACAGCCGACCCGGAAGCAGCTGCTGCAGGGGTCACCGCCGGCCGGATGCTGCACCGCGGGAGCGATCAGCACCATGGACAGCGGGAGCGGGCACAGGTGAGTTGATTTCTAAGTGCAATCATGGGCCACGGAGAACGGAGCCCGGATTGCACTTAGACAACCCACGTGTGCCGTGAATCACGGCACACGCAGGGACATGTGCGTGTTTTACACGCCAGTGAAAAACGGGCCTAAGACACACTTTTTTTTCTCCAAATTTGGGAGGAAAGTGTGGGGTGCGTCTTATGGTCTGAAGCTGCGGGGTAGGGAGCTGTGGGGAGTCAGCGCTATCAGGAGGCAGGGAGGGTCGCTGCTGCAGGATGTCGGCGTCTGGAGAAACCACGTGTGCCCGCTGCTTAAAGTAAGTGAATATTCATTAGCTGCTCCCCGCCCACCTCTCTCTGCAGTCAGCGGGTGTGAGGAGCAGCAAATCAATAGTATAATGTAAACAGCGGACACACGTGGGAGCTCCAGACGCCGGCTTCCTGCAGCGGCTGGGGAGACTGTGTGTCTGCTGTGAAGGAGGCAGGTGCAGGGTGTCGCTGCAGTCATGTCTGGCCCGGGGGAAGTGCAGACCACTGCAGTGTCCGGCCCAGAGCACGGCATGCCTTCACAGCACAGCCGCAGTCTCTGTGCTGAGGGCTCAAATTACTTTCACTTTGATCCTGCCTCTGCTCTAGAAACAGTCTCCCGTAGCTGACAAGGACCTACAGTGATGTAATGCAGAGGGGTGGCCAGAGCAGCACAGAACAGCACAGTGCCCGCCGCTTCATTACATCACTGCAGGTCCTCGAGCACATCAGTAAAAGTAAGGCAATAAATAATATAGTATATAAAGACATTACTGTACACCTGGATGGGGTTGGATCATATATATATTACACACACACACACACACACTCTATACATATATACACACAAACACACACACAGTATGTAACTATATATGCACACACATACACATAATATAACTATATACACACACACACACTCATTTTATATATATATATATATATATATATATATGCACACACAAGCACACAATATAACTATATACACACACACACAATATAACTATATATACACACAGCCACACACACCACATTGGAGGATCACACATATAACGACGGGGAACATACATATTCCACGATGGGGGCCATATATACCTGGAAGATACCCAGAATGGGGGATATGAGGACAGAATTTGGGGATATTATTACCTCAGTAACACTGTCAGCAGTAAAATAACAGTGTGTCATGACCACATTCTTTTACTTTAATTTTATTATTTTTCTATTTTTTCCTCCTCTAAAAAAGGGTGCGTCTTACAGTCCGGTGCGTCTTATAGTCCGAAAAATACGGTATAAGAAACGTTATAATATAATACATCTCTTTGGAGAAATGTGCTTTTTTCTCCACTTGTGAGTCACTTATTCTCCTAACCTGCCTAAAGTAGCTCAGCTCTTGCTTGGAGCGAAGAGCACTCAGCAGTGTGCTGCAGCATCTAGCAGCTATTGTATCTACACAACAGAGCTGGACTCACAGCCACACAGCTCTGTACTAGTGTATCATTGTTCCACACTGATGTTGCTTCTTAATATGTGCTAGAAGGTATGAAGAGCAGGAATCAATCTTTGTGTGTACTTTGTATGAGAGATATAATAGTTTGTAGTCTCTAGCCATTAAATCACAAATAACTGAAAAGTAGGGATGAGGTGAAAATGCAGGACGCCAATTCCTCATGTACATACATGATAACTTATTCTGAAAAGTTACCTGTTATGACCACTACACTTTAAGTATTGTATTGGGTTTTTGTTGCCAATTGTTAATCCCCTAGAAACGTAACCAGCCGGTCATGGACTAATTAGAACATTGCTGTTAGTAGAGTGATTGATATGCCTATAACAGAGTTAAGGAGAGGAGATCAATAGCTATTAACTACGGGTTATTTCTGAGCTCTGTAAGCCTTTTTGCCATGGTATGTATTGGTATCTAAGGAAAAATGCTGAGAATGTTTCAAATAGTAGAAATAGCTATAGGAAAAGTGACATGCATGTAATACATAGACATACAGTATTGTGCAAAAGTTTTAGACAGGCGTAGAAGAATGCCGCAAAGAGTGCTTTAAAAAGCACAAGTGTCAATAATTTATATTTATTTATTATCAAAATTCAGATGTCCTCTGAAAGTCAGGACAGTGTCTGCACCTTTAGGAGGAAAAATAGGGCTGCAGTATAGGCCAGACAGGTATTGTTAGTGGAGAATCCCATTATTAGGGGAACATACAAGATCCTGTGTCACAAAGATCAGGATTGTCAAATGGCGGGATGTCATCACTTATTGGGTTTACTGATATTGGATGGTCTAGTCAGGACCCATTGATCATGGCGCACATCGGCACCAATGACAAAGTTAGAGTTAGTTGGAAGGTCCTTAAAAATAATTTCTGGAAATTGTGCGATGAGCTTAAGTCAAGAACCTCAAAGGTAGTAGTCTCTAAAAAAAGACCTATGCCCATTTTGCATGATAACATATGTCAGGCAAATGAAAATGTCCCTGTGGGTGGAGAAAAGGGGAAGGAGGAAGAAAACAAAATACTGAAAGGGGTTTCTTATAAGTCTCTAAGTGTAACGGAGGCAGCAGAAAATGGGAATAGGAATGAACAAGTTAGAAATAGGAAAAAAGCTATACACTGCCGTAAAGAGCACAAATAAAGTGTTTATGGAATTAAAGAGAGGTATTAAATAATAATATAGAAAAAAAATGTGTAACATGCAATTTAAGACAGCAAAGATTGAGACAGAGACTCATTTTCAAAGAAAATAAAAATTATCCAATAATATTCTTTAGCTACTTAAACACTTAAACATTAGGGAAAAAAATTAAGAAAAAGATCTAGCATTTGCAAGAACATTAAAAATTAAATTTCCTTTATTTGTGCATCAGTTTAAAACGTTACATAAATGGATTTATGGTGCACCCTAGAAGTGTTTCGAGCGTAATTACCTCCTTTTATCATAGAGATATCTACCCTTACCTCGCAACCTGTTATATATAAATATTAGTAACAATGCAGGCAGACCAGAGGTTTCTACAGAAAAATAAAAGAGGCATACAACTAATATCATGCCTCAAATCAAAAAGACACTAGTGTATGTCAGTGAAATATTGTGTGCCATCCCCACGACAGCAGCCGGGCTGCTCAGATCCGGATCCGCGGTGGCTCGAGGGGTCTCCGGACCCGAGGGTCATGCGGCCACTCAAATTAAGGGGGTATTTACAGGGAATAGTGTCTAAAGTTCATGACGCCACTCGTGGTGTGTGGTAAGGTGGAGTGCCACCGCTGAAGCTGGGAGTTCCCGGGGGCGATAGAGTGGGCAGCCAGGTGTTAGACGCCTCCACGGGTGGGGGGGGATGCCCCGGGGCTCAGTGATGGTAAGGGAGTGCTGTTAAATGCAAGGGAGTTGGAAGGCAGGGAGCAGGGAACTCACAGTTGGTAGTTGTGGTGCTGGATGAGCTGGTGCTGCTTTGGAAGGCCAGTAAACACACAGACTGTAATTAAACCAAACGCCCTGAAGTACCGCTGCCACTGAGGAGGGGAGCCCATCCAGGTGACCATTCCCAATGATATTGCTTGGTGTATTCCAGTCTAATTCGACCTTCTGGGAGTTTCTACTACTCAGCCCCTCACACTCTGAGGGCTGCTGCCTCGCTGTCCTGGGAGCTCCAACACCCTAGCATGCTCTCCCCGTGAGAGCTACTTGAGAGCCACTACTCTCCTTTCTCCCCTGCCAACGACTGCCCAGTCACCTCCCCCCCAGTCTGCCTGACTCTAAGGTGGGCGGCCCTTTCTCCACTGGACCTACTCACTGGTATGTGACTGGGATTTGCATGCTGGTGTTAGCAATACCATTGGGTGTCACCTGGAACCAAGGAGGAGATAGATACTGCACTGAAGGGAAAATTGTGCAATACCCTGTGACGACCTGATAGTCCAGGGGCATCACATTTGCACATGGTATCTCAATTATTAAAACCACAAGTCTATTAAAAAGGAATATTGCACATAGTAATATACACAAATAAACAGAAAACAAAAACATGGCAGAGGTCTAAACTTAATAGAATAATTCCATGATTACCTACAAAAAAAGTCTAAAATGGGGGTAGGCTGCAGCATCCCCATGCATCAAACGCACGTTTCACATCTATAATGTTTATCCAGGAGTTAATGGAGTCCTGGACAAAGCATTATAGATGTGAAACATGCGTGCAAGGGGACACTGCAGCCTACCCGCATTTTGGGCTTTAATATAGGTAGTCACTAGTGTTGAGCGAGTATGCTTGTCACTACTCGGTACTCGCACGAGTATCACTGTACTCGGGCTACTCGGCGGGTACCGAGTAATTTCGCGATACTCGTGCTGTACTCGTGGTCTTCATGTTGGCGCTCTTTTGAGAGCCAGCCCTCATGCAGGGATTGGCTGGCAGACCGCAATGCCACAGCCCTGTTACTTGTGGAATTGCAGTGATTGGCCGGCCCTCACAGAATGACCGTGCCTTTAGCCCGACACTTCCCCGCTCGGCTACGGCCCCTCCCGCACTCCACTCCGCGTGTATATATATATGCACGCTTACACACACACGCACGTTTTTTTTTTTAATTTACAGTTTTATGGTTTCTACATGCTGCCGGTGGTCATTTCACAAAAATACTCGGGTCTCCCATAGGATAACATTGGGCTCGGTGCTCGGGCCGAGTACACGAGTATCTTGGGATGCTCGGCCCGAGCCTCAAGCACCCGAGCTTTTTAGTACTCGCTCATCACTAGTAGTCACTACAGGGTACGGTGTAATGTAAGGATCTTACAGGCGGAGTCAGTGAATCACTGACAGGTCTCATCTTCTGCAGAACACAGTACAGTAATACATGAGATCAGTGATCAAAGTAAAAAATGTTCATGTCCCACAGGGGGAATAAGTGAAAAAGTAAAAAAAAAGTTAAATAAAATGATTTAAAACAAAACCAGCAAAAAAACTCAGACAAACCATGACAACTCGCTTAGTTTCCGTTCACATAATTAGTATTGCCACGTCCATAACAATTCAATCTATAAAAATGTCATGTTACTTATTCCGTATGGTGAATATCATAAAAATAAAATATAAAACAAGCCAAAAATTAAATTTTTTCATTATACTGACACTCAAACATTTGATTAAAGGCCCCGTTACACGCAACAACGTATCTAACGATATATCGCCGGGGTCACGGATTCCGTGATGCACATCCGGCATCGTTAGCGACGTTGTTGCGTGTGACACCAACGAGTGGCCATTAACGATGGAAAATACTCACCAAATCGTCCATCGTTGACACGTCATTCATTTTCAAAAACTCAGTTGTTGAGGACGCAGGTTGTTCGTCATTACCGTGGCAGCACACATCTCTATATGTGACACCTTGGGAACGACGAACTACAGCGTACCTGTGTCCTCAACGAGCACCAAGGTGGGAGTGACGGAAATGCGGCTGCTCTCCGCCCCTCTGCTTCTATTGCCAGCCCACTCTGTGACGTCGCTGTGACGCCGAACAAACCTCCCCCTTTCAGGGGAGGTTGTTCACCGGCCACAGTGACGTCGTTAGGGAGAGCTGTACGTGTCACACGGACAAGCGATATGCCCGTGCAGCGATTTGCCCGTGACGCACAACCGATGGGGTCGGGTGCCATCGCTAGCGATATCGCTAGCGATGTCACTCCATGTAAAGCCCCCTTAAAAGCGATTAAATTGTCCTACTTAAAAAAAATGTTAGAATCAAAAACAACAAACCGCCCAATAAAACACAAGCCCTAATATGGCTCATTCGAAAAAATATATTCAAGAGAGCTATAGCTTTTTTATTTTTCCGCTGATGGAGTTGTATGTCAGCTTGTTTTTGTAGCATAAGATGATGTTTTCAGCAGTTATTTTTTATCTATGACTTTTTTTATCTAATTTTGTTCTACTTTTTTGGCAGCTGCATGATGCAGAAAACATAACTTTTGCTATTTTGTTTGTTTTTACATGTTCACTGAAGGAGTGAACTAGTGTGGCAGTGTTGTAGATTAGGTTGCTACGGAAGCGGCAATATCAAATATTTTTACCATTTTTTTTACTTAGTCCTGACATGTGACATTACCTCTTACTGGCTTGATTGCAGCAATAGTATATTGCAATACACAATAATTCCAATATGCTGTAGCTGTCAGTGCAGCACTTACAGGAGCATCTGGGATCATGCACCTGATCATGCTTTCCATAGCTTAGTGATCCGGAGGGTACCGATCAGATGAGAATGGAAGTGCGATCCCTCTGCCAATCTTTTTAATGCTGTCATCGACATCCATCCTGGCATTTAGTTTGTTAAACAACCAGGGACGATGAGGGCAATATTCCTGGCTATGAGAGCCAGGGCTCGGCTGTCAGTGTTTGTGCCCCCACAATCACGAAGACTTACTGGGTACGTCCAATGTTAAGAAGGGGTAAATGTCTAAATTGTTGCCAACAAAAGTGAGTACACACCTAAGTGAAAAAGGCCAAATTGTGCCCAAAAGTGTCAATATTTTGTGTGGCCACCATTATATTCAAGCACTGCCCTAACTCTCTTGGGTATGGAGTTCACTAGAGCTTTGCAAGTAGCCACTGGAATCTTCTTCCACTACTCCATGATGAAATCACAGAGCTGGTAGATGTTTGAGACCTTGCGCTCCTCCACCTCACATTTGAGGATGCCCCACAGATGCTCAATGGGGTGGAGGTCTGGAGACAGACATGGGTCCAGTACCTTTTCCCTCAGTTTATTTAGCAAGACACTGATCATCTTGGAGGTGTGTTTTGGGTCATTGTCATGTTGGAATACTGGATCATGCTCTGGTCCAGTATGACATAGTACACGTTAGCATTTATAATTCTGTCAATGAACTGTAGCTCCTCATAACTAGCAACATTCATGCAGCTCTAAATTATGACACTCTCACCACCATTCTTGACTGTAGGCAAGACACACTTGTCTTTGAATTTCACACCTGCTTGCAGCCACACACACTTGTCACCATCTGAGCCAAATAAGTTTATCTTAGGCTCTGTGTCCATGTTGCGTATTTGCGTGCAGTTACGCTGCGTATTGCACTGCAGCGTAACTGCATGCGTCCTGCGTCCCCAGCACAATCTATAAAGATTGTTCATAATCCATGCGCACGTTGTGTTTTAGAATGCAGCGATTTGCATGCTGCCAAATTGCTGCCTTCTAAAAAGCAACATGTCACTTATTCCGTGCGCTTTGGATGCTAGTCCCACTCGGTCTATGGTGGGGGCTGCATCCAGAGCACATGAAATCGGCTTTTTCACTGCATTCATTACGCAGTGTTTCTGCAGCGATTTGACGCACACATGTACTGTCAAATCATTGCAGAAATTTCTGCAGGACACGACGCAACGTGGGCACATACCCTAAGGCGGGCTTTGCACACTGCGACATCGCAGGTGTGATGTCGGTGGGGTCAAATTGAAAATGACGCACTTCCGGCATCGCATGCGACATCGCAGTGTGTAAATCCTAGATGATACGATTAACGAGCGCAAAAGCGTCGTAATCGTATCATCGGTGCAGCGTCGGCGTAATTCATAGTTACGCTGACGCGACGGTCCGATGTTGTTCCTCGCTCCTGCGGCAGCACACATCGCTGTGTGTGAAGCCGCAGGAGCGAGGAACATCTCCTACCGGCATCACTGCGGCTTCCGTAGGTTATGCGGAAGGAAGGAGGTGGGCAGGATGTTTACATCCTGCTCATCTCCGCCCCTCCGCTCCGATTGGCCGCCTGCCGTGTGACGTCACAGTGACGCCGCACGACCCGCCCCCTTAACAAGGAGGCGGGTCGCCGGCCACAGGGACGTCGCACGGCAGGTGAGTGTGTGTGTGAAGCTGGCGTAGCGATAATTTTCGCTACGCCAGCTATCACCACATATCGCTGCTGCGACGGGGACGGGGACTATCGCACTCGGCATCGCAGCATCGGCCTGCGATGTCGTAGTGTGCAAAGCCCGCCTAAGTCTCATATGACCACAAGACATGGATCCATTAATCCATTGCATTAGTCTGCTTGTCTACAGCAAACTGTTTATGGGCTTTCTTGTGCATTATCTTTAGAATAATCTTCCTTCTGGAATGACAGCCAAGCAGACCAATTTGATGTAGTTTGACACCGTGTGATGCAGTGTGCGTCATTACTCCTTTTACCTCTGGAGCAATGCTGGCAGCACTCATACGTCTATTTTGAAAAGACAATCTCTGGATATTGTTGTGTCCCATGAATGGGAACAACCTGTTGTATATAATTCTTGCATTGCATATTTTTTCCTCCTATCAGTAAATTCCTTATTGTTACTAGGTAGACTAGACTGTATGAAGTTCGTCCCTATGTACCTCCTTTAGTTGGCTTCTGTATAGAAAGCTCCTCCCTTCTCCTTCAGTTTAGTCTAGAGGAACCATTGCTGAAGAGACATGTCTAAAACCCTGTACAGATTATTCCTTTTCACCTGCCTTTACTTTGTATTTAATACAAGATTCTAGAAGAAAACTACAGCGTTTCTCCTTGTCTTCCTACAAGTCATCGTTTGGGCTGAGTTAACACTATCTGTGGAAGCCGGTAGAGTGAGTAAAATCATACAGTTATCTAAGGGACTGATAGTTAGAGAGGTTGGATTCATTGCTACCAGGAAGAGACAGAATAGTGAAAAGGACTAACTATGACTGGGATTAGTATACATATATCAGTAAATAACCTGTTTCCAGGAGTGCTATACTGCATACAATCCAGAGAAAGGATTACCCCAAGGGGCTGATAACAAGCCACAGCATAAGGCTAGGTTTGCACACTGCTTCTTTTTGACGCTGCGTTTTTGTGCGTTTTTGGCCGCTAAAAACGCACAAAAATGCACCTGCGTCGAAAAAACATCAAAAAACGCATGCGTTTTTGCCGCGATTTGGTGCGTTTTTGGCTGCATTTTGGTGCATTTTTGATCTCTGCGTTTTGCTGCTTTTTTTAAATGCATTGCATGGGCGGAAAACGCAGAAAAATGCAGGAAAGAACTGACATGTCCATTTTTTTTTAACTCAAAAACGCAGGTAAAAAAAACAGATGTGTGCGGACAGCAAAAATGAAAACTCATAGACTTTGCTGGGGAAGCAAAGTCCTGCAGTTTTGAGGCCAAAAACGCACCCGAAAAACGCACAAAAACGCCGCGAAAAACGCACTGTGCGCACATAGCCTAAAACTTTATAGCAGCTTCAGACTAAGGGGTACTTCACACACAGCGAGATCGCTACTGAGATCGCCGCTGAGTCACGTTTTTTGTGACCTCATTAGCGATCTCACTGTGTGTGACACTGAGCAGCGATCTGGCCCCTGCTGTGAGATCGCTGCTCGTTACACACAGCCCTGGTTCGTTTTTTTATTGTTGCTCTCCCGCTGATAAGCACACATCGCTGTGTGTGACAGCGAGAGAGCAACAATCCTGAATGTGAAGGGAGCAGGAGCCGGCATCTGACAGCCTGCGGTAAGCTGTAACCAAGGTAAACATCGGGTAACCAAGGTAAACATCGGGTAACCAAGGTGGTTACCCGATATTTACCTTCGTTACCAGCCTCCGCAGCTCTCACGCTGCCAGTGCCGGCTCTTGCTCCCTGCACACGCTAAGTTAAGCGGTGTGAGCTGGTAACTAAGGTAAACATCGGGTAACCATACCCGATGTTTACCTTAGTTACCAGTGTCCGGAGCTTCCAGACGCCGGCTCCGTGCAAGCGCAGCGTCGCTTGCACGTCGCTGCTGGCTGGGGGCTGGTCACTGGTTGCTGGTGAGATCTGCCTGTTTGACAGCTCACCAGCGACCATGTAGCGATGCAGCAGCGATCCTGACCAGGTCAGATCGCTGGTCGGATCGCTGCTGCATCGCTAAAGTGTGAAGGTACCCTAAGTGCCCTGTAAAGTATTAACCTGTTATCAGAACTGTGTGCAGCTATAAACCAAGAATCCCCCATAAGCTAATTGTAAATTGCAGCCAGAGACTCTGCAAATACATTCTGCAAAACACAGACTGCTGGCTGCAGAGATTGCAACATTGTATAGGTTTCCCTGACAACCAGTGCAGAGCAGCATTCACCCTTCCTGATGGAGTCAAAGAGAGCTCTCTCACTACCTGCTTTAAAGCAACAAGAGGAAGACAGGGACTCACACTCAAATTACAGTGAAAGATCTAAGCGGTTGACAAAACCAACATGGAAGGTAAAGAGAACCTAGAAACAGCCAGAAGTGAACTGCACACCCAGACAGCATTATTGTGGCAAAGAGTGCAAAAACAAGTGACTGTTTTATCTGCGCCCAGTGCTCATGAGCTACCATCAGAGGGAGCCCTGGAACAACTGTACTCAGCATACCAGACCTACAAAGAGATTTGTAAAAAATATTCCTCTACCCTGCTGAGATCAAATACGTCCGAGTCTCAAAAAGAACTACAGGACTTCCGACAGCTTAATGCTGAATGAGACCAAACTGTGCGCGACATTGTGAGCGAGACTGAAGCAAAAATGGCGCAAATGTCAGGAGCGACATCTTACAAATCCAGGTCCATTAAGAGCTCAAGGCACTCACTCAAATCAGGCTCATCGAGGTACTCAACCCTCAGCAAGCAACTCATAAAGGCGCGCGCTGAAGCAGAAACAACAAAAGTACACGCCATCTTCGCCCAGAGAGAAGCAGAGATGAAAGCAGAATCTGCACGCAAAGAAGCAGAGATTAAAGCAGAATCTGCACGCAAGGAAGCAGAGATTAAAGCAGAATCTGCACGCAAGGAAGCAGAAATTGAAGCCCTACAGAAGGAATGTGAACATGTGGCGGCCATGGCAAGGCTAAAAGTCTTTGAGCAAGCTCTGGGTGGGAGCCAAGAAGGCAGCGCCAGTTTGTGTGATCTCGACACAGAAGACTCACTTAAGTGTACAAGAGATTACGTGCTGAGCCAAGCTGACGAACTGCCAACTACCATCAACATTCCCGTCAGTGCTAACACTTCTCCAGAGCCTCAAGACACTGATCCACCTACAGCTTCCAGCCTTCCAGGTCAGTCCAATGCACCTCAGACTTTCAAGCCTGAACCTGCTTCATATTCCAATGCACAGCCAGACCCTGCGCATCAGCAACCTCCGTATGCAACCTACATGCAACCTAACATGCCGGCAAGGCGCTACACTCCCAACAACTATGTAGTTCCAGCCCCGTATACAGCAGAGATTGTACACACCAAACCGATCACTGGTCTAAACGCCTACACCACTCCATACTTTCCCATGTTCCCGAACCAAGAAGCTACGAATCACGCAACCAGCACCACGCAGTCAACAAATGTGCCCCCAACGTCGGAAAGATCAGACATGTCCGACTTTGCGAGGTACATGATCCGCCGAGAACTCACCAACACCGGTTTCACAAAGTTTGATGACCAGCCCGAAAACTACAGAGGGTAGAAGTGTGCCTTCAAAACCGCAACGCGTGACCTGGGCATTACGGCTTCTGAAGAGCTGGACTTGCTAATCAGGTGGCTAGGGCCACGGTCTACTGAAAGAATCAAGAGACTCAGATCCGTCTACATCAGCGACCCAACAACTGGTCTCGCAACCGCATGGGACAGACTAGAGAAAGGCTTCGGCAGTCCTGAAGCAATTGAAGATGCATTGCTGAAACAACTATACGACCTTCCCAAAATATCTGGCAAGGATGCTTCAAAGTACCAGGAACTCAGCGACCTTCTGTCCGAGCTCCAGCTGGCCAAAACAGACACACACCTACCTGGCCTCAGCTACCTGGACACCGCTCGTGGGGTGAAACCCATAGTCGCCAAGTTACCTTACAACGTGCAGGAAAGGTGGACTACGGTAGGGACAAACTATAAAAAAGAGCACCAAGTCTCCTTCCCTCCATTCTCCTACTTCTGCGAGTTCATCAACGGCATCGCGGAACGTAAGGCAGATCCCAGCTTCACCTGTGGGGAACCCACCGACTCCACTTCACCAGCTCCTAGGTATGAGAGCCCTCATCAAAATGACAGGAAATGTAGGGGCCCAGTATCAGTCAAGAAGACCGACGTTCTACCACCTACACCGTCAGCACCAGACAATGGCACTGAAGGCGGGAAGGCAGAAAATCCGAACCGCCAATGTGCTATTCACAAACTGCCACACGCCCTGAAGAAGTGCATTGGCTTCAGGAAGAAACCCCTTTAAGAACGAAAGGAACTCTTGAAAAGGTTTGGGGTATGTTTCAGGTGTTGTGCCTCTACAGAACACCTTGCCAAGGACTGTAAGGTTACAATTAAGTGCATGGAGTGTGACAGCACAGATCACGTACAAGCGCTGCACCCATCTCAGTCTGATCCTGCACCTACACCTTCTCCTACCACAAGTCATGGCGGGGAGAGTACAGGCCAAGCTGCAAACCACCTCACAGTATCCTCCTCGTGCACCGCAGTCTGCGGAGAAGATCTCTGGGACAAGTCTTGTGCGAAAATATGCCTAGTAAGGGTATATCCCAAAGGTCACCCAGAAAGGGCCGTGAAGGTGTACAGCATCCTGGATGACCAGAGTAACAGGTCACTTGCCAGGTCTGAACTCTTCGACTTGTTCGGCTTAAAAGGAAATGCTTACCCTTACACACTAGGTACTTGCAGCGGCATCTCAGAAGCTTGCGGAAGAAGAGCCAGTGGTCTCGTGATAACATCTCTTGAAAATACCGTAGAGATACCTCTACCGACACTCGTCGAGTGCAACCAGATACCGGCTAACCGGGAAGAGATTCCAACACCAGAGGCAGCTCTTCACCACCCTCACCTGAGAACTATCGCCAGCAAGATCCCACCTCTTGATCATAGTGCAAAAATCCTGATTCTGATTGGAAGGGACATCCTTCGGCTACACAAAGTACGCCAACACATCAACGGGCCACATGATGCGCCATTCGCTCAGCGCTACGACTTAGGCTGGGTGATCATAGGAAACGTCTGCGTAGGCAAAATGAAGAGTCCCGATGCGATCTCCTCCTACAAGATGCACATCCTCCCAAACGGTCGCGGCACTCACTTTCAACCATGTCCGCATCACTACGGGGTGAAAGAGAGGCTGAGTGACACCAGGTGGCGACAGCAGCCTCCCGACTGCGTGGACGCATATCATCTCTGGGATGATGACTTCGGGTCAACAGCGTTTGAGTCTACAAACGAAGACAACAAATTGGCTCCGATGAGAGAAGACAAAGAATTCATAAAGATTATGGATAAAGAGTTCTCTCAAAATGACTCTAACAGTTGGGTAGCCCCATTACCCTTTCGGTCTCCAACGCCAAGGTTGCCAAACAACTCCCAGCAAGCAACCGCAAGGTTCTCCTCTCTAAAACGCACTTTGGAAAGACAACCAGAGATGGAGAAATGCTTTGTCGAGATTACGCAAAATATCCTCAACAGAGATCATGCTGAACAGTGGCACCACATTCCCACCGAACAAAACCCAGCCGACCGAGGAACGAGACTCACTGCTGCATCCAAACTCGGCGACAACATGTGGCTGACACTTCCAAGTATCTTATACTAGGAGATCTGCGATAACTACGTCGGCAACATGTAAGAGCTGGTGGAACCAGAATCCGACAAGGAAATTAGACCGGTGGTCTCCGCTCGCTACACTTCAGTGACATCAGAACAGAAGTTGAGACCTCATCGCTTCGAGCGCTTCTCAAGTTGGTTATCTGAGGTACGAATCGTAGCTTGTCTTATTCACATTGCTCACTGTTTCACCGACTACAAGTTTTCAACGTGCCACGGCTGGCACATGTGTGTGATTCGTCCAGTCACCGAACTCGTGCTACTTTTACCAAAGGATTGACGTTACATGAACTAACTTTGTCGTTGGACACTTACCCCCTGCTGTACGGAGACACAACTGTCCGTGTCCAATGAACCTTGAACTTTTCCTTTGGATTAAAACTTTACCATTGGATTATTGGGTTGGAGGAAGAGTTGGCATGTTTGCGGCTTCCCCAATCTGAAGATGGGTTTGTTGAAATTGGATTCATTTTTTACATTTTTCTACTTTTACATTTTTACGCAAGGACAATGCGTCATCAACAAAGCATGGACTTGAATTCAGTGCATTACGATTGCATTTTTTTTGTGTTTGTCTCTTTTCTCGTTACAGGTTTCATGACATCGAGGGACAGGATCGACTCCTTACGTCGTAGAAGGACTTGTGAAATCATATGATTTCAGACGGGGAGTGTTGTGTCCCATGAATGGGAACAACCTGTTGTATATAATTCTTGCATTGCATATTTTTTCCTCCTATCAGGAAATTCCTTATTGTTACTAGGTAGATTAGACTGTATGAAGTTCGTCCCTATGTACCTCCCTTAGTTGGCTTCTGTATAGAAAGCTCCTCCCTTCTCCTTCAGTTTAGTCTAGAGGAACCATTGCTGAAGAGACATGTCTAAAACCCTGTACAGATTATTCCTTTTCACCTGCCTTTACTTTGTATTTAATACAAGATTCTAGAAGAAAACTACAGCGTTTCTCCTTGTCTTCCTACAAGTCATCGTTTGGGATGAGTTAACACTATCTGTGGAAGCCGGTAGAGTGAGTAAAATCATACAGTTATCTAAGGGACTGATAATTAGAGCGGTTGGATTCATTGCTACCAGGAAGAGACAGAATAGATATGACTCTTAGCACGTGCACTCAACTTCTTTGGTAGACCGTGGCGTGGCCTATTCTGAGTAGAACCTGTCTTGTTAAATTACTCTATGGTCTTGGATACCGTGCTACAGCTCAGTTTCAGTTTCAGTTTCTCAGTTAGAAGTCTTCCTATAGCTTAAATTATATGTAGAGCAACAATTATTTTTTGTCAGATCCTCAAAGAATTCTTTGCCATGAGGTGCCATGAGGTGCCATGTTGAACTCGATCAGTTTGAGAAATTGTGTGAGTGACAACACCAAATGTAACACACCTGCTCCACATTCACACCAGGGCCCTTGTAACACTAATGAGTCACATGAGACTGGGAAGAGAAAATGGTTAATTTGGCACAATTTGGTTATTTTCACTTGGGGTATACTCACTTTTCTTGCTAGTAGTTTAGACATTAATGGCTGTGTGTTGAGTTATATAAAGGGCACACCAAATCCCCACTGTTATACAAGCTGTACACTGACTACTTTACATTGTATCAAAGTGTCATACCTTCAGTGTTGTCCCATGAAAAGATACAATAAAATATTTACAAAAATGTGAATGGTGTAGTAATGGGATATTGTGTACCCACTTCCAAAGGGAAGGGGGGCTTTGACTGAGCCTTTCCCAGACTGCTCCCACAGGACAATGTCACAGTAAGGTAACAGGAGAAAAATCAACACTACCGGTGCAGTACCAATTAAAAATAACAAGGAGAAAACTCGGGATAGGCAGGGATGAAGAAAGAGAAATAACCATCAGCAATTGGTGAGAAGAAATCAGAAACCACTCACCATAAACTTCAGACGATACATACAGAAGCTCTGCAGTGTGAGAAAGGTATGCAGTTTCTATATAGATGTGCAGTGTATACAGGTGCAAAGAGTGTGTACAGAATGTATCTCATAAGTGCATGTATGCAGGTGTGAAAAGCTTGTGCAGTGCATGAATTCAGAAGTGCAGTGTATACAGACTCATAAAGTAACTGAATTGTGTGGAGAATGGCTCTCAGGAGTGTGCACAGCTTGTGTAGTGTGTGGATTGTGTGCAGAGAGTATATGCATGCATCTGTGCATTGTGATGCATACAAAATGTTTGCATGGACTTTTAGATCATATTTTTCACTTTTTGCCTATAAATATAGGAGTCATATGAAAGCTTAAACACTTGACAGCTTTCAAACTTAACTTCACACAAGAGCGGAGGGGGAGGAATTTCAAAGCCATTGCGTTGTTTGCCATAAGTGCTTGTTCCGCCCCTGAGCCTTTTACATGAAATTTAAAATGCGTCAGCACTGACATTTGCTTTTGGGGAATCAATTGTTAACATATCCATAGAAAGAAACTGTTTATTGTGCAATGAAAAGGGTCATTAAAGCTATAAGTGCTGGGCATTTTTCTGGAAGAGCTAACACTTTAATTTGTTACTAATAATATCCATGCTGCACCTGCTCTATGACACCTTAATCATAGCGCTCACTCTAGTGCCCATTGTATCACACCTGTCTAATGGTTTTGTTTCCTCCGTTCCTCAGGTGCGTTTTGTTACTGAGTGGACTAACAATTTGTGCAGTTAACAGAAAATGATAAATAAGTAAATACCATGGTGCGATTTGCTTTCAAGTGCATATGGGAAATAAAATAAGACCTAACTTTATTTCCCACAGCTCTATTCTCAGGTTTTCCAAAGTGCGTTCGGATTTCTCTGCATGTAACGTAATCTGTGGACACAGTATTGACTGTCTGCAAATGACTGTTTAAAAGATTGAAGGTGGATCGTGTTTCTCGAGACTTGAGCCCAGTTCTGGATTGCTGTGGGCTTTGAAACACACCTTGTGGTTAATTGCTGCTTAGCTGCGGAGATAATAGATGTGAATGCAGACGTTGGAGGCTCGTACACAACATTGCTCTACTTAATCTCCTAGATGTTGCTTTTTTAATCATTCAAGAAGGATCAAGAGCACATACCGATGTATAAAAATTACAGCTTACGCAAATCAGGTAGCCTCAAATTACAGCTTATTTCTAATACTCTGAGATCTGTCATAGATGGTGAAGAAATATGGTTTTAGAAATCTATTACCAAATATTGGAAAAAAAACAATAAAGAAGCGTTCAAAGGCTGATTATAAAAATATAACAACTTTATTAAATACAAACAATTATAAAAAATTCAGATTCTGCAATTACAATATGGTGGTGCTAGATGTTATAATGGGTGAAGACCCACATGTTAATGGGGGGCCCAGGCAAATAAAACAAGAGCAATGGGAAGTCCAAAACAGGGGGCTCTGTCTAATTGTAATAACATACAGTCATATGAAAAAGTTTGGGCACTCCTATTAATTTTAGCCTTTTTTCTTTATAACAAATTGGGTTTTTGCAACAGCTATTTCAGTTTCATATATCTAATAACTGATGGACTGAGTAATATTTCTGGATTGAAATGAGGTTTATTGTACTAACAGAAAATGTGCAATCTGCATTTAAACAAAATTTGACTGGTGCAAAAGTATGGGCACCTCAACATAAAAGTGACATTAATATTTTGTAGATCCTCCTTTTGCAAAAATAACAGCCTCTAGTTGCTTCCTGTCGCTTTTAATGAGTTCCTGGATCCTGGATGAAGGTATATTTGACCATTCCTGTTTACAAAACAATTCCAGTTCAGTTAAGTTTGATGGTCACCGAGCATGGACAGCACGCTCCAAATCATCCCACAGATGTTCAATGATATTCAGATCTGGGGACTGGGATGGCCATTCCAGAACATTGTAATTGTTCGTCTGCATGAATGCCTGAGTAGATTTGGAGCAGTGTTTTGGATCATTGTCTTGTTGAAATATCCATCCCCTGCGTAACTTCAACTTCGTCACTGATTCTTGCACATTATTGTCAAGAATCTGCTGATACTTAGTTAAATCCATGCGACCCTCAACTTTAACAAGATTCCCGGTGTCTTCATTGGCCAGACAGCCCCAAAGCATGATGGAACCTCCACCAAATTTTACTGTGGGTAGCAAGTGCTTTTCTTGGAATGCCGTGTTTTTTTGCCTCCATGCATAACGCTTTTTTGTATGACCAAACAATTCAATCTTTGTTTCATCAGTCCACAGGACCTTCTTCCAAAATGTAACTGGCTTGTCCAAATGTGCTTTTGCATTCCTCAGGCGACTCTGTTTGTGGAGTGCTTGCAGAAACGGCTTCTTTCGCATCACTCTCCCATACAGCTTCTCCTTGTGCAAAGTGCGCTGTATTGTTGACCGATGCACAGTGACACCATCTGCAGCAAGATGATGCTGCAGGTCTTTGGAGGTGGTCTGTAGATTGTCCTTGACTGTTCTCAGCATTCTTCTTCTCTGCCTTTCTGATATTTTTCTTGGCCTGCCACTTCTGGGCTTAACAAGAACTGTACCTGTGTTCTTCCATTTCCTTACTATGTTCCTCACAGTGGAAACTGACAGTTTAAATCTCTGAGACAACTTTTTGTATCCTTCCCCTGAACAACTATGTTGAATAATCTTTGTTTTCAGATCATTTGACAGTTGTTTTGAGGAGCCCATGATGCCACTCTTCATAGGAGATTCAAATAGGAGAACAACTTGCAAGTGGCCACCTTAAATACCTTTTCTCATGATTGGATACACCTGCCTATGAAGTTCAAAGCTCAATGAGGTTACAAAACCATTTTAGTGCTTCAGTAAGTCAGTAAAAATTAGTTAGGAGTGTTCAAATCAAGAAATTGATAAGGGTGCCCATACTTTTGCACCGGTCAAATTTTGTTTAAATGCGGATTGCACATTTTCTGTTAGTACAATAAACCTCATTTCAATCCCGAAATATTACTGAGTCCATCAGTTATTAGATATATGAAACTGAAATAGCTGTTGCAAAAACCCAAATTGTTATAAAGAAAAAAGGTTAACATTAATAGGGGTGCCCAAACTTTTTCATATGACTGTATGGCTGACAAAGAAGGAGCCTCTAGTCACTATGAATTCCAAAAAGGAATTTCAGTTTAAAGCATCCAATCCAATACAGCTGACCAGTGTCAGACTGAGTATATCTAAGAGGCAATAAATAAGTCAGCCAAATGTAAACAGCCCTAAGACTTAAGGCCCCGTTACACGCTGCGATATCGTTAACGATATCGCTAGTGAGCGTACCCGCCCCCGTCATTTGTGCATCACGGGAAAATCGTTGTCCGTGGTGCACAAAATCATTTGGAGCCATCACACGGACTTACCTGCTTAGCGACGTCGCTGTTGCCGGCGAACTGCCTTGCTTCAAAGGGGGCGGTTTGTGCGGCATCACAGCGGCATCACTAAGCGGCCGCCCAATAGAAGCGGAGGGGTGGAGATGAGCGGCCGTAACAGCCCGCCCACCTCCTCCCTTCCTCATTGTCGATGGTTGCAGGTAAACTGTAGTTCGTCGTTCCCGGGGTGTCACACGTAGCGATGTGTGCTGCCTCGGGAACGACGAACAACCTGCGACCTCAACAATCAACGATATTTTGAAAGTGAACGACGTGTCAACGATCAACGATAAGGTGAGTATTTTTGATCGTTAACGGCCGTTCGTTGGTGTCACACGCAACGACGTCGCTAACGATGCCGGATGTGCGTCACGGAATCCGTGACCTCGGCGATATATTGTTAGATAAGTCGTTGCGTGTGACAGGGGCCTTTACACATGACTCAGGTGGTCGCCCAGAAGTCCCACATCAACAAGAAAAACCCTCCAATGCGCATTTCGCGGAACAATAATTGTTATGGCTTCTTCAGGGAAGCTGTATTGGATCCGATGCTTTAAACTGAAATTCCTTTTTGGAATTCATAGTGACTAGAGGCTCCTTCTTTGTCAGCCATATGTTATTACAATTAGACAGAGCCCCCTGTTTTGGACTTCCCATTGCTCTTGTTTTGTTTGCCTGGGCCCCCCATTAACATGTGGGTCTTCACCCATTATAACATCTAGCACCACCATATTGTAATTGCAGAATCTGAATTTTTTATAATTCTTTGTATTTAATAAAGTTGTTATATTTTTATAATCAGCCTTTGAACGCTTCTTTATTGTTTTTTTTTCCAATATTTGGTAATGGATTTCTAAAACCATATTTCTTCACCATCTATGACAGATCTCAGAGTATTAGAAATAAGCTGTAATTTGAGGCTACCTGATTTGCGTAAGCGTATTTTTATAATCAGCCTTCAAACGCTCCTATATTGTTTTCTTTCAAGTTCATTATGGAGTGGCATATTATATAGTACGAGATGTGCACTAGTCAATTATTTATATGTCTATTACCAAATATTGCTCACTTATTTTAAAAGTACTCTTCATTTCCCTTAGTCATTTATTTGTCATTTTATTTGTAAACATTATACTAATAATTCCCATGCTTGTATCTTTGATTTGTCCAATAAACTGGTCTTCTATAGATCTGATTGTAATAAAGACCACTATGTAAAATATATGTTAGAACTGAAAATTTCTTACAGGTAGTCTGTTATAGCTAAAAATGTTTTAGTTCCAAAAAACTTATACTGTTGATCCAGAAGAAGACAAAATCTCCATAGATGAAGGCCAAGCTTCATTATTAGAAAAAAATGTATTCCTAAACCATAAATGAATCCTTGAATCAACATACCATTTCCTAGTAACCATAATTTAGAAGATTATTACTCTCCGGAAGGTATTTCGAACTCTTTCAGTGAATAGCTATGACGACATCTACTGGCCGAGAATTTCATTGTGATACTGTTCTTATAGTAAAGAAGTTTCTTCTATGAAGCCACAGAACTGTCAAATGATCTTTTTATAGACAAGGGCTCATCTACAACATTTTAAAAAAAAGACATTTTCAAAGCACTGATGTTGTCTCACTAAAGTGTTTGAGTATCAGTGTGCAAAGCATGTGCAGTATGTGTGCAGTGTATATGTATGCACCTGTGCAGTGTATGTACTTACAAAATGTTTGCAGGGACTTTCATGTCACATGACATACAATGTCATTTTTTGTTTCTAATAGCATGTCATATGAAATCTTGAAATTTTATCAGCTTTCACATAGAATTACACAGAAAGGGAGTATTTGAAAGCCATTTCCTGGGGCAATATTCTGAGTACTGATGTTATCTCTCAACAAGTGTGGGAACATACAGGGCTGTCTTAACAGCATTATGGGCCCCTGGGCAAACCAGTGTGCTGGGGTTAATATGACAGCCACTCACATGAATAAAAAGTAAATGGGTGATAATATTAAACATATATTTATTTTATTGCCATTTCAATAAAACTGGTGTAAAAACATGCTGTGCAGCAGTAACTAATCAACATGATAAACATTTGAACAATATACACTACTGTAAAAGCACAATAATATTCAGTAAGCCACGCAGATTATATGGCTTAGTATGAAAGTACTTCTTTTTTATAAAAATCATTTGCAGCATTTCTTTTCAGAAAATTGCTTTATTATTGGCTTAAAGTCAGTGGTCTTTAGGATATCATTTTCCATGCATAAGTGAAAGTCAGCTCAAACGATGCTGCCTCATTGTGCTAAGAATTAGAGATAAGAGAACCTGTTCGATAAATGTTCACCAATTTCATATTCGGTACGAGCTTTAGCCTGTTCGTCTCGGGCTCGGTAACCCGAGCACTTTCCCCAAAAGTCGTCAATGTTCGGTTTTGCTCGATCACTGATCGTGTCTTAAAAAAATGCTTTTATAATAACATCTTATGATTTTGGATATTGGGCATATGTCTAGGTATTGTGTGATAGTACTGCCTGCTGTTAATTTGCTAGTGAACTAGCTAAAAAGGTCTTGGCAGTTTTCATTGCCTGCTCAAAATTACATAGTCAAGCACATTTATAGGTATTGTTAGTTAGTACTACCTGCTGTAAATTTGCTAGTGAACTAGGTAAAAAGGTCTTGGCAGTTTTCAGTGTTTGCTCCAAATTATGCAGTGAGACACATTTCTAATTATTGATACTTATTAGTGCCTTCACAATATTGCCAAATCAGGCAGGAAATAAATAATTTATCTTTTGTGTCAATTGTCTAATAGGTGTGGACGTAGCATTGCAAAACATTTTGTTTGAAATGGGAAGGGTATGTAGTGCCCCTGAATCCTCAGGGTCATACAAGGTTCTGCTACCCCACCAGGATGCAGGGCCTACCCCCTTAGGGACTCAGAACCCCAGTGCTGGTAACACCAAAAGCCCAGATAATCCTAGTTTTTCCCCAACAATCCCCCATACAATGGTACCTAGCTAGGGTGGGACCATGGATGCCCGCCTAGAGGTGGAGCCACTCCAGTCCACTAGTTGACCAGGTGGGAGGGGCAGAATGTGGAGAGTAGTCAGAACAGAGTTGACAGCAGAGGTGTAAAGGTGGAAGTGAGGTGACTCCCTAGGACAGGAAAGAGCTTCAAGCCATCCTGATAACACCTGCACAGCAAAGGGGGCCATAAAGGACCTTGCTAACTCTAAAGAATTCGAAGACTCAGTAGCAAAGAGAGAATCGGGGACAGGACCAGAGACTCCAACCCCACAGGGTTCAAGCTATCGTCAGGCGGACAGAAGTGGACAAACCACAGACCGGGGACCCCCAGTGTTCCATACCACGGGGACCCATTTACCAGAGACAGGTGTAGGGGCAGAAGGTACCAGAACACCAGAAAGGCACTGGGACGAAGGGGACCTGGAGGCGAAACCAACCGGCCTCGCGCAACCAGTTAACATCCAAGTGAGTAAACCAGTTGCACAGAATACCTGTCTGGACTCCTTCTTCCGACACCCACTGCACCATGGACCACAAAATGCTGGAGTGGTTTTTAATGTTACAGAAAGATCTGGCACCCCACATTTTAGTGCACTCTCAATGAAAAATGTCTCCTTATGTGTATTAATCACTAAGCCAATGTTTTTTAGCACAAGCTTAGTGAATAAGATTTTATTACATCACCATCTATACGCTGAGAAAATCCATAGCATGAATTGACCAGCGCTATGGATTTGACATGAACAATGTGTCAATTTATGCTTTTGATAGTCACCATCAAGTTCATCCTTTGCAATAGAAAGGATAAGGTCAGTGGAAAAGATGCATCATTTGCGTACAAGTAAACACAGCAATATCTGCACAATATTTGTGTGGATATTACCGCTGTTAATTTTCACTGTACTGTAGACTTTCTGCAGAAAATACATTATGTAAATGTACGTACCATATGTACTATGAGTGCTAGGGGCCCTAAATCAGTTATTTGTAACATTGAAGTAATATCGAAAGAGATCTTTCCCTTACATTGCGCCATATACTTTATGGAAATGTCTCTGTTACCTACACTGAAGTGCAAAAGGGTAACAATGTTTTGAACTTTTCAATTTCAGGCTCCATATCACACCACCGACTACAACTCTTGAGTGTGAGACTATCTTCATTTTATAGACAATAATCTTGGCTATCTCATACATAAATTTAGCCTGCAACTATTTAGCATATGATTAGCTATGTAGATTCTTGTCTTGTCACTGCATTGTTACTGTTTTGCTCCTACAATTCTAAATTTATATTTTTATTATTTTGTTAGTATTTTGTAAATCCACCTTTGACTTTCAACATTGCCTGAATCCTTCTAGGCATGCTCTCAATCAGATTCAACCATGTCTAGAACAAAAATCTGATCCCTGGTCTCTTCTGCATGGTCTCAGTGTTGGTGCATACTGGTTGACACACTTGGGTATGTATACAGCTTTACCTACAAGACTAATAGGGCCAATCTAGCATCTCTACTTTATTGTCACTGAACCATTTCTTTACCAGTCTTGATCTATACTTCGGGACGTTGTCCTGTCCTGCTATCACATATAGCTTAGTATTGAGAAGATCATCAATTTTAGTCCAGTATCCAAGAGCTTTGGCTGTGAAAAAAACCCAAATCATCAAGCTTCCTCCATCCAACTTGATAGTTCTTTCCAATTCTTGATCTGTTAGCCCCTTTTTCCCTTGTTTAATCCAGACTAATTTGCACTCATCATCACTTACTCTATTGACTTTTGTCTCATCGCTCCAAATCACCCGTTTACAATCGTGTACTCTCTACCTTTGGTACTTACTTGCAAACTCAAGCCAATGTGTGACGCCCTGGACTAGTCAGGTCATCATAGGGTACTGCACAATCTTTCTCTCCCAGTGCAGGACTCAACCCCCCATGGTTCTGGGTCCCGATCTTGCAGTACTCCCTCCATCAGCATCTACAAATCCTAGTTAAACCTCGCACCACACCCTGTCATGTACACCAGTGGGCTGCTAAGCTGGAATAGGGCCACCCATCTAGGGGTAAGGCAGGGAGTTGGGAGGTGACAAGTCAGAACAGTGGTAGCCCTCGAGCTGTGAGGAGCTCGGAGGAAGATGGGAGTTGGAGCTCCAAGGGGAGAAGGAGACTAGGTCACAGATGGTGGTCTGGACAGGAGGAGTCAGAAACCCGGTCGCGGGAGATTGCGACTGGGTGTTTGGCTAGTCTTGGAGGCTAGCCAGCAGCCATAGTTCAATGGCCGGGCTGGAACCAAAGGCACAAGGGTACATGGACCCTAGGTCGGGGAGAAGCTTCAAGCAACCCAACAATTTACCTGCGGAGGACAGGGCATATATGGACTGTTCCCACAAAGCTCAGAGATCGGGGGCACTAGCACAACGAGGGGAATAGGTCTTTCCAAGCAAAACAGCCCACTGAATTCCTAATCGTGAGCTCCTGAGAGCAAGCTCCTCTGCTACTCCTAGTAGGGAGTGGGGCCCGGAAAGCTCCAAGCTGACAGGCCACTTGAACACTCTAAAATACGGTGCCAGGGGGCAGGCCACAGACCACCAGGCAGTGCTGCAGGGGACGGGACCCGGACGAGCTCCCGAAGAGGGCAGCGGCACCCAGAGACTTGGTTTACTACATTGTCAGCGTCTGCTTCTTGTTGAGTGAGTACCTGATTAAATCGTGTAACCAGTGAGCCTGTGCTCCCCCTGCAACCCATACCCCCATCCGGGGTCCCGGGGCCTTTCCCTACCCATGGAGGGTAACGTCATCTAGCTGCCCCACTCCATCACCCCGGGTACTCCCAACGGCAGCGGTGGTACTCCCTATTACAAGTGAAAGAAAGAAGAAACATCCAGCTCTTCAGGCGAGGAAAGCCATGGTCTTTATTTTAGCATGCAGACAGCGGATGACATGACCAGCACAGCACTACGCGTTTCAGGTGAAACAATCACCCTTAATCATGAAGAGCTGGATGTTTCTTCTTTCTTTCACTTGCAATATTGGGCTGTGGCAGTGCCTGTCCGTGCTCCAGGGAGAAGCCAGGAGTGAGCTCGTACACGGTGAGCTGATATACATAAATTGGGTACTCCCTATTACCGCACACCACGGGTGGCGTCACAAACTATATATCTCCCTTGTAAATAGCCCCCTTCTTCATTTGGGAGTGACCCTGAGCCCCCGGGTCTGGAGACCCTCGAGCCACGAGTAGTGACATCCGGATCCGAGTGGTTCGACTGCTGCTGGGGCAGTACAAATGCTTCTTATGATGATATTGAACTCGAAACTTTTTCACATTTTTTCAAGCCACCAATCCAGACTTGTTTAATGTGCTCCACACGATGCTTGCATGGCCGTCTGTGATCTCACTATTTCAAAGCATATGAACCATCTCAACTGCCATGTTTGTCGTGCCAGAACTAATAGACCTTGTGGTGAGCGACTTGTTGACTACAATATTTTGCCTAGACATCCACAGCTTGGTTTTTGAATAGATGGACAGGCGAACTTAATTTCATATTCTTCCAACTGGCATGGCACTCACATGGTGCAGCTTGACAATTTTCTTGGCTGAGAGATTGTTATTGATGAACTGGATGATGCTGTTTCTCTTTTCTTGGGAAATCTTTCTTTATGGCTGCTTCTTCAGTCAAACCAGTGACTTTTCACTTGGGAATCAACTTAATAACACTGTGAGCTATTAGTGAATGTGAGAACAGATTGTAATTTGTAGTATATGGGAAGAAAAATATTTCTCCAGCACCAGGAGCAAAACAGTAACAATTCAGTGACCTGACAAAAATCTGCATAACTAATCATATGCTAAATAGTGGCAAGTCAAATTTATGAATAAGGTAGTCAAGATGATTGTCTATAAAATGAAAGATAAAATGAAGGTAGTAACAAACTCAAAGCTGTAGTGGACAATGAGATATGGATCATGAAAGTCAAAAGTTCAAAACATTGTTACCCTTGTCATTGTAAAAGCCGTAACTTTTTATGAAAGGCCTCATTTTGCTAGTGGTGGGGGAACAAAACTAAAGTCAGTCAGGGGTGATATGAGGAGATGTTCCTCAGCCAGGGGTGATACATGGGGAGAAGGGACTCAGTAAGGGGTAATAAAGGTGAAAAGGCTTTGTTTGTGACGCCCTAGCAAACCCAGGTATCACACAGATAGGCCCCCGCACAACACTTTCCCACACAGGGTTACACACAGCCGACCTGAAATCCTAGTCACCCCCCCTGAGTAGGACAGACACACCAATGGGCCGGACCAAGCGGATGAGAAACGCCCACCTAGGGGTCTAGAGAACCAGAGGCGGGGAAAACAGTCAGTTGAGAGAAGTTGAGTTCAAGTTCAGAAGGAGTTGAGGAGTGGAGGTTGAAGTGGAAGGAGCAGGGTAGCGTAGCTCCTGGAAAGCGTAGAGTCTGAGAGGCGTCGGGATTGGAGCCCCGGCGTGCTGGCTAGGTGGCGGGCGGTGATCCATGTCTGCAGGAGACGGGAAGACGGCTGCTGGAGATCCGAGGTGGACTGGGACAGGGTTGGAGCCCGCCGGTACCGACACCGGAGAACCGACCCGGAAACCATGCACAGAGGGGGTACTTGGACCCTGAAGCCAGGATCGGAACCGATGGCCTAGGTAATTAACCAATTGAGGGCAGGATTATAGGTCCTGTCCCAACCAAAGTCCCAAAAGCAGACAACTACCTACCAAGAGGGATAGGGCATCCGCCAGGGCCCGGTAGATCCCGAGGGACAGCGTCAGCGGGCAAGGCTCCCAACACAAGAGGACCGGGAGTGGACTTCCATGTTTCTAACCGGGAAGTCCAACACACTACACACTGAGTGCAGAGGGAAGTGATACGGATCATCAGCCCGGATGTGGGACCAGATACACCCGTTGCCAGCCACCAGCACCTTGGTTTACCACTTGTGTGATTTATTCAACCGAGAGTAACATAACATCCCTCGGTCCAACCGGTCACGCCGGCCCCTTCAGTCACCATCCCCAGCACGAAGCCATTGGGCCCCCGGGGCATCTATCCCTACCCACGGAGGGGTGAACATCCGGCTGCCATCCCATCGACCCCAGGAGACCCACAACAGCAGCAGTGGTGCCAAACCTCACCACAAACACACCATGGGTGGTGTCAAAGACAGTTTACAGCAAATCCCGTACAAATAAGTCCCCCCTGTTTTTTCGTGGTGTCCGCGTGACCCCTGGGTCGGTGGCACCGGGGAACAGGTTGTGTGATGAAGTGGAACACCACCACTGGTGTTGTGGGACACCCGGGGAAAATGTTGTGGCAGCTGGATGTTAACCCCTCCGTGGGTAGGGATGGTTGCCCCGGGACCCAGTGTCTCTGTGCAGGGTATGGCAATGGCGAGGGCCTGCGCGCCCGAACATACCAGGGGTGTTTGGTTACTGACAATTAAATGAATCACACGAGTCTTTTGGTAAACCAAGGTGCGGGTGGCCGGCTGCCGCGGCCGGTTGTGCTAAAATCCCCCACCCGGGCTGGTGGTCGCCATCTTTTCCTCTGCACTAGTTCTGCTGTTTGTTTAGACTTCCCGGTATGGAGCACGGGAGTCCGCTCCCGGTTTTTTGTGTACCTGAGGAGCCGTGCCCGCTGACGCTGACCCTTGCGATCTATGGGCCCTGGCAGTTGCCCTATCCCTCTCTATGGGTGGTTGTCTGCTTTTGGGACTTTGGTTGGGACAGGACCTATAATCTTGCCCTCAATCGTTTGATTAGCTAGGCCGTTGGTTCCTGTCCTGGTTTCAGGGTTCGAGTACCCCCTCTGTTCACGGTTTCTGAGTCGGGTTTCTGGTGTCGGTACTGGCGGGCTCCAATCCTGTCCCGGTCCACCTCGGATCTTCGGCAGCCGTCTTCCCGTCGCCTGCCAATGGGGACCACCATCTGCCACCTAGCCAAGGTACCAGGGCTCCAACCCTGGCACTGTTCAACTTGAGCTTCTCCTCCGCTGGAGCTACACCTAGCCCCAGCCTCCCTTTAACTCCTCACTTCCACTCCTGACTTCAACTAGAACTTGACTTGAACTACTTGTTTTCCCGCCCCGGTTTTCTAGACCCCTAGGTGGGCGTTCCCTAACCACCTGGTCCCGCCCACTGTTGTGCCTGTCTTGCCCTGAGGGGGGGTGACTAGGGTTTCAGGTCGGCTGTATGTAACCCTGTGAGGGAAGGTGTTATGCGGGGGCCTAATGTGTGACTACCTGGTTTTGCCAGGGTGTCACAGATATAGCACAGGAATCATGTTATAGTAATGCAACGTTAGTGGAATAATGTGCAGAGTCATGTCATAGTGAAGCGTTCATAAACAGTGATGTCACATCAGAGCAATAATTAAAGGTTTATTCCGATCACCAAAACTAAGTGATACATCATTGGAATCAGGGTCTCTTTTCCTAGCAAAAACCTGTTGGCAGATTCCCTTTAGGCCTCTTTCGCACGTCCATGAAAAACTGACATGTTAAAGGTGCGTATGGCCCTCCGTGGGCCATGCTTTTGGCACATGAGTGTTCTACATGTGCTATCCGTGATAACACACAGAGAAGAGGAACTTTCTGCCAACCTGTCCCTGGTGTTGCTGTCCCCAGTGCTGATGTCTTCTGCTCTGCGGTCTCTGTCCCTGCTGACTCCCCGCTGCTGCTGCTTCTGGTCCTCGGTGCAGTGAATATGCGATGAGCATAATGAGTGGGAGTCGGAGGCAAGTGACAGCAGCGGCAGAGACAGCATGGCTGGAGACAGGTGAGCATAGGAATTAATTTGATTTCACAGAACATGGTTTTCTCTGATACATGTCTCACTGATGTCACACGGATCACATCCGTGCAGTCCAGGTGACACCCGTGCTGCCAGAGAAAAACACATTTCTACGACACATGGTTCATGGGAAAACATGCATGTGTGCGCAGAACTATTGATTTTAATAGGTCTACGTGTGTTAGTGTCTCCAGTACGTGTGAAAATGGACGTCACGCATACAGGAGAAACGAATGTGTGATGGGGGCCTTAAAAAGAGGAGTGTTGAAATTCTGTTTTATGGAAAGTATGGGATAAAAGACATGTATGCTGAACACCCACCGCGTTCAGTGGTCTGTTGATTACACAAAGTGCCCTTTGATGGTGACAGATGCAGTTTAAGACCTTTAGGGTACTTTTAGAGTATTTCATAATTTCTAAGATAAATCGTACTCTTTAGTTACGCTTATCTTTTGAGATGTAACATTACGCCAGTGTGTGGAAAACCTACAGCTATGTCTATAATCATGTTTTCTTGTCAAAAATGTTTATATTCTCATAAATATTCTCCTACATATTTTTTTATTTAAATTGGATATTTTGTCTGTTATTTATTTCTTCTTGTCTTACACATTTTAGCAGTACAAATGTTCAAAAGAGCTGATTTGGATGTACCAAAAGAATCCTTGGGATCTCTGGATTTTTTTTTTCCGTAAAAAATGCATCATTAAAGTCACAAGCTGTTCTTCAGGCCATTAACAGCTGTAAACTCAACTGGAGTTTTCAGATTATACCATTCCCTTTAGATTCCAATCAATTGCCCCCATGGTGCTGTTAGTTCTTCACCATAGACTCATATAACATTCAGTTTCCTGTGTTCGTTAAATACCTTTCCTTTTATTTATCTTACAGTTTCGGTTGCACAGCATCTTCAAAGGTATGTTTCCTAGTGTATAAAGAATAACGAAGTGCCAGCTTTTATGTAATAATTAACACTCCGAAGGGGATCTCATTCCCAAAAAACAAATCTCTGATTCTCTCCTTTCGAAGTTTTGTGGATAAGTACACTACGGTTAGCTTCACTTTGGGGCTGCACTGCTCAACAGGATGTCTAGCAGCATTTCTTACAGTTTCTTAATAGATCTGTAAATAGTGTATATTCTGAGATACAGGAATTTGTATGCACCCACTCCTCTAGTCAGTATTGCTCACCTGGACTTATGGCTACACAAATCCACCTTATCATGTGAGCCATAACACTTATCTTGTGGCAGTGTAGAAAACCTTATGGTACCCATGCGTTTACTGTTCATAGAACGAAGACTACAGGTAGATGATTATAACAGTAATAATATTTATTAATTTATTTAGCGCTGTTAATTCCACAGAGTTTTTACATACAATGGCAACACTGTCCCCATTGGGGCTCACAATCTAAAATTCCCTATCTGTATGTCTTTGGAGTGTGGGAGGAAACCGGAGAACACGGAAGAAACCCACATAAACACGGGGAGAACATACAAACTCCTTGCAGATGGTGTCCTTGGTGGGAATTGAACCCAGGACCCCAGCGCTGCATTATGGCAGCCTGTCATCGATTAATGGCCTTACTTAATATACAAATATGTTTAGTTATTGGTATAAAATCGATCTTCTAAGGTAGCTGCCACCGCCTCAAAGAGTCAAGCTTTAATGCAATTTTATAAAACTGCAGCAAAATTGTTGCGGTTTTACCTAAGAAAAAATGCACCATGGTTGCAATAAGTTAATGCAGCCTAATGTTTAGAAAATCATTTTATCACAGTTTACAAAGTTTTTTTTAATTTAGTTATTATCACCATTAAAAGACTGGATACCAGGAAGCAATAGGTAACATAACGCCTTTAGGGCTCATCTGGTGAGGTGGATTTGGTAAGCTGTAGGTGTGGGTGAGCAGAACTGACTAGACCAGTCAATGCAGCAAAGTTGGAAAGACCAAACAGTATGTGAAATAGCAATGAACAGTGGAGCTGGATACAAACGATGGAACGTTGAAACAGCAAAAAGCAGACAACGCCTTGGAACAACAGAATCAGATTGGTAGGCACCTTGATATAGCAAAGCCGAGTATGCTGATAGCACCTTTACCCAAAAACTATATAGAGAACCCGTATTTGCTCTTGGGCAAACCTTATTAAACTTATAAATAAAACATAACTTTAGTTATTATCATTATTATCATCCTAAATAATTTCAAGCACACAATTAACAATACAAGTAATATGTATGGAGTATATCCTATTTTAAAATGCAATATATAATTTCTCTTCCATCAGCCTTGCATTTGTGACACCCTTGCCTATCAGGTCGTCACAAGGGTGCCGTGCAATCTTCCCTTCTGCATGGTACCTGCTCCTCCTTGGTTACGGGTCCTGTCAACTTGGTGTTTCTACCAACAGGTATACCTAAATCCTGAGAAACACTCTGCACCACACCCACCAAACACCCATTGGGCAGCCTGAGAGGAATAGGACCACCCAGATGGAGGGATGGAAGAGGGAGGGCAGTGATGTCAGTTGAGTAGTAGTTGAGCAGTGCGACAGCGGTGACAGGACAGGTCACGCTGTGGAACTGGGCTCCTGTACCCGTCCCAGGTGCCAGACGTTGGCCTGGCCAGAACGAGCTGGAACCCAGGTCGCACGGGGTAGTGACAGAGGGCACGGTGCTGCTACAGAGAGTGGGCCGGCTGCCTTGTGCTGCAACCGGGCAGGGGCCAGGGCACGACGGGGTACGCAGACCCTAGGCTGGGAAGAAGCTTCACGCAGCCCAGTAATTCACCCGACGGGAACGAAGTCTTCAGGAACCACTCCCCACCCTCTCCAGAATCGGGGGTACTAGCGCAACGAGGGGGAATAGGACTTCCCACAACCGTCCAGAAAATCCCAAGTGTGAACCCTGAGAGCAAGCTCACCCTGCTAGCCACGCAGGTGAGCGGGACCCGAGTAGTTTTAAGCGAAAGGGATCCATACGAAGGACACACAGTGCCAAGGGACAAGGCTTCAGACCAACCAGCAACACCAAAGGGGCACGGACCCAGCATGCTCGACCAACAGAGACGGAGCATTCAAGAGTTTGGTTTACCTGGTGTCAGCGTCAGTGACTTTGGACTGTGTGAGTACCCGATATCCCTTCACCCCCGACTTGTTCCCCACTCCATCCATCATCAAGTCCCGGGACACCCCTCCCCCTGCCCACGGAGGGGTTAACATCTCGAGCTGCCACGCCATTGTCCCCGGGCTCCCCCATAAATGGCAGCGGTGGTCCCTCACGTTACCACACACCGTGGGTGGCGTCACGAACATTATCCCATTCACCACCCAAAACATTCCTCCTTTTTATTCCAGGTAGCCGCGCCACCCAGCTTCAGATCTGCAGACCCCTCGAGCCACTGTGGATCCGGGGCCGAGCAGCCCGTCGGCTATCGCGGGGGGCGGCACACATTGCTCACATCTCTTTATAGCTACTATCTAATCTTCTTAATTTCTGCATCCACCATGGCACCTGTAGAATGTGACTGTTATGATTAGATGGCTCCACACACTGCTGTTTTTTTAAGGGCTCACCCACATGGACATGTAACACGGCCGAGTGCTATACCAAGTTTTGTTGGATAGCACTTGGCCCAATGTCATACTATGTGTCAGTACCACCAGTGCTTTTTTTCCTCATGCTGATTCTGCAGTTGGCAGCGTATATCGGACAGTGCAAACTTATTCAAAATCTATTGGTGTGTGCAAAACGTCGGACTGCACTTAGATGTCATCGACAAAGACAATGGAGAAGAGGAATAAATTAAATTCTCCATCTTCTCCTCAGCTATGCTCACATGTGAGAGAATCAGATCATACAGTCATATGAAAACGTTTTGGCACCCCTAGTAATGTTAACCTTTTTTCTTTATAACAATTTGGGTTTTTGCAACAGCTATTTCAGTTTCATATATCTAATAACTGATGGAGGCGCAAAACATGTCTCCAAATCTACTCAGGCATTCATGTAGAGGAACAATTACAATGTTCTGGAATGGCCATCCCAGTCCCCAGACCTGAATATCATTGAACATCTGTGGGATGATTTGAAGCGTGCTGTCCATGCTCGGCGACCATCAAACTTAACTGAACTGGAATTGTTTTGTAAACAGGAATGGTCAAATATACCTTCATCCAGGATCCCGGAACTCATTAAAAGCTACAGGAAGCGACTAGAGGCTGTTATTTTTGCAAAAGGAGGATCTACAAAATATTAATGTCACTTTTATGTTGAGGTGCCCATACTTTTGCGCTTGTCAAATTTTGTTTAAATGCAGATTGCACATTTTCTTTTAGTACAATAAACCTAATTTCAATCCAGAAATATTACTGAGTCCATCAGTCATTAGTTATATGAAACTGAAATAGCTGTTGCAAAAACCCAAATTGTTATAAAGAAAAAAGGTTAACATTACTAGGGGTGCCCAAACTTTTTCATATGACTGTAGTAAACTGACACTTGGCCCAAACTCTGATCAGAGTTTGGGCCAAGTGTCACTAATGTACCGCCCCGCGGGCTCGGCCGGCTGCCGAGCCGCTCGGATCCGTGCTCGTACGGTGGGTGGCTCGAGCTCTTCCACGTCGCTCTGAAAGGGGGTTGGTCGCTACAAGCAGGGACTTCGGTGGGGAGTTCCACGGCCGGGGCCGCGGTGATTTGTAGGGGATTTAAGTTCGTGACGCCACCCACGAGTTGTGGTGAATAGATGGACACCACCGCTGCCGTTGACTAGGCCTCCTGGGGATGGTGTTGCGCAGCTTGGTGTTGACCCCTCCATGGGTAGGGGAGTGATGGTCCCGGAGGCCCAAGGGAGGTGCTGAGGCGAGGGAATGGGTGCGTGCTGGGTGCTGGTGCGGTGCGGTGCGCGGCCCGAAGGCACAGGTGTACTCAGTATGATACAACACACTGGAGTCTCTGGTAAACCAAACGGGATGATGGACGGTGCCCGCAGCCGGCTTCAGCTTCCCCTTAACAGGTTGGTGGTTTCTGCCTTTCTCCTGCACCTCTTTAATGTGAATGTTATGACTCCTATGCCTAAGCAACGGTAGTCCACTCCCCAGCTTGCTGGGTGTCGGGAGAGCCCTCTTTGCCCACAGACACTGGCCCCTTGGGTCTCTATGCCTTGGCGGTGGCTTTACCCTAATGGTTGGGCTGTTGTCTTCAGTCGGGCCTTGTGTGGGAAAGGTCCTTAAGTCCAGTCCTCAATCAGTTGATTCGAGTTAGCCTAGTGGTTTCTGGGCTTTGTACTGGGTCTGAGTACCCCTCCTGGAGCTCTGGTTTCCAATCGGTTCCCCGGTTCGTTACCGGCGGGCCACCACCCGACCACGGTCCCTACGGTTCCACCGGCTGTAATCCCAGCTCCTGCAGGTGGCCACCACCGTCTGCCTCCTTGCCAGAGGTGACTGGGTTCCAACCCAGACACCTGGTAGACTATGGCAGGCCTGGTCACAGGTCTGCCCTTGAACTTGACTTCTCTCTTCCACTGTCAAAGCTAATCTACTACTACAACTAACTGTTTTCCCGCCTCCAGGCCTGTGAACCCCTTGGTGGGCAGAGCCAACCACCTGGCTCCACCTCCCTGGTGTGGACATCAAACCTGGAGGGTGGTGACAAGGGTTTGTAGTTTGGCTGCTGTCACCTTTCTAAGGGGAGGGTGTGTGTGTGCATGGGACTACCTGGGACGACCTGACTAGTCCAGGGCGTCACACTAACATAATCAGATGGATTCTCATGCATGAGAGAATATATGCCAGGGTGAGCAAGTCCTAGAGTCTAAATTACACAGTCATCCTGACTTGCTTCAATGTGCACACAGTATTTTACAAGAGAATCTGGGCAATGGTGCTAGAGGAGTGTTGAATGAGCTTTTAATAGCTCCTCTCTGATGCCACATGATTGGAATCACACATCAGCCAATTCTGTTAAATTACATCATCTAACGTCCCCTCACAATTAATTACCATTATTATGAACTAACAGGATCTGACGGCACCTTAGAACTGCAGAATTGGATTGATGGATTGACACTTTGACATTGCAGAGCTGCGTGTGCTGACAGCAGCTTAGAAGAGCAGAGTCATATTACCAATCAGGCACCCTAAAATTACAGAGTCAAGTTGCGGACAGAACCTTGGAATAGCAGAGTTGCATTGGCAAATAGACACTTTAATGTAGCAGAGCCTAGCATAGAAGACCTGGGTTTTTATGGAGACACAGGAGACGGTCAGCATGTGGTAGTAGAGTACTATTTCCTGAATTGCTAAGATCATGAGCTCAGCGATGTTTGCCGGTTTAACATGGCAACCCATCGCATGCGACAGCAGAGAGAGTTGGTGCCAGGATAGGAAGATGCATGGACTGGCACTGGAGCCTGACAGCTGAGTATAATAAGCACAATAAGTAAAAAAACAATGCTGTGTTGTAGGAAGAGCAGTAAAATGCTATGGGTATGTGCGCACTAGGCGTTTTTTTGTGGCATCAACACACAGCATTTCTGGCCACTAAGAAACGCACAAAAACGCAAAACGCAACAAAAAAACGCATGCATTTTTACCGCGAATTGGTGCATTTTTGGATGCGTTTTGATGCGTTTTTGCTCACTGCGTTTTTATGCTTTTTTTTATCAGTGAACAATGCCATTAAAATTGCCATTAATTGCCCCAAAAAAAGATGACGTGAGCTTCGCCATATTTTTGTATGCTAGCCAGGTACAGCAGGCACGTACGGGCTGCTCCCAACCTCCAGCTGCCTATTTGCACCCAGCTGTAAACCAAAAATATAAGGAAGCCCTTTTTTTTTAATTATTTCATAAATTTTATTGAAATAATTTAAAAAAAAAATGATGTGGGCTTCGCACAATTTTTGAGTCTCGCCAGGCACAACTAGGCAGCTTGGGATTGGAATCTATAGCGCAGGGTGCCCAAGCTTTCTGGGCACCCCCGCTGCGAATTGAAGTCCTCAGCCACCCCAGAAAATAACGCTTTCATAGAGCGCCATCTTCTGACGCTGTATCCAACTCTTCCAGCTGCCCTCGTCCCGGGTGGCTCGCTGGGTAAAAATGGGGTTAGGGCTAGCTGTATATTATCAACTAGCCCTAAGCCCGAAATTCATGGTGTCACGCCAATAATAGACATGGCTGCCATGAATTTCTAGTAAAGATTAAAAAAAACACAACACACAGAAAAATATTTTTATTAGTAATAAAACACAACACAATTAGTGACTCCATCTTTATTGAAATAAAGACCCCCCCCCCCCGCAGAATACCTGGGTCAAGGGTCCCGCGCCGTCCAATCCGGATCCAATATCATCTGATCGGTTTGATTGTATAAACACCGTTTATACAATCAGCTGATGCATCAGTGCAAAAAACAACAAACTACTCACTTCTATGCAGACTCCCGTCCGATCGCTGCAGGAGCCGGCGGGAATCAGCTGATGAAGTCACCTGACCGCATCAGCTGATAGTTTAAGCCGACCAGGCAATAAAAAGCCGGCCTCACCGCTGGACTTATGCTGTCAGCTGATGCCATCAGGTGACCGAATCAGCTGATCATCGGCAGGTCCTGCAGCTATCAGACGTGTCCCGATAGTCTGCATACAGCCGGAGCAGGGGTTGCGGTACCGGGAAGAGGAGCTGGGAGAGGACATGTACCGGGAGTCTGCAGACAGGTGAGTATGAGATTTTTTTTTCTACTGTTCACTTTTGATTTCGCAGCTGCTTCCACCTCCCTTCCGGACATGGCACCAGTCGGGAGGTGGGAGCAGGGGTGCCGGTACCGGGAGGATTCACGCTTCTGTGTTTACCAACACAAGGAACCCTCTTCCTGTACATGTCACTGTACTACCCACCCCTTGCATTTATAGCTGCGTTTTTAGTCATAGAAACGCACTAAAACGCAGCTATATTTGCAATTTGTGTTTTTCATTGTGTTTTTTAACATCTCATTGAACTCAATGACTGAAAACGCAGGAATAATTGACATGCTGCGTTTTTGTGGGCACCACAAAAACGCAGCTAAAAAAAATGCTGTGTGCAGACATCACAAATGAAAACTCATAGACTTTGCTGGTGAAGCAAAGTCATGCAGTTTTCTGAACAAAAACGCACCCGAAAAACGCGCAAAAAGGCGGTAAAAAAAACGCATAGTGCACAAATACCTTTAAGGCCACCATCTGACCTCATTCCTAGGAATTAGATGTGAAACATTACTGCAAAGTGAATGCAGGGCTGGGTTAGTATTCAGTCTCCAAACCTAAACCTCATGAATATGCTCATCAGTCCCTGGCAAGTTATAACAAAGTCAAGTTTCTCTTGATAAAGAAAACATATTCTGAATTAACTATTTTAAGTTAGCACAAGAAGTACCAAAAAATGTTACACTGAAGACAGCAACCAAGAACTTTACAAGGATTATATTTGCATGTAAATGAGCTCTTCACAGTTAGTATATCGGATCGTGAGAGCAAAGTTTCACATTTAAACAGCTTTCCACATAAATATATTCTAATATACATATATTTGTTATATTCAGTTATCTCAATATTTACTGTGGATATTTGCATTCTGGGAATATAGTCTTCAATCTAGATGTTTTATAATGAAATTGAGTCAGCCAAAAAGTACTACCATAAGCCTCATTAAGACGACCATGGATCATGGATACAGCCCCTAAAAGTCTATGGTGCTACTACTTTAAGTGTTTTATTGTCTCATGGAGAGATATCCGTTTTTCACAAAATTACCCATTCAATTTGAGGGTACGAAAAAAAAATCACTGACAGCCCACATCGGCCTCCATGTTTAATCCATGTGTTAACCAGTGGCGTAACTAGAATTTGATGGGCCCCGATGCAAAGTTCGGACTTGGGCCCCCCCTCTACCTACACCGACACTTGGGGTACGGGACAATAACACTCGGGGTACAGGATAATGACACTGACACTTGGCTCTTTCCATCAGCACCCAGCTTCCCTATGTTCTGATATCCATCTTGTCCTCGGCATCCAGCTTCCCCATGCTCTGCTGTACATCTTTCCCTCAGCACCTAGCTTTCCCATATCAGAGCATGGGAAAGTTGGGTGCTAAGAGATGTATAGCTGAGCATGGGAAAGCTGGGTGCTGAGGGAAAGAGCCCTTTTCCCTCAGCACAAATTGTTCCTATCCCCTACTTGTATCTTTGTCCCCCCTTGTATATAGTTTTCCAAATACTATAATGGCCCCCACATAGCCTTCCATGTTGTATAAAGGGTCCCACATAACCCTTCATATTAGAATGCAGCTCCATAGTCCTCCATGTATTATAATGCATTTCCCATAGTTCTCCATATATTATACTGAGCCCCATAGTCCTCCATATATTATAATTCACCTCAGGCCTCCATGTATGATGCAGCCACCCCCCATGTATAATGCAGCCAGCCCCCCATACTCCATGTATAATGCAAGCCCCCTCATGCCCCATGTATAATGCAGCCAGCCCCCCAGGCCTTCATGTATAATGCAGCCAGCCCCCCATGCTCCATGTATAATGCAGCCAGCCCCTAATGTTCCATGTATAATTCAGCCAGCCCCCTATGTTCCATGTATAATGCAGGCAGCCCTTCATGCTCTATGTATAATGCAAGCCCCCCATGCTCCATGTATAATGCAAGCCCCCCATGCTCCATGTATAATGCAAGCCCCCCATGCTCCATGTATAATGCAAGCCCCCCATGCTCCATGTATAATGCAAGCCCCCCCATGCTCTATGTATAATGCTGGCAGCCCTCCATGCTCCATGTATAATGCAGACAGCCCCCCATGCTCCATGTATAATGCTGGCAGTCCCCCATGCTCCATGTATAATGCTGGCAGCCCCCCATGCTTCATGTATAATGCTGGCAGCCCCCCATGCTTCATGTATAATGCTGGCAGCCCCCATGCTCCATGTATAATGCTGGAAGCCCCCCCATGCTCCATGTATAACGCTGGCAGACCCCCATGCTCCATGTATAACGCTGGCAGACCCCCATGCTCCATGTATAATGCTGGTAGCCCCCCATGCTCCATGTATAATGCTGGCAGCCCCACATGCCCCCCCCTGGCCTCTGGCCAACGTGTATGCACTGCTTTTTTTTAAAAAAACAAAAAAAACAAAAACAAATAGAAAAACAAAAAAACAAAAAACAAACAAGTTCTTACCTCTTTCCTTGTTCCCCCTTCTGTCCTCATGTCTCCTCCTTCCCCCACTGCTCTATCCTCACCTTTCCTCCATTCCCCTGCAGCTGCAGTCGGAGTCATCCCACCCTGTGCTCTGAGCACAGCCGTCGCACAGGAGTGACGTCACCGTGCAGGCACAGAGGGAGAATGATGGAGCGTGGAGCTGCACTGGCCGCTCCACGCTTCATTGTTGCTGTGTGTGATGATCGGGAAGAGGGGTCCGGTGCCGCCGCCGCTGACAACGGGCAGGGGGGCCAGGTGTCAGCGGCGACGGCACCAGGTCATATAGCGGCCACGTGGTCTGCGCCAGATCAGCACAGCTCCTGTCACAGAAAGGAGCTGCGCTGATCTGCAGAGCGGCCCCCTAAACTGCGGCCTCTGCGACCGCGGTAGTTACTCCCCTGGCAGTGGCGTAGCTAGGGTTTCAGCTCAGGGGGGGCAAAACATCTGAGTAGGCCCCTTACCAGGTAACCATGATAACTATGATGGCGCAGACTAATCGTGGGTATAGTGGAACCTCGGCAGATGACACTGATATTACCGCTATATGGTGACTATATAGTGGTAGATATCGGTCCTGCAGCACATACAAGAGATCACAGTACAGTTATAGATGGTGACTTACAGCTGACGTTCTTTCGGATGGAGTTGTTCACCTTTTCTGTGTTTTCCATCTGGCCCAGACCGGCATGACAACTTCTTCGAGCCACAAGTCATCTACAGAAATTACAACAAAGACACATTTTACTCCCCACACTTCCAGCACCGAACCCCATCTAATCCCAACCTGCACAAACTCCTCATCCTGCCGTCACCCCAATACTGAGCCACTGCTGCCGTGTGTGTCCCTATTACTGCACCTACTGCTCCTCTTACTGCCACACATAGTTATGCCACCATTGTGCCCCCACATAATAATGCCACCACTATGCCCCCACATAATAATGCCACCACTGTGCCCCCACATAATAATGCCACCACTGTGCCCCCACATAGTAATGCCACCACTGTGCCCCCACATAGTAATGCCACCACTGTGCCCCCACATAATAATGCCACCACTGTGCCCCCACATAGCAATGCCACCACTGTGCCCCCATATAGTAATGCCACCACTGTGCCTCCACATAATAATGTCACCACTGTGCCTCCACATAATAATGCCACCACTGTGCCCCCACATAATAATGCCACCACTGTGTCCCCACATAGTAATGCCACCACTGTACCCCCACATAATAATGCCACCACTGTGCCCCCACATAGTAATGCCACCACTGTGCCCTCACATAGTAATACCACCACTGTACCACCACATGATAATGCCACCACTGTACCCCCACATGATAATGCCACCACTGTACCCCCACATAATAATGCCACCACTGTGTCCCCACATAGTAATGCCACCACTTTGCCCCCACATAGTAATGCCACCACTGTGCCCTCACATAGTAATGCCACCACTGTGCCCCCACATAGTAATGCCACCACTGTGCCCCCACATAGTAATGCCACCACTGTGCCCTCACATAGTAATACCACCACTGTACCACCACATGATAATGCCACCACTGTACCCCCACATGATAATGCCACCACTGTACCCCCACATAATAATGCCACCACTGTGTCCCCACATAATAATGCCACCACTGTGTCCCCACATAGTAATGCCACCACTGTGCCCTCGCATAGTAATACCACCACTGTACCCCCATAATAATGCCAGCACTGTGCCTCCACATAATAATGCCACCACTGTGCCCCCACATAATAATGCCACCACTGTGCCCCCACATAGTAATGCCACCACTGTGCCCCCACATAGTAATGCCACCACTGTGCCCTCACATAGTAATACCACCACTGTACCCCCACATAATAATGCCACCACTGTACCCCCACATAATAATGCCACCACTGTGTCCCCACATAGTAATGCCACCACTGTACCCCATAATAATGCCCCCACTGTGCCTCCACATAATAATGCCACCACTGTGCCCCCACATAGTAATGCCACCACTGTGCCCTCACATAGTAATACCACCACTGTACTCCCACATGATAATGCCACCACTGTACCCCCACATGATAATGCCACCACTGTACCCCCACATGATAATGCCACCACTGTACCCCCACATAATAATGCCACCACTGTGTCCCCACATAGTAATACCACCACTGTACCCCCACATAATAATAACCCCACTGTGCCTCCACATAATAATGCCCCCACTGTGTCCCCACATAATAATGCCACCACTGTGCCCCCACATAATGTGACCACTGTGCCTCCCACATAATAATGCCACCACTGTGCCCTCACATAATAATGCCACCACTGTGCCTCCACATAATAATGCCACCACTGTGCCTCCACATAATAATGCCACCACTGTGCCCCCACATAATGCCACCACTGTGCCCCCCACATATTAATGCCACCACTATGCCTCCACATAATAATACCACCACTGTGCCCCCCACATATTAATGCTTCTATTGTGCCCTTTACACAGTAAAATGCCTCCTTTCTGTTCTCTAGATGGTAAAATTGCCCCCTAGAAAATATTAATGCCCTGTGTAAGTGCCCTAGAAAAGTGCCCACATATTGCTCCTAGAAAGTAATAGAGCCCCCAGTGTTCCCGTGATGGTCACAATGGATGTGACAGATGGACGGAGGGACGGATGGACAGCGGGACTGATGGACAGCGGGACGGATGGACAGCGGGACGGATGGACAGAGGGACGGATGGACAGAGGGACGGATGGACAGAGGGACGGATGGACAGAGGGACGGATAGACAGAGGGACAGATAGACGGTGGGGGGAAATCACAGCAGGTGGGGGGATCACAGAAGGTGGGGGGGATCACAGAAGGTATGGGGTCTCACAGCAGGTGGGGGGGTCTCACAGCAGGTGGGGGGATCACAGCAGGTGGGGGGAATCACAGCAGGTGGTGGGGGGGTCACAGCAGGTGGGGGTGGGGGTCACAGCAGGTGGGGTCACAGCAGGTGGGGGTGGGGTCACAGAAGGTGGGGAGATCACAGCACATGGAGGAAGGTGAGAGGTGGGAGAGGGGCAGCAGATGAGGGAGGGGGGCAGCGGCTGATGGGGGACACAGCAGATGAGGGAGGGGGGCAGCGGCTGATGGGGGGGACACAACAGATGAGGGAGGGGGGGCAGCGGCTGATGGGGGGGACGCAGCAGATGAGGGAGGGGGGCAGCGGCTGATGGGGGGGACGCAGCAGATGAGGGAGGGGGGCAGCAGCTGATGGGGGAGGCAGTGGCAGATGGAGGGGACGCAGCAGATGGGTTCAGTGCTGCTGGATCAGGGGCAGTGACTGCTGCAGCCGGCAGCTGAAGGGTGGGGGCTGGGGCTATGGCGGCGGCTGAAAGGAGACAGTGTCTTTAAACTTACCGATCGCTCTCCTCACCTTCCACGGACGCTGGAGTGAAGCTGAGGGGAGTGGTCTGCGGCCCCAGATCCACAGTGATTGAAGAGATCGGTCACAAGGCCGATCTCTCCAATCAGAGCTGGGGGCGGGTGAAACAGAGGTCACCCAGCTCCAGCCAATGATCGGTGTTACAGCTGCACTGATCAGGGCTGGATTTCAATTTTTCAGCCATTTTCAATGGTTGGAACATTACAGTAGCTGTGATTGGCTGACGAACGCCGCTCAGCCAATCACAGCCTCCTTAGGTCCGGGGAGGAGACACCACCCCTCCTGAGGTCAGGCAGCGGGCCTCTCCTCCCCGAATCTAAGGTATTTGCAGCGATCGCAGCCACCGGGGCCACGATCTCACCATGACGTACTGGGTACGTCATGGGTCCTTAAGTACCAGGGAGCTATGACGTACCCAGTACGTTTTCAGGCTCTAGTGGCCCGCTCCCGCTTGGGGCCCCTGTGCGACTACAGGTGCTGTCAGTGCAACGTCACGTCCCCACCCCCTGCCCATGGGGCCCGGTGAGCAGAAAAATGAAAGGGGAGGGGCCCGGGCTGTCAGCGTGTCCAGGCCCCGCCTCCTGCTCACTGCACGGCCCTGCGAAGTGTACTGTTAACGCCCCCTGCGCTGGGGCCCGGGGAGCAGAGGAATGAAAAGGGAGGGGCCTGTTAGCATGTCCGGGCCCCCCCTCCTGCCTTCTGCTCACCGGGCCGCTACAGGAGTTCCACTAGTAATGCCCTGATGGTGGTCCTGCCGCAGAGGTTAACTATATCGGCGCGCGCTGTGCACGCTGATATAGTTTGTGGTATCGCAGCTCCAGGTGGGCCCCCTCTGAGCACGGGGCCCGGGGCGGCCGCACTCTCTGCCCCCCCGCTAGCTACGCTACTGGCCCCTGGTGTTAACTGTTAATATTGCAATGAAAACCTTTTAAGCCCACTTTACACGTTGCAATTAGTTGTACAATCGCATTTGCGATGTGACACGCCCAGGTTGCATACGGGATCTATGAGATTTCACGTTGGTCATTCATTTGCTGTCACACGAGCGTTAGTAGTCTATGTTAAATTGGTCAATTTTGTGTGCGATCCTTTAGATCATGTGTTCTGTGACGTATGCATTGAGCACCTTTTTTTTTTTTATTTATTGACTTGCCAAGCGTGTGTAATGTGTAGGGATGCGTTTTTACTATGTCATCTGCCATTCAGCTCTGCTACATGGCCGCTAACAGCAGACACAGACAGCCATGTAGCAGAGCTGAATGGCAGATGACAGCAGCCACAGACAGAGCCGCACTGTCAGAATGAACTCGGGTGAACTTCACCCGACTTCATTGTCATGCTGCGGCTCTGTCTGTGTCGCGCCCTGATTAGCGGTCACCAGTGAAGACTCACCGGTGACCGCTAATCTCCTGAGTAACTGAAGTTAGCAGCCCTCTCTCATACTCACCAATCCCCGATCCCCGGCGCTGCACGGCATTCACACTGCTCCGGCGGCTTTTACTGTTTTGAAAAAGCCGGCCGCCCATTAAACAATTTCGTATTCCCTGCTTTCCCCGCCCACCAGCGCCTATGATTGGTTACAGTGAGACACGCCCCCCACTCTGAGTGACAGGTGTCACACTGCACCCAATCACAGCAGCCGGTGGGCGTGTCTATACTGTGCAGTAAAATAAATGAATAATTAAAAAAAAACGGCGTGCGGTCCCCCCCAATTTTAATGCCAGCCAGATAAAGCCATACGGCTGAAGGCTGGTATTCTCAGGATGGGGAGCTCCACGTTATGGGGAGCCCCCCACCCTAACAATATCAGTCAGCAGCCGCCCAGAATTGCCGCATATGATTCGCCCACCCCAGGGCTATGGGACACCCGGTGCCGGGCCGGACTAGTCCGGTGGTAGTCAGTGGTGGCTGGGCCCGGCTCCGTGGCCCTGGTGGGTGTCAGTTGAATATGTGGCGGATGACTTTAAGTTTGTATTCGTGACGCCACCTGTGGTCTGCGGCTATTAAGCCGCCGCTGCTGTGTGAGGCCACCGGGATGATGTTATAGCAGCAATGGTGGTACTGCTCCCCACAGGTGGAGCAATGCCCGGGGCACAGTTGGTGCTTGTGGAAGTCTATGGTGCTGTGTGACTAACACGGTGCAGGGCCGACAAGCAATGAAAGAAACAGGCACAAACAGTAGTCTCTTTACCTTCTCCTCTTTTACTCGGCAGAAACTTAGTCCAGGGAGACCGTCACAGATGGTAAAGATGATCCGGCCGGCCTGGAAGTGCCTGGGGTGATCTTTGGCCAGTTGAGTATGAGGCCTACTCCTTAATCTTTCTTTGCTGTTTAGGACACTGCACTTTAGGTTTGCAATTGCCCTCTTGCTGCTGGGACTTGTTGTTCGTCCCCCTTTCTGTGTGGTAAACTGCGCAGGCCCTCTCTGGTGCTTCTCTGCTGGAGCCCACACCAGGCCCTTGGGATGCAGTTGTACCTTCAGATTGCTTCTGGGACAGGGGGCTTGCAGCTCTCCTGCCCTCCGGATTCAGCTACCAGGGATGGATTTTATGCCCTGGCAACTACAGACTCCGATGTCCGAGTCTCTGCTGTGCCTCTCTGCTCCCCTTGCTTCACTGGGCCAAGCTATCCAAGCTCTAGGCCCCAGTTTCACAAGGCAGCACTACCCTGCGTCTGCACTCTTTCACTCCTGTCTCCAGACTAACCACTACTTCCTCCCTTCAGCCAGACTTAAGGAATCCTCCCTGAAGTTCCAGGTTCAGAGCTCCCTCTGCTGGCCGGAGGGAGAATTGTGTTGAGTGTTAACTTACTGGCCAATAGATCTCCCAATTACCTCCAGGCTCAGCATTAACCCTTTGGGAGGGCAATGCTGTTGTGGCGACCAGGTCCTGGGGCGCCACACTCCCCCTTAGTTAAATTCAGTACTCCCGGACTGTAGAAACAAACATGACATGTTAGAACATTTCATCCCATTATGGGAGGCGCAAATACTTTAACGTTACAAACTTAAACATTACTATAAGAGTCCAGTGTGGCTCCCTGCCGGGTGTCCATTACACTGCTCCATGGGGGACCCGCCGCGATCAAACCCCCAACGTAGGCTCTGGGCGTGCGTCAGAGCATTGATGACCCCACTCTATGCACGCCGGACGGGTTTTTCTTCAGGGGTGTCGAGCACACTGGTGCTAACTATGAACAATTTAGGTGTTGGCCACCCATAGTCCAGTGGCCCAATTGTCCATTTTCGCAATCAAAGAAAAGAAAAACATTTTGTACACAACCTTACAGACATTTTGCATAACTATGTACATTCTAATAAATACTCCGTCTTTTTTCCTTATACAGTTGACTCTCTATACCTTGGAGGGGGTTGTCCCCGAGTGCTGCGCTGGGACCTACGTAGCTCTGTTGTTTGCCCCTGACTACGTGGTGCGTCTTCTATCTCAGCACTACAGGTGGGCCTAACCCCAATAGGTAAGCGTGATGGTTGCCTTTGTGGGCTAAGAGTCGCCAAGGGTATGACAGGTTCACCACTGACAGGGGGTTGATCCTCCTGTTCCACTGCTGGCGTGTCATCTCGTGCTGGCGCGGACGGTTCTTTAGGTGGATCCGGAACCTTTTCTGTTTCTGGCTCGACCAACTGTGGAAACGTCAAAACTGGTACCACTATAGCATTGTTTATTCGGGTCCAAGTTTTGGGGAACTTTCCAAGGATGGTTTGAATCATCTCCCCTTCTTTCTCTTGACTTTGGGGACTTCCTTGTACTCCTTCCATTTCTCTTTGGATTCTGCACCGTTCAGGGCACGCTTTCAGGTGGTCTCGGGAAATTTCTTGATAGGTCTTGCCTTCATCCTTGCTTATGAGGCATACCTTACTATTGTCAAAGTTGGAGGGGATAATGGTGTAGGGCTCGTTTTCCCACTGATCATCCAATTTATGCGTCCTCCGCTTCTTCTTGAGGACTTGTTCTCCAGGTGCTAAGGGAGTTGCTGGGGCTGTTTGATTGTAATGCTGCTCTTGTCTCGTTCTTGCTTGAGACAGGCTCCTCTCTACGCACTCCTGGACCTTACGGTACCGCTGCTGCCGTTCTGTATCCCAATCCTCTATTTCTTGAACCGCCTCAGGCGACACAGTCCCCATCTCAAAGTCTACAGGCAACTTGCCAGGCCTGGCTCGCATCAGGTAAGCGGGGCTGCAGTTGGTCGAATTCACTGGGATATGGTTGTACAGGTCTACCAGATCTGGCAACTTTTCTGGCCATTGGTTCCTTTCCTCCAGCGGTAGGGTCTTCAGCATATCAATAACCACATGGTTCATTTTCTCGCACAGTCCATTGGTTTGGGGGTGGTACGGTGTGGTTCGGATTTTCTTACAACCGTACATGTTACAGAACTCTTGGAACACTTCAGCCTCGAATGCAGGACCCTGATCAGTCAGTACCCTTTCCGGATAGCCGTGAGGTCGACAAAAGGATGCCTGGAACGCTCTAGCTGCTGTCCTGGCTGTCTGGTCCTTCACAGGCACTACTACCAGGAAACGAGAGTAATGGTCCACAATGGTGAGGGCGTACACATAGCCTGACCGGCTTGGTGTTAGCTTCACGTGGTCCAGGGCCACCAACTCCAGGGGCTGCTTCGTGACAATTGGCTGTAGGGGAGACCTTTGGCTGGCATCATCCTTCCGCCTCAGGTTACACGGGCCACAGTCTCGGCACCACTTCTCGATCATCTTTCTCATGTGCACCCAATAGAACCGATCACGGAGTAGGGCCTCCAACTTCTTCCACCCGAAGTGTCCTGCGTTATCATGATACGCTGCTAGGACCATTGGAGCATCCCTCTGCGGAACCACTATCTGCCAGACAAGTTCATTTGTTCGCCAGTTGACATATCTCTTGCAGAGCTTGCCTTGGTAGGTGAACAGTCGTCCCCTCTCCTTCCACAGCTGCTGGGCTTCCTCTGGAGCGTCTGGGCCAAGATGGGTCTCAGCTTGCGCTAGCTTCTCTTTGACCAATCGCACGGCCGGGTCACCATTCTGTGTTTCTTCCCAATTATGGTGGAGTAATGGGTTGACCGAGACCTCGTGCTGGCTTGAGCGCTTCACTCCCACAGCATGCTCACACTGGGAAACACCTTGGTGATGGAAAGCCGGTAACTCTATCTCTTCGAGTTCATCCAGGTCTTCTCCAGACTCGGGTAAGTGAGGCATTCTGGACAGCGCATCAGCATTGTTATTCTTCTTGCCAGCCCGATACTTGATGGTAAAGTCAAAGTTAGACAGCCGGGCCATCCATCGCTGTTCCATCGCACCTAACTTGGCTGTTGCCAGGTGTGTCAACGGATTGTTGTCCGTGAAGATGGTGAACTTGGCCGATGCCAGATAGTGCTTGAAGCGTTCAGTCACTGCCCAAACAATAGCGAGGAACTCCAGCTTGAAGGAACTGTAGTTTTCTGGATTCCTTTCTGTGGGCCGAAGCTTCCTACTGGCGTACGCTATCACCCTCTCTCTGCCTCCCTGTACCTGGGACAGAACTGCTCCCAGTCCCACGTTGCTGGCGTCTGTATACAGTACAAACGGTTGGCTGTAGTCAGGGTAGGCCAGAATTTCTTCTCCCGTGAGAGCCCCTTTCAGCCGGACAAAGGATGTTTCCAGTTGGCTGCTCCATTCAAATGGAGGGCTCTGCTTCTTAGCCTGCTTTGGCTGGCCCACCAGGAGATCTTGAAGGGGCGCTGCTATCTTGGTGAAACCATCAATGAACCTTCGGTAGTAGCCCACCAGTCCAAGGAACTGCCGCACCTCCTTCACTGTGGTGGGTCTTGGCCAGTCCTTGATTACAGTGACTTTCTCCGGATCAGGTGCCACACCTTCTGCGCTGACCACATGACCCAGGTACTGTACCTTTGGCTTCAAGAGGTGACATTTGGACGGCTTGATCTTCAGGCCATATTTCGACAAGGACTCAAACACTTCTGCTAAGTGCTTCAGGTGGTCCTCATAAGTCTTGGAGTAGACTATGACGTCATCCAGGTACAACAGCACGGTTTCAAAGTTGTGGTGGCCCAAGCAGCACTCCATCAACCTTTGGAATGTCCCTGGGGCGTTGCAGAGCCCGAATGGCATACAATTGAACTCACAGAGGCCCATTGGTGTCGTGAATGCAGTCTTCTCCTTGTCCGCCTCTGCCACGGGAACCTGCCAATACCCACTGGTGAGATCCAAGGTGGAGAAATAGTTAGCTGACTTTAAGGCTGTTAGTGACTCCTCTATTCTGGGCAGTGGATAAGCATCTTTATGTGTAATGCGGTTAATTTGCCTGTAATCTACACACATTCTCATCGTACCATCTTTTTTCTTTACGAGCACTAGTGGAGCTGCCCAGGGGCTACAACTATCTCTGATAACCCCAGCCTCCTTCATTTCCCGTAACATTTCCTTGGCACACTGATACTGTGCGGGGGGTACAGGGCGGTATCTCTCTTTAATGGGATGATGATCACCCGTGGGGATTTGATGTTTAACCCCTTTCACCTGCCCAAAATCTAGGGGGTGTTTGCTGAAGACCCGCTCGTACTCCTGTACCACCCGGTAAACCCCATGCTTTTGGTGCGAGGGGGTGGAGTCGGTGCCTACATGTAATTTTTGGCACCAGTCTTCCGGCTGCCCCTTGGAGCCATTGTCCTTCCGCCTGGTCGGACGGGATCAAGGGTTCCACTGCTTTAATGGTATTGTTGCTGACAGTGTACAGTTTTGCTACAGTGGCGTACCGGGGCAATTTGGCCTCCTCCTCCCCACAATTCAAGACACGGACGGGCACTCTCCCCTTGCGGACGTCCGCTACCCCTCTGGCTATCAGGACTCCAGGCCTACTGTCTGAATACACCGGTTCTACCAAGGCATGGTAATCCTGACCCTTGAGGCCTATTGCTGCCCGACACCATATCAACATTTCACTTCTTGGGGGTATTACAATGGGGAGGGGGTCACTTACCCTCACACTGCCAATTTCTCCTCCGGCCAGCTCTACCTGCTGCCTCCTCATCAGGGCTCTGATCTCCCTCTGTAGGGCACGCTGCTGCCCGGAGCTGGCAGTTTCAGACGCCTGTTGCAACAAAATTATCACTTCGGCAATACAATTTTCTATCACATTTGTACCAATGGTTAGCAGTGGGTCAGATTCTTTGCGATCAATATCTACAATTATCATCCCCTGACATGGCAGTTCCACCCGCCCCACTTTAATGGTTACTTCTTTGTACCCAATTTGAGGTAAGGGCTGACCATTACTGGCCACAATTGTTAAATCATCATCTGGGCCATGGTCAATGTCTGAATCAGCCCAATATCTTTTGTACAGTTTGTGGGGGATGGTTGTTACCTGGGACCCCGTATCCAGGAGGGCATTCAAAGGGATCCCATCCAGCACAATGGGAAGGACCGGTCGTCCTCCAACATACTTGCTGCGGCTGGGGTTTGAGCCGGGCTTCCTTACACCTGGGGGTTGGCTCCTGGCCCCAGGCTCAGCCCATTTAAAGGACAGCGTCGTGCAATGTGGCCCGCCTGGTTGCAGTGGCGGCAGATCGGTTGTCCTGTTGAATCATATCGGTCTGTGTCTCTGCCTCGGGTCGGCGGAATCCTCCTCTGTCGCATCCATGGGACGTCCTCTGGGCTGGAGGCCAACTCGATTTTTGCAGGCGAGGGGGTCATTTGTAGAGACTGCACGGTCTTGGCAAGGGCAGCCACAGTCTTGGTCAGCTCCTGGAACTGCTGTCTGAGCTCTGCAGTGGGATCCTTATCCAGGGACTGCGCCTCAGCCCCTGCAGTGGCTCGGGTTGCAGGCACCACCCCGGGGTACGTGATAGCAAGAGGCCGGAGGGGTACTGGGTCATTCGGTGTAGATTCTCTCAGTACCCTGATGGCCTGGTCCTTAAACTTGGCAAAGTCCAGAGCAGGGTTCTGCAGGACCAGGATACGCAGCTGGGTCCTGTGGGCATCTGACAGGAGCCCCTCTATGAACTGCTCAGTTAGGAGTTTGTCTTCTTCACGTACACTCTCTGGATCCACCTGTTTAACTGCTTTCAGGGCCTCCTGCAAGTTTAAGGCATAGTCCCTTATGCTGTCTGTGGCCCGCTGCTTGCACCCAAAGAATCTCATCTTTATCTCTGCTGCGGTGCGGGTGTCAAACGTACTCTTTAGCTTGGCCAGTATCTGGGCTGCTGTCCCTTTATCTGTATCAGGCCAGGACTTCGCTTCACGCTGGGCTGCGCCGGCTAGCTGTCCCATTACTATGCCCACCTTCTGGCTCTCAGTCAGCGGATACACCCGGAATAAGCTGTGCAGGCTTTCTCTGAAGTCACTCAAGGTATGGGACTCCCCGGAGTACTGCGGCAGCCATTCTGCTCCCGGTATGTACGGCATGGTGATCGACATTACCGGCGCTACAGTGGGGGCCGGGGTGACGGCGACTGGGACTGCTTCGGCCGGTGCTGCGGCGCCTTGGGCGATGGCAGCCACCTGCTCTCCCTCTGAGTCGGACATCTTCCTCCCCCTTAGTGAACCTTACCAGGCTCCGTTCACTTTTCAAATTTCCTTCTGGGTCGCGCGGGGTTAACAGCGCTCTGCTCTGATGGCGCGCTCCCTTCGCGCTCTTTTTCAGGCACGCCCCCCTTCTTCCTGCGCTCGGCGAGGCTAATGGCGGCGGCGGTTTACAGACAGTACACAGTCTTTTAAGCACAATTCCTGCAGGCGCACAGTACCCGGTGTGACCGGGCACGAAATCCTGTTCGTGACGCCAAAAGTTGACTCGCCCACCCCAGGGCTATGGGACACCCGGTGCCGGGCCGGACTAGTCCGGTGGTAGTCAGTGGTGGCTGGGCCCGGCTCCGTGGCCCTGGTGGGTGTCAGTTGAATATGTGGCGGATGACTTTAAGTTTGTATTCGTGACGCCACCTGTGGTCTGCGGCTATTAAGCCGCCGCTGCTGTGTGAGGCCACCGGGATGATGTTATAGCAGCAATGGTGGTACTGCTCCCCACAGGTGGAGCAATGCCCGGGGCACAGTTGGTGCTTGTGGAAGTCTATGGTGCTGTGTGACTAACACGGTGCAGGGCCGACAAGCAATGAAAGAAACAGGCACAAACAGTAGTCTCTTTACCTTCTCCTCTTTTACTCGGCAGAAACTTAGTCCAGGGAGACCGTCACAGATGGTAAAGATGATCCGGCTGGCCTGGAAGTGCCTGGGGTGATCTTTGGCCAGTTGAGTATGAGGCCTACTCCTTAATCTTTCTTTGCTGTTTAGGACACTGCACTTTAGGTTTGCAATTGCCCTCTTGCTGCTGGGACTTGTTGTTCGTCCCCCTTTCTGTGTGGTAAACTGCGCAGGCCCTCTCTGGTGCTTCTCTGCTGGAGCCCACACCAGGCCCTTGGGATGCAGTTGTACCTTCAGATTGCTTCTGGGACAGGGGGCTTGCAGCTCTCCTGCCCTCCGGATTCAGCTACCAGGGATGGATTTTATGCCCTGGCAACTACAGACTCCGATGTCCGAGTCTCTGCTGTGCCTCTCTGCTCCCCTTGCTTCACTGGGCCAAGCTATCCAAGCTCTAGGCCCCAGTTTCACAAGGCAGCACTACCCTGCGTCTGCACTCTTTCACTCCTGTCTCCAGACTAACCACTACTTCCTCCCTTCAGCCAGACTTAAGGAATCCTCCCTGAAGTTCCAGGTTCAGAGCTCCCTCTGCTGGCCGGAGGGAGAATTGTGTTGAGTGTTAACTTACTGGCCAATAGATCTCCCAATTACCTCCAGGCTCAGCATTAACCCTTTGGGAGGGCAATGCTGTTGTGGCGACCAGGTCCTGGGGCGCCACACATACATTATATGCGACAGTTCTGGAACTGTACCCGGCTCTTCCCGATTTGCCCTGGTGCTTTGGCAAATCGGGGTAATAGGAGTTAATGGCAGCCCATAGCTGCCACTAAATCCTAGATTAATCATGTCAGGCGTCTCCCCGAGATTCCTTTCATGATTAATCTGTAAATTACAGTAAATAAACACACACACCAGAAAAAAATGCTTTATTAGAAATAAAAAACACACACATATACCCTGGTTCAACAATTTAATCAGCCCGTAAAAGCCCTCCATGTCCGGCGTCATCCAGGATGGTCCAGCGTCGCATCCAGCTCTGCTGCATGAAGGTGACCGGAGCTGCAGAAGACACCGCCGCTCCCGACAGCTCCACGTGGCAAATGAAGACAGCCGCGCGATCAGCTGAGCTGTCACTGAGGTTACCCGCTGTTACTGGATCCAGTGACAGCGGGTAACCTCAGTGACAGCTCAGCTGATCGCGCTTCTCACCTCAGTTGCTGCGTGGAGGTGACCGGAGCGGCGGTGTCTTCTGCAGCTCCTGTCACCTCCATGCAGCAGAGCTGGATGCGACGCTGGACCATCCTGGATGACGCCGGACATGGAGGGCTTTTTCGGGCTGATTAAATTGTTGAACCAGGGTATATGTGTGTGTTTTTTATTTCTAATAAAGGATTTTTTTCTGGTGTGTGTGTTTATTTACTGTAATTTACAGATTAATCATGAAAGGAATCTCGGGGAGACGCCTGACATGATTAATCTAGGATTTAGTGGCAGCTATGGGCTGCCATTAACTCCTATTACCCCGATTTGCCAAAGCACCAGGGCAAATCGGGAAGAGCCGGGTACAGTTCCAGAACTGTCGCATATAATGTATGCGGCAATTCTGGGCGGCTGCTGACTGATATTGTTAGGGTGGGGGGCTCCCCATAACGTGGAGCTCCCCATCCTGAGAATACCAGCCTTCAGCCGTATGGCTTTATCTGGCTGGCATTAAAATTGGGGGGGACCGCACGCCGTTTTTTTTAATTATTCATTTATTTTACTGCACAGTATAGACACGCCCACCGGCTGCTGTGATTGGGTGCAGTGAGGCACCTGTCACTCAGTGTGGGGGCGTGTCTGCAACCAATCATAGGCGTCGGTGGGCGGGGAAAGCAGGGAATAGGAGATTGTTTAATGAGCGGCCGGCTTTTTCAAAATAGTAAAAGCCGCCGCAGCAGTGTGAATGCCGTGCAGCGCCGCGCCGGTGATCAGGGAACGGTAAGTATGAGAGGGGGGGGGAAACAGACCGACAGACTGTGAGAGAGGGACAGAGAGACCGACAGAGAGACCGACCGACGGACTCAGGGAGATTGACCGACATACACAGAAATAGAAAGAATAGCCGACATCACTAGAAATAAAAACACCAAACGGACACGGACTATAGGTAGATGCATACGTGTTTACTAACGTATGTGCACATACCCATAGACTTTCATTGTGTCCACGTGTGCGTGCTCCGTGCAGATAACGGACATGCATCCGTGCAAAACGCAAACACATACGGATCACGGACACGCACACACGGACATAATGAAATAACGCACGTGTGACCACAATCATAGATTAACATTGGTGCACGTTTGGCCGTGTCTCTGGTATATACGGAAACGGACCAAACACGCACGTGTATCACGGACGTGTGAAGGGGGCCTTAGACTGTTTTTTACATACAGTACCAGAATATTCACTGATGTCTGAAAGAAAGCCATGGAACCCATAGGGTGTAGGGGCGACATGACAGCCCGGAGGGTAGGGAGTTGATGGGGTTAAACAGTGTTGGTTCGTTTAGGAATGAGAAAAAGAAGGTGATTGGTTAGGGGGTGGAGTGTGGTGGAAGGAAAGGAGGGAGCTTCATGGTGTATATAATAGGAGGTGGGAGTCAATTACCTCCTCTTGCACTTCCTGAATGACAGCTTGGACGGGCTGGGGAACCTCCATCATGACATCCAGCCTGATGGATCCGGACATCGCAGATCTGCAGCTTGGACGAGCTGGGGAACCTCCATCATGATGTCCTGAGGAATCCTCGGATCTGGTCAGCATGGCGGTGCAGGGCGCCCAGGCAGTGCAGTCCCACACCCAGGCTGCCTGGGTGTCTCCTCGGCACCTTCCCCTCCCCCACCCCCCTCTTTGCTGCAGTGCTGGCAGTTTCAGGACTCGCCGGGGTCTTTTGGGGAAGGTGGGGGTGAGGAGGACAACGTGAGAGCCCCCACTCCCGTGGGGACCCTCCGCAGCTGGGCGGGCAGCGGTAGCTTGCAGCGCCCGCTCTGGCTGTCGGGAGGAATCTCCTGCAGGGCCGCGACGGCCGAAAAGGGGGCGTGTCCAGCCCGGGGGCCTACTTCCGGTGTGAGGCCTCAGGCTGGATTTTTTGAGCGATGCGGCCGCTCCCGGCAGGGAGCGCGCCCAGCGGCGGTGGATGGACAACACCCCCCCCTCCCCCTGCGGGGGGGCCGGAGGACGGCTGCCTAACAGGGTCACCTCACCTGTGTGGCTGGATTATCGGGACCGGAGGACTGGGCGCAGCAGGCGGCAGCGAGGAGGAGACAGGAGGCGCCTGCAGGGTCACCTCACCTGTGTGGCTGGATTATCGGGACCGGAGGACTGGGTGCAGTAGGCGGCGGCGAGGAGGAGACAGGAGGCGCCTGCAGGGTCACCTCACCTGTGTGGCTGGATCATCGGGACCGGAGGACTGGGCGCAGCAGGTGGCAACGAGGAGGAGACAGGAGACCTGCTGTCTATCCTGGAGCAGGCATTGGGACAAGGGTGCAGCTCTCATCAGTAGCGGCTTCCCCCAGGAGGGGAGCGCCCAGCATGGTGGAGGCGACAATCGGCCCAAACAGGGCATGTGGACACGGTGCTCCTGGCGTCAGGGGGTGAACCCGTCGGGCATTCGGTGCCTGCAGCTTGAGGGACTGTCCCGGGATCAGCGACGGATGACTGGCAAAAAGGACGGTGACGGCTGATCTGAGGGCGTCCTCTGGAGGCAGCCTGGCGCGGTAATCAATTTAAGTTTCAGCCTTTTTTGTAGTGGTGGGGGGACAGTCGCTGTAGTGGAGTAGTGTCTGGAGATATGGGTAGCAGCTGGGGGGGTTTGGAGCATGTGGTTAGTTCATAGGTCGGTTGGTGCCGTGGTCCCCGGGGGGTGTGGGTTCATGTTCTGGAGGCCAGGGGCAGAGTTACGAACGGGGTGGTCTCATGGCAGCGGGGCCGTGAGGGTGCAGGTGGCGTCAGGTCCGGTGGTTACAGTTGCAGGTTGGGGATGGCGAGGTTCGGCGTTTACCGCAGTTTAGGTCTTGTGAGACTTGGTTAAGGGGGCTGATGATTGCGGCACATGTGAGCGGGTGAGACGGCGCAGTTATTGAAGGTTTGCTGGGGTGTTTCATTATTAATCTTCTGATGCATGGTGGTTCTTATTGGATGAATTATGGTGGGTAAGGTAAAGGGGCGAGGGGTCCCGCGGTACAGTGTGTGCGGGGAGTTTTCAGGGGGTTTTTGTGAGTGATGTGTAGGTGCGGGGCCCCGGTATGGTGCGAGGGTTGCTGTGGATAAGTGAATAAAGGAGAGCGGAAATGTAGGAGAAGGTGAAGTGTTGGTTGCTGTAATGGGCTTGTAGGTTTGCAACCGCATCAATGGTAACATGGGGTTAATTTGTGGCTAGTCAGCATGTTATCCCATTGTGGAGGTTTGTGCTGGGAGGAATGTTGAGTCCAGCGTGACTGAATTGGTGTCAATGTAGGTGCTGGGCAGCTTTGGGCTGCTGTGGGTGAACTCGGTTAATCAGCAATGGTGGGCTGCAGACGGAATAATGGAGTTCTTCGGACAGCCGTGATTACGTGTGGGGACTATGCGAGTTTTGGTTTGGACTAGAAGATTGGGTACTTGTGGTGCATAGAGTGTAAGTCGGATAGCTTAGGGCCATCTGGTATTATTTGGTGTTTTGCATGGGTGGACTCCTGGCATCTGTGGGCTGGTGGAGTCTATTTAATATTCATATACAATTTAAAAAAAAAAAGGAATGCTTGGCCCGGTGGTAGGTATGGGCATCTGGGTAAGGGTTTGCTTAGGGAGTCGTGGTGCTCCGGTCTCACGGCACGAAGGTATTTGGTTTGAAGGTGCAGTTGTGCGTTACGGGAAAATAGTGGTACGCCCCTCGGTGGTCGGCTTTGAGCGGATACTATGGTGTGGCCAAGGTTTTAATTTATCTTGGAGTGTAATATGAGAGCTCAAAGGGGGTTGCGTGTCACAAGGTTTTTCCTTGAGATCGAAAGGCCCGGATATGGTGTTTGGTAAAGTTGTGTCTCCTGATGCCCATAGTTGCATATGGAGTCAATCGGGCCAGTGGTGTGGCTGCAATTTTCCGGTGGGCATTGCAGTACAGGGAGCTTGTCGTGGTCCGGTTTGCGGAGGCAAGCGGACTATGCATTATGGTTGGAGGTGTTGTTGGGGACCTTGGGATCGAAGGTAATGCTTCAATATCTTCGCCTCAGTAAGGGGTACAGGGCGATGGTTGCGGTTGTTTTGCTTTTTGAGGCCGTGTTAATTTTGGGGTGGAGCATGGTTCCGTTAGGCCGTGTGGGCCTCGTTGAAATTAAGTGGGCCTGATTTCGGATGAAGAAGGTACATTAGTGTGGTAGTTAAGTATGTGGGAAGATTTTAGGATTTTCTGGGGAAGAGAGCTCGAGCCTCTGTTGTTGTCAGAGGGTGTGATGGCGGAATAAATCGGTCAGGGGAGACCGGTAGTGATATTTGGCTCTGGGGAAGCTGCAAGGTCAGCTGTAGGGGAAATTTCAAGGCTATGGATTGCAGTCATTTTACAGCGGGGTTTCACTTTAGCGGTTTCCTGGGAGAGCTAGGTTTGGGGTGCGAAGTGACCCAGTAGCATAAGCAGTGTGAGTGTCATCCTGTTGTTGTATCTCAACCCCAGTGGTGGTTTAATTCAGCTGGAGACAGGAGGAGGACTGACTGTACAGGGTGACTGTACAGTGGTTCTTTGGTTGGTACTGGGGAGGACGATGGTACAGTCGGTACTGCATTTAATTGTGTATAATAAGGCCAGGGGGGCATGGTGTGGATTCCGGTATAGTTTGGGAGCTTGTGGCATGGTGGGCCTGAGTGGCCGTCACAGGGACCCGGTGGCTCCTGCCACCAAGGATCAGGGGAGTGCGGTGCAGTAAGGTGGACTGGGTACGCTGGCTGGTGCATATATTGGATGCTCAGAGTTTAAGAGATAGATGGAAAGGTTTTAATGGTTGGTTTGGCTTGCAAGTTGGGGGAGCAAGCGTTGGGTGTGTGGGGGTCCAGGTCACGCAAGGTGTCACGTGGCCTGTTCTGTGGCGGGGGTAGTTCTGATCCAGAGGCGGTTTAACGGATAATGTTATTTGATTGGAGAGTCACTTGTAGGATATAGTGGCTCCAGTTACAAGGATCTTGCAGGCATGGGTCCTGCAAGGTGGGGGGTATTGATCCGTAGGTGATTCATACCTCATCTCCGGCCCGGTGTGTGTTGCGGCCAGGGATCATGTTTTGGTGGTGGAAGGTGGTTTCTGGACCGGGCCTACCCAGGGTTACGTATTGTATTACGTACTGTATTATTATTATTATGATATTACCTATTGTTAAATGTTGGGGACGCCCGTTGGATGAAGCCCCCTTGTGTTAGTGTGTAAACAATAGGCAATAAAGGGCTGCTGTGGCCATTTTTTACCAAGTCGCAAGCAGTGTCCGTGTATTATTGATACCGGGTAAGGGTAATTGGAAGTAATATAGGAATCAACGACCGGAAAATCCCTCCTGGAAATGTCAAGAAAGCCATGGAACCCATAGGGTGTAGGGGCGACATGACAGCCCGGAGGGTAGGGAGTTGATGGGGTTAAACAGTGTTGGTTCGTTTAGGAATGAGGAAAAGAAGGTGATTGGTTAGGGGGTGGAGTGTGGTGGAAGGAAAGGAGGGATCTTCATGGTGTATATAATAGGAGGTGGGAGTCAATTACCTCCTCTTGCACTTCCTGAATGACAGCTTCCCACCCACCCTCCCTTCTATTGTGTATTGTTATTATTGGTGTGTTTATATGCATGTATAATTATTCAATTTTAAGAGCCATTACAACAAAAAAAAAAAAAAAAATGAGAAAAGAAAGGATTGGAGAAAGTGTCGTGTATAAAATAAAACGAAAAAAAAAACCAAAAAACGAAAGAAAAGAGATTTCTTTGTGGATTGTGATGTATATTGTCATTTGGGATTCTTGGAAGTGGGTGAATAAGATGGGGGTCATGTGAGAATATATGTATATATATGGTCAGCATAAGTAATGGGGATTATGTCCTTTGTCACAGCAGCGGGGGTAGGTCTGGTCCAGAGGAGCTCTAATTGTTACTGGTGTTTGGATGGAGAGCCACTGGGGAAGGTACAGTGGCTCCGGTTACTGGTGACCTGCAGGTACACGGTTGTCTGCAGGGAGGAGGTGTTGCTCCGTTGGTGATCAATGCCTTATATATGGGTCAGGGTTGTTGCCGAGTTGATGGTTGCCAGGGAGTCACAGGTGGCTATAGTGCCCCAGGTGATAGGTAATTGAAAGTACGGGTGTTTTTGGTTTGGGTAAGGGTATTACTCCTTTGGTGACTTTTACCTCATTTAGATATGGGACCATTGTTATGGTCAGTGATCCATTTTGGTGAAATGGTAATTGCAGGAGGAGTCACTGGTTGGGGTCATGGTTCTGGATCCAAGTGCAGTGCAAGCACGTGGTTCTGCAAGGCATAGGGGTATTGATCCGTAGGTGATTAATACCTCTTATCTCTGGGCTGGTTGCAGCCGGGGATGTTGTTGGATTAAAGTCGCTAACGGGCTTTAAGGTTTTTGAGGTCACAGTTACTGTTACGCACATGGGGGATTGATCCGTAGGTGATTGATGCCTCATATCTCTGGGCTGGAGGTTGCAGCCGGGGATAATATTGAGTTGGAGGTAAAGAGGAATGTAAGGTTTTGAGACACGGTTGATACTTGATGCTTCTTGGGTGGGGTTTAATCCGTAGGTGATTAATGCCCCCATCTCTGGGTCGGTGTGTTGCGGCCAGGGATCGTGTTTCTGACGGTTGTGTGATTGAAGGGTCACTTGTAGGATATAGTGGCTTTGGTTACAGGCATCTTGCAGGCATGGGGTCCTGCAAGGTTGGGGTATTGATCCGTAGGTGATTAATGCCTCGTATCTCTGGTTCGGTGTGTTGCGGCCAGGGATCGTGTTTTCTGACGGTTTGTGTGATTGAAGAGTCACTTGCGGAATACAGTGGTTTTGGTTACAGGGATCTTGCAGGCATGGGGTCCTGCAAGGTTGGGGTATTGATCCGTAGGTGATTAATGCCTCGTATCTCTGGGTCGGTGTGTTGCGGCCAGGGATTGTGTTCTGGTGGTGGAGTATGGCTTCTGGACCGGACTTATGGCGGGGGTAGGTCTGGTCCAGAGGCGGTTTAACGGATAATGTTATTTGATTGGAGAGTCACTTGTAGGATATAGTGGCTCCGGTTACAAGGATCTTGCAGGCATGGGTCCTGCAAGGTGGGGGGTATTGATCCGTAGGTGATTCATACCTCATCTCCGGCCCGGTGTGTGTTGCGGCCAGGGATCATGTTTTGGTGGTGGAAGGTGGTTTCTGGACCGGGCCTACCCAGGGTTACGTATTGTATTACGTACTGTATTATTATTATTATGGTATTACCTATTGTTAAATGTTGGGGACGCCCGTTGGACGGCGCCCCCTTGTGTTAGTGTGTAAACAATAGGCAATAAAGGGCTGCTGTGGCCATTTTTTACCAAGTCGCAAGCAGTGTCCGTGTATTATTGATACCGGGTAAGGGTAATTGGAAATAATATAGGAATCAACGACCGGAAAATCCCTCCTGGAAATGTCATGAGGCCTTAAGCACATTTAGACATTATTTATCATAGCATAATTTATTCCATGGCGCTTTACATGAGAAAAGGGGTACACCTAATAGTGACAAGTACAATAATCATAAACAATAGAAGGCACAGACTGGTACTGAAGGAGAGAGGACCCTGCCCATGAAGGCTCACAGTCTACAGGGGATGGGTGAGGATACAGTAGATGAGCTGATCATGCAGCGGTATAGTGCAGCGAGGGTTAGTGCAGCTTGTAGGTTTGTCGGAAAAGGTAGGTCTACAGGACGTCTGAATGAGCCCTTAGTGCAGAAATTATTGTAATATAGGACCTGGTCTAAATACTGGTGTGTCTGAATGCAGATCAGGACTACAATCCAGTTTGTAGCTAGTGACTAGTACAAGATAACTAATATACAAGTGAAAAATATATAGATGTAAAATGGTGTAAACTAGAAATCATGTGTTCTAAAGGCAAGATCCCACCTTAGAAAAACTGTATCTGATGTGCCTTATCTTGTTTTCTGCCCATTGGCTCTAAAATGGGCTATATACCAAGAGATTATGCAGTGGATGAAAATTATCCATACCATGGCAGGACATCTTCATCAACAGACCTGGAATCTAACAGGGAAGTATATACTAACTAGAATCAAAGTAAATTCAGTAAGGCTGCTTTCACACTACATTTTTTTAGCATGCGTCATGAACGTTTTTTTGCTGCAAAAGCAGATCCTGTTTTTGCAGAGAAAAACGCATGCAAACGCATGTGTTATTTTGCAGGATCCTGTCACTTGAAGGTTATGGGCGGGCATTGGAGTCATGTGATTGGGAGTGAGGGGAACTGAACATGAGACTGCGAGCCGGCATCTGACAGCTGCGGAGGCTCGTAACCAAGGTAAACATCGGGTAACTTGTTTGGATACCCGATATTTACCTTGGTTACGAGCGTCTGCAGCTGTCAGATGCCGGCTCATGTTCAGTGAGACTCCGGCTCCCTGCACACATAACCAAGGTAAACATTGGGTATCCAAACAAGTTACCCAATATTTACCTTGGTTACGAGCGTCTGCAGCTGCTAGGAGCCAGGCTCCCTGCACACGTAACCAAGGTAAACATCGGGTATCCAAGCAAGTTACCCAATGTTTACCTTGGTTACGAGCCTCCGCAGCTCTCAGGCGGGGGAGAGAGTGAGGGAAGAGAGGTAGGGGGAGAGAGAGACTAGCACGCCATGCTGGTTTCTGGGCATGCTCAGTAGAGCAAGCAGGATCCTGTCTATCAGCATGCCAGCGTTCACATACGTTTGCGTGCAGTATAGTCAGGATCCAGCAATTTGCAGTATTTGGACGCAGCTCAAAAATGCTACAAGTAGCATTTTTGAAAAAAGTTAAAAAAACTGCAAGCTGCTGCATCCTCACTATAACGCACGCAAACGCAGGTGAACGCATGTTGAAGCGAGTCCATTGCAAATGCATTGAAATGAAAACGCATTTGCACTTGATCCGTTTTTGCGTTAAAAAAACGTTCAGGACGCATGTTAAAAAAACGTAGTGTGAAAGCAGCCTATCAGTAAATGTGTCCAGACTAGACTTCAGTCACCCATCCAAGAAGGAAGCCTCTTTTAATAAAAAAGAAAAAGGAAATGCAACCTTTCGTTTTTCAAAAGAAAATCCCAGATGGTCTGAAGAGAAGGGCAAGAAAAATATTAGTCAAAATGTCTACTGCGTGGCTCAGATGGCAAGGTGCATGTTAGCATTTCATCCTGTTGTGTAGAGGAAAGGTGGAGTATACTATAAGCCAGATGGAAGTGTAGTGCCCCACGGGGCCTCAGGGGTTACTCATGACCGGGCCAGTGGTTTTGTGGGGTTGCTGTTGTGCTGCCCCCACGTCGGTAGCAGCCGGGCTGCTCGGGTCCGGATCTGCAGTGTGGCTTGAGGGATTCTCCGGACCCGGGGGTCACGTGGACACTTCAAATGAAAGGGACGTATTTGTACGGGATTTGCCGTACGCAGTCTGTCACGCCACCCACGGTGTGTGGTGAAGTGTGGCACCACCGCTTCTGCTGTGGGGCACCCGGGAGCGATGGGATGGCAGCTGGTTATTAACCCCTCCGTGGATAGGGATGGTTGCCCCGGGGCCCGGTGACTCGGTGCTGGGGACGGTGATGGCAGGGACCGGCGCGCCTGGTCAGACCAGGGAGTCTCAGTTTACTCACGATTAAATGAATCAGACAAGTCCAATGGTTAACCAAGGTGCTGGTGGCCTGCCGCCGTGGCCGGGTGTATTCTGGTCCCTCACCCGGGGTGATTGTCTGTGTCACTTTCCTCTGCACTGTGTTTTTGGTGTGGTGGACTTCCCGGTGTGGAACACGGGAATCCGCTCCCGGTACTTCTGTTGGGAGCCTTGCCCACTGACGCTGACCCGTGGGATCTACCGGGCCCTGGCGGATACCCTATCCCTCTCGGTGGGTGGTTGTCTGCTTTTGGGACTTTGGTTGGGACAGGACCTATAACCCTGCCCTCAATTGGTTAATTAGCTAGGCCGTTGGTTCCGGTCCTGGCTTCAGGGTCCAAGTACCCCCTCTGTGCACGGTTTCCGGGTTGGGTCTCCGGTGTCGGTACCGGCGGGATCCAACCCTGCCCCAGTCCACCTCGGATCTCCGGCTGCCGTCTTCCCGTCTCCTGACAGACACGGACCACCATCTGCCACCTAGCCAATACACCGGGGCTCCAACCCCGACGCCTCCGCTCTCGGTACTTGAGCTTCACTTTCTCCTGCTGCTCCACTACAACTCCTCCAACCCCAAGCTCAACTGACAACTGTAAACTAACTATTTTCCCGCCCCGGGTTCTCTAGACCCCTAGTGGGCATTCTCCATCCACCTGGTTCCGTCCACTGGTGTGCCTTTCCTACCCTGGGGGGGGGTGACTAGGATTTGGTTGGCAAGGTTTAACCCTGTGAGGGAAGATGTTGTGCGGAGGCCTACACTGTGTGACCACCTGGCGGTGCCAGGGCATCACACTGTGACTGGCTTTTCCCGGCTCTGTGGCCCCGTTGGCTACATATAAAGGCCAAACAAGCAGCTGAAAGGTGTAACGGGGGATGGAAGGAGGGTGAAGAGTCCCTGGGAAGCGTGTCAACAGTTGTATCGATGACTGGGGTCTCGGCCTCCTCCGCCACAGACCCTTCCTGCGACTTTTTCTCTTCCAGGAGCGGTGTTGGATGAGAATGGTGAATGCTTTGCAGCACCAGCCGTGGTGCGCAGCCAGGAATCGTCTGCCGCTGCGAGATGTTGCTCTCCCCCGGGGCTGATGTAAACGCAGCCCAGATAGTCAAGCTCCCCACATGTGGAGCGAGCCCCAGGGAGGAAAAGGGCAATGGGGATGGCTGATGGCACTGAAGCGCGGAGTGGCAGCATCGACAATGACAAGGACAACACCGGGGCTGCGGTTCAAAGTTCCTTTTACTCACAGTTCTTAAAGCGCCTCAGAGGTGGCGCGTTCCGCCCGCATGGATGGACTCCAGCCGGTCCCGGGTGAATTGGAGGCAATCACCGGTGTCTGTGGAAATGTGTGAGACCTTCCTCCTTGCTCTGACTCGCGGCTCCCCATGACCTGAAGCAACTTGGGGACCCCGCTGTCTGTGTTAAGTGTCTCGGCCCGTGTGCAGGTGACGTGAGTCCTCGCCATAGGGCCTGGCTGTAAATCCGACCCTGAATCTTATATGTCACTGGGCTCCGGGAAAGTGGCTGGTGGACGATGGGTCACAAAATCCCCATCTCCTGCAGATTTGCTAGAGTCCATGAAGGTTTCCCCAACCGAGGGCTCTACACCCTGACTGCACTGACACTTTGGGAACGGTTAGGCTCGACCTCAGCTACCATTTCTCCTCTGTCTCGCCATCTCCACCGGTTGCCTCTCGCCCTATTCCAGTCTCATTCCTGTAGACTCGGTATGGTATTCTGGTCCCTGGTCCTGGGACAACGTCCACCAGCCTCCCATCCCCAGGACCAGCCTTGCTCTCCTTCCTCTCTTAAGGCTGTCTGCTCTCTCGTGCTCCCAGACTGAATCGAAGTGAAAAAGGTTTGTGTGTTTCTTACTCACTCAGGGCCCCCACCCTTGGGATGACTCTTCCTACCCGGGAAACCCGTTGCTATTGTGACTGGGAATTCCCCAGACTGTCTGGCTTCCTGTGTAAGTGGTGACTCATACCTAGAGGTTTTGTAAGTGAAAAACAACACCAGTGATTAACAACTTCATCACCCAGGACAAGGCATTGCATCTTTTATCAGATACAATACCCTGTGGCGGCTGAGCCTCAGGGGCGCCAGAGATGTAGGAAAGTGTTTTGTATTTATTACCATGGAGCTGGCTCACAGTTTGAGAACAGTGCAGTGAATGTCAACAATGACATCCTCAAACCATGTGTACTGCCTAAAAAGGTTGACCCCTTTGGAAATTGTTGACTGTATCTTTCAAGATGGCTTTGCCCCATCTCACAAATAAATAGATAAATTGTAAACTAGAACAATTTTATGTTGTACAAATAAATTGGTACTGTTATTCCCCTGTATTTTCCTAATGTTATTTTCTGCATGGGTTAAAATCTGCATTTCTTTTAAAGAAAATGCACATGGCCAAGAATCAGCTTAGACCTCAACTCTATTGCAAATTTTTGGCACCATAGGAACAAAGCTGTTACAAATAAGAAATGTCAAACATATTGCCAACTTTAGGAATCTGTAATACCCCAGAGTTGGGTATTACTATAGTGTGTTATGAAGTGTGTTGTATGTTACGAAAGCTTTATGTGGCGCCCTGGACAAGCCAGGTCGTCACAGATCTACACCAACACACCCCACACCCCGGTTAGGCACACCTAAGTCAAACACAAAATCCTTGTTGCCTTTCTCCAGGGGCTGATGTCCACACCAGGGGGTGGAGCCAGGCGGTTGGTCTCCACCCACCAAGGAGATCACAGTCCTGGAGGCGGGAAAAGGAAGAAGAGATTAGTTCCGGAAGGGAAAGTGAGAGGAAGAAGAGTGGTAGAGGAGCAGTCTGAAGTCGGTCCGGGTGTGTGGCCCAGACGATACAGCAAGGTTGGCAGACGGTGGTACCCGTCTGCAGGAGAGGCCGATTGGAGTGAACCGAAAGGACCATGGATGGGCGGGGGCCTGGCAGTACCGGACTGGCGAGCAAAGAGAAGCCAGCACCATCCCGCAGGGCTTACGGACCCCGACAAGGCTAGGAGTCGCCGTCCAATTTGTGAAATCCGTTAGCGAAGGGAACCTCCTGGGTTTCCCAGCAGTCAAGTCCCGATAGAAGGCGACAGCTCAAACCGTGAAGGGAAACACAGCCACCGCCAAGGCTACATTTCCCAGGGCCAGAGCCTGCAGGCAAAAGGGGCTCCCTCAGCATCCATCCAAGCTGGGGAGCGGGGTTACCGGTGGGAAGCCATTGGAACCATAACACAACACAGGTGCAGGGAAAGGCAGTCACCATCAACCTACCGGGAGCAGAAACCACCGCAGCCGTCAGTGGGCCTCGTCCATCCAGCCGTGTGTTTTACCAAGGACTTTGTCTTCGTCATTGGCTGAGTGAGTACTACCGTGCCATGCGGCACCGCGCTGCCCCCGCAACCCTGCACCTCGCCAGGCCCCGTAATCCGCCTGCCATACCTAACCCTCACCGGGCCCCGGGACAACCAACCCCCTACCGACGGAGGGGAGAATCAACATCCAAGCTGCTCCTTGTCACCGCTCCCGGGATCCCCGTCCAGAGCAGCGGTGGTGTCAAAACCTCACCACAACCGAGGGTGGTGTCACGGACAATATCAAATCCCCAAAATCAATCCCCTTTTCACTCACAGGCGAGGAGCGCCGCTCGAGTCCCCGGGATCCGGCCCACCGCTCGAGCCACCGAGCATCAAGCAAGCAGTAGCCGTGCCGGACCCGAGCGTGGCGAGCGCTGCGCACCTCCTCCGCCCGTGACATTTGCACTATTTTCCTTAATAATATAAATGATGGAAATGTCTGTTGTTGTCAGCAACTATTTCATCATCTCAGGTAATAGATAATTAAAACTCCTCACTGAGCTCGTTGATAAGAGAATAGCTTGTTGGATGGAGTCTTTAGGTACAATCAAGCTGCAGCAGGGATAATTTTTTTTTACAGTCGGAGCGCACAAGTCAAAAAAATATGAAGGGTAACTATACTCGCCATTACATTGGGGATGGACTGACCTGAAGAAACCTGTAGGATAACTTGAGGACTACCACCCAAGAGGCAAAATCCCTTGTTTGCACAAAGCCTAAACAATCACTATGGTGTGGACACATGAGGAGTACAGGATGGAAAAGTAGTCCCTTATAAAGTAAGATGGTAATACCAGAATTTATCAACACCATCTGCTGGGGAACGCCACTACAATAGGAGAGAGGAAAACTCATGTCAGTTTGGTCAGCAGGATAGGCTCTGACGGCACTCACTGGATATCATATCTGTGCCTGCTTTCCCTGCATCTGTTGCTATGTGTTCTTCTTTGGATCGGTGTCATCTGAACATGTTGTACCAAATATGGCTGTATACCTTTTGGCTGTTATTCAAGTAAAACTTTACCTGTTCTAATGTTGAACCCTCCCCTGAGTCTCCTGTTTTCTTGCACTAATGTAGAGAGGTGGAGGTGGAGCTGTAGTCACAAGGGAGGGGGGGTCTTCTGCCTCTGCTCAGCAGTGCTCCTTTGATGGCCTGTACCCTGGTCCCCTCCACAGAGCAAGTGGGAATGGATTGGTGGCGGTGTTCCTGGTGGGGTGTGTGGACTTTGTGTGTGCAAGCCATTCCTGTGCTTAGGCCCTCGAATAGAACAGGATTCTTCTGCTGGGGATTCACAAACACAGATTCTAGTTTTCTACAATCTTTTACTAACAGTTATGCACAGTGTTCTGCCTCATGGCAGCCTGCTAATAGTCATTCATTAAACGAGGTAAAACTGTGGAGAGAAAAAGCGCAATAAGGTCTTACCCGGTATATATCCGGGGAAAATAAAAGGAAATGCACTCACCTCAAGGAGTTGTGACAGTCACAACTCCTATGAAATCTTATGTTGTTGGAATGAAATCTGCTGCAGCCCCCGTGGTTGATAACAGAGAACAATAGAGAAGGGGTTTATGCCGCGCTATTCATCAGGAAGGAGGACAGAGAGATGATCAATGTTCCTTTATTGTAGCTTGTGTCTACGTGTTTCAGGAGCTCTGCTCCCTTCATCATGACATACAGCACAAAAACAACATATCTCTTGAGATATGTTATTTTTGTGCTGTATGTCCTGATGAAGGGAGCAGAGCTCCTGAAATGCGTAGACACAAGCTACAATAAAGGAACATTGATCATCTCTCTGTCCTCCTTCCTGATGAATAGCGCGGCATAAACCCCTTCTCTATTGTTCTCTAATAGTCATTCATTGCAATTTCTGTTACAACCCCTAGAGGTCGTTGTTATTCTTTTGAATTGCTGAATTTCCCTTAAAGCTAAATGTATTCTGGGTAAGGAATGCCTCCCTGAGCTGAGAAGAAGCCTGCAGCCATTTTCTCTTTGGATTTGTCAGGAAAGGACATGCCGACTTACCTCTCTGTACATTCACCCCTGCCTAGTTTAATCCGGTGAGCAAATCAAATTACATGTGTTAGTGATAGAATCTTAGATGGAAGAGTGTAGTAAATGCATTGTACATTGTAATTCAATAGTGTCCAATAGTATAGTCCAATAATAATATAGTCCAAGTAATAGTCCAGTATAGTCCAATAATAGTATAGTCCAAGTAATAGTCCAATTCAATAGTAATAATTCCTTTACAGTCATCCCTGCCTTGTTTGTATAGATAAGAATTTCTATGTATTGCAGATGCAGTGACCTTTCACCTACATTCTCAGAAGAACTGTATCTCATGTACTGTTATGCTATGTTAACTCTGTGTTAACACTGTACTGACTGTAATCATTTTCTTGTTATAGTTTTTACCCGTATAAAACAGTATCTTGGATATACCGTATTCCGTATAAAACTGTATCTTGGATATTCCTATACTCACTGTATATTCCACGTACTGCAATCAAGTTCACGTTACCAGCTAATAAATCAAGGCTACTGAATTCCAGTCTGTTTATTTGAAATGTGAACGAGGGTTTAGCTGTATGCCGGAGATTCACAGCGTTACGTGAAAGAAGGCAGAACACACATTATTTCTGACACATCATTACTGTGGGCACAACATTTGAACACTGTAGATATGGTAGATTTGACTTTGACACACACTTTTACTGCTAACTGTGCCATAGTTCCTGGCACTACTGCTGTTGTTTGCACTTCCTCCTATTCAATGTCTGACACCCTGGTTTCACTCAATAGAGTCATAGAGTCCCATATGGCCATGGTCTCATCCCACCCACAGGGACCCAATACTATTAACAGTTTTGACCGCTGTCAGAGAAAGCTCGTCCACTGCTGATTCTGAGTCGACCTGTTTGCCCAAGTCTATGCCAAACTTCCGCTCTAGGACTAGTACCGCTGGATTCAGTCATTATATGGGAAACTAGAGTTTACACCTGGTGCTCACTACAGTGGAATAAGGGTGATCCATTGTCCCATCTCAAGCTGGGGTCCGTGCCATGGATTACCTAGGGTTACCCTGAGGGTCCAGTAAAATTGACTTTACCACAGACAACCACTTGCTTTGGCTTCAGGTATCTATCTGGCTTGCACACTTCTCACTATACTTAACACAGATACAGCTTCATCATCTACTTACTCTCATTCTTATGCGGGCGTCACATGAGACGATCTATCGTGCAATATGTCGTCGGGGTCACAGTTTTCGTGACGCACATCCAGCATCGTTCACGACGTCGTCTCGTGTGACACCTAAGAGCGACTCTTAATCGGTTGTAAATCGTGTATGGTGTACACGTCGCTCATTTTTAAAAAATCCTTTAATCTTATTTGCGCAGATTATTCACCGTACCCGGAGCAGCACACATCGCTCCGTGTGACACCCTGGGAACGATGAACACACCTTACCTGCATCCCGCCGGCAATGCTGAAGGAAGGAGGTGGGTGGGATGTTTACGTCCCGCTCATCTCCGCCCCTTCGCTTCTATTGGGCGGCCGCTGTGTGACGTCGCAGTGACGCCAAACAACCCACCCCCTTCAGGAAGTGGATGTTCACCGCCCACAGGTACGTCGCTCAGCAGGTAAGTACGTGTGACAGGTGTTTAATGACTGTGCGACATGGGCAGCGATTTGCCCATGACGCACAAACGACGGGGGCGGGTACGATCGCTCGTGCAATCGCACGATAGATCGTATCGTGTGACGCCCGCATTACTCTCTCTAAACTTGGATCGAGTCCAGCTGTACCCTGCAGCTATCTTCTCCCACTGTGGGCTTCCAACAGCACTTAACTATTTACTCACCTTCCCTGTCACTAGGCAACATCTTACCTTTTTACGTGGGTGCAGCACCTAAAATGGCCACTAAGATGGTCACATTTACACGTTATGCATAAACATCTAAAGACAACCGGTGTCTTCATGGCGGGGTACACAGGCCTAACACTCTGTTACACTAACATCATGGGGGAATGCCTCTAACCACCTAGCTACAGAGACAAAGTAATGAGCCTGCATTAATCCCAGCACATCCCCAGCCATATGCCTTTCACTGTCCTGGTGCACCAGGTGCCGGACACAGCCACCACCACCCGTGGCACTTCTAGAAGATCCAACCCATGTCCACTGTCTTGGGTACACTGAACACTGGATGCCACAATCCACTAAAAAATATTTATCCTAAGGCTAGGTTGAGATGACCATATAAAAAGTCAGTTTTTATATAGAAAAAAAACATACAATTTTCTTCTGTACTGTCTTCTCTATTCCATTTGTATGGCATCTGGCATCCATTTTTAAACATAAGCAGCTATAAAAAATGACAAGACCAAATATAGATTCCCATGCTAACAATTGCAATATACCCAGAAAAAAATGAAATAAAGATGATTCATATGGTGTCCGATTTTTTTCTATTTTGCATCTCTAGACTAGATTAGAGTCTAATTTGAAAAAATGGACAATAATAGTGCAGAGTGCGAGTTTCTTTCACACATACGTTGAGTTAGTGTAAAAAAAACCCCCTCTAATCTGAATATCCCTATTAAATAGCAATGTGCTACACGTATGTAAAAATATGCGCTCATCTAAATCTGATCAACGTCTTATAAATCTCAGATGAGCTATCTTCATTTAATCTAAGAAAATATCTTTAACGTTGTAATGCCTGAACTCTGAGTTTTTATGTAGTTTTCATTTTATTAAGTAAATTGTTTAATAAAAAATAGAAAAGCTATCATCACGAAACGATCTATTGTTCAAGCAAGGTTTTTGTGTGACAGATTTTTATTTATTTTTTGTTAATGGCATCTTTTTGTTCATATTAAAATTTTTATATAAAAAAAATGATATTAATTTTACAATGTTCATGTATGAAAAGTCATTGTCAAGCTGTAATTGATGCTCAAGGCCACATGATTTGGAGGATATACCCTCCAGTGTTGTTGGATTTTGTTCAAATAAATTGTTTGTTATGAGGAAGTCACCACTGCAAGCTTCTACATTATGTCCTACTTTCATGATAAATATCACTATAGCATGAACTTCTTACGTTTTACATAACTTTCACCGGAAAACCAAATATCCCTAACTTTTTGTGAGCTGTATTGTTACAAGGGTGTCACGGGTGACAGACAGTCATATGGTCTCTGGCAATAGAAGGTCACAGTGTTTGTCTGCACAAAATGCACCCTGACTTTCTGTTGTTCCTGCTATTAGTATTCATTGTACTAGATAGCTTGCCTGCTGGATTTCCATATATTCCCCTTTAGGACCCAGGGGAGCGCTTCTTCCATCCAGCTGATGATTATAAGTATTCCCCTTGTGCGTAAATACTCCCGTCTTCCCTGGACTTGTGCTAATGATATTATTCTGTTCATTTACCTCTGGTTGCAAGCAGGTGGCTTGTACTCATCTGTGGTATTGTTACTCAAACTTTGCTGACCTTCTACCGGAGTCATCTGTGTATAAGTAGTTCATGCACTTTCCCCTAGGGTCAGGTATCCGGCTCGGTGCATGGGTGTGGAACCTATCTAGGGTGGTGAGGGACCCCAGGGACCAGCGATAAGTTTGGTCCTCTTCCCTAGACACAGGATTTCCCTTCCCTTCCATTTTGCCGTTCGCTTGGTACTTACTCTTACATAGCGTGACAAATATAAGTCTTGTTGGTTATGTAATTGTGCCGCTTGGATAGAAACATTTTTTCTATCCACAAATCCCAGCTTGTAGATGATTTCACCATAGTGCATACTAGACAGAGCTGATTATTTTATAGCTATACCGTTTACATAGTGAAAAAAACACTGAAGATGTGGCGTACTATAAAATGTGATATAATGTCAAATACGGAACTAATAGTTTTGTTTCATCAAAAGACAGCAACATTTGTTTTCCTGCCTTAATTGTTGTCTTCTAGTTAAGGATTAGATCCAATTATTTGCTCATTTTGAAAGTAACAAATCAAGGAAATGCTGTTATTAATGTACGACTATTCTGCGCTTAATAGTAGATATTTTCTTGATGATAAATAGTTTACTCATAAATCACTATTTAAATGTGAGTCTACATAAGTGATTCAGTTATAAAACAGGAATATTTATGGCCATCAAAGTACTCTGTCTAATGTAGTAAACGATATAAGCATTAAGCAGCAGTTTATGTTCTGTCATGTACTGCAGGAAAATAGTTAAGTTTGAGCAAATATTAGTTTTATAGATTTATGAAACTTTGTGAAGCTCCTAATTTAAGTACTAGAGTTTGTGAATCGATATTGATGCAGGGTATTATTCTGATTGCCATTTGTGGTGTCGGGAAGGAATTTTCCTCTAATCACTCAACATGTTAGCTTATAGGTTGAACTCAATGGACTTACCTCTACTTTCAACCTAAACAAAACTATGCAACTATAACATGCCCATCCCTATTCAATAACATTATGGCACAAGGCTTCTAGTGCTGCTACTTCCAATCTGATGACAGGACTCTCAGACAATAAGAAATACTACTGACATATCCTTCTATGGGAAGGCAAACAGGTACGGTGTTATTACGAGTGATGGGCGAGCACTAAAATGCTCTGGTGCTCAGTAGGCCGGGTACACATATCCGGCTTTTAGCCGGTATGACAGATGCGGCGCACGCCAGTACAGTATGATACAGTACAGTGGCAGCGCCGCAACTTCTGGGTCACATGCTCCGGTCACATGACAACATGTGACCGGCGCTTGTTGCGCTTCCAGTGTACTGTATACACTGTATTGTCTGCGCCGCATCCGTCAAACTGGCGAAAAGCCGGATATGTGTACCCAGCCTCAATGGGAAACTCAAGCATTTTTCCAGCAGACCTCCCAGGAGGTCTCAGGGAGGGCTGGAAATAACTGAAGTAGATCCAAAAACTGCTGAAATGGAATGGGAACAGCATGAGGAATATGTCTTGATGCATTTCTGACTCCCATGTTGCTGCTGAAAACAATGTTAGCAGATTATTTTGCCCCTTTAACAGACTGACAGTAAAAGACCCAAAACCAGATAAGGCTATGTGCGCACTTTGCTTTTTACCTGCTTTTTTGCTGCTTTTTCAACTGCAGCGTTTATTGCCAAAATGGTTGTGTTCTGCTTTTCAAGCAAAGTCTATGGGAATTTGGTTTTCTTGTCCGCACTATGCAGTTCAAACTGCAGCCTTTTTGTTGCAGAACTTTGGTCAAAAACTCAGCTTTGCAGAGCAAAACCCAAATGGCAAAAACAATTGACATGTCAATTGTTTTTGCCATTTGGGTTTTGCCCTGCAAAGGTGAGTTTTTGACCAAAGTTCTGCAACAAAAAGGCTGCAGTTTGAACTGCATAGTGCGGACAAGAAAACCAAATTCCCATAGACTTTGCTTGAAAAGCAGAACACAACCATTTTGCCATTAAACGCTGCAGTTGAAAAAGCAGCAAAAAGCAGGTAAAAAGCAAAGTGTGCACATAGCCTTAAATGGATTTTAAAACACAAAATGTTAGGAAACATTATTCTCTTTAAAATGACACAAAAACAAATGAAAATTAATGTAGAAAAAAATAGCCTCCTTCACCCCTTTGGCTATATTCACACTTAGCATTCTTTCAAAAACACAGCAGTTTTACATTTCAGTTAGGAAAAATAAACAATTGTGTGAATTAGCTTTATGAAATCACATCGGATTTGCTGGGACTGTAAAATCAGCTTTTAATTTGCATCAAACTCATTATGAAAGATGCCATAAAACACTGCATAAATACGTGAGCATATAGCCTTATAAGCCGGGCCATTGCTCACCATATTCCCCTACAGTAGATAACAGTGTAGGGGTAAATAAAACTACACCCGCCGGTAGCCACCAGTAAATTTAATTGTAATATTTTACTGCTTTATCTTGGCATGTGGTGTGTGTGTGATATGGTCAGACACATCCTGTTTAATTTATTAAAGAGGCACTCAAAACTGACAAAGCCTATGCTGTCAATGCAAGAACTGGCAAAAATTAGAAGTAAGATACACCCTGTATAAGACATAAAGGAGGGCAACATTCACATTCTGTTAAGATTGTTAAGTAGTTGGACTGCTGCGCTCATAAAGCCTATTCCCTAAGTAGAAGGGCTGCCAAAATTAGAAGGAGGAACTGCAATACCCCCTGGAAGACACATAGAGGACAGGCTCAGACAACATTTTTTGACCATTTTTAAGGGGAGAGACTCCTAGAGTGCTAAAGTCTATGCAAGAGCTGCCAAAAATTAGGAGGAAAGGCCATATATCCAGCAAGAGACATATAGGAAAGACTCTGAATCAATTCTGATACAATATTATAAGGAATCTGACTCTGAAACTGACAAAGGCTATGCTATGCCTTGCTAGAATTCCAAGGATGGATTGTAGTACATCCAGTAAAAGACGGAGAGGAAGGCCTGTGACTAAATTTTGTGTAAATTCTAAAAAGATTCAGACTTCTACCCTGAAAAAGTCTATGCACTCATTGCAAGGACTGTTTATTTAGAATTCTAAGCAGGGATTGTACATGTGTACCACCCCAGCCTCGGCCGCAACCGAGCCGCTTGGATCCGGGCTCGCTGGTGGGTGGCTCGAGCGTCTCCGGACCCGGGGGTCCTGTGGTCACTCCGATCTGAAAGGGGCTGGCGGTTTAGGGAACGTAGGTGTACGGCCAGAGCTATGGTTAAGTTCGTGATGCCACCCACGGGTTGTGGTGAAGGTGGACACCACCGCTGCAGTTACGCGGCACCTGGGGGAGATGTTACGCAGCAAGATGTTAACCCCTCCGTGGGTAGGGATGGTGGCCCCGGGACCCGTTGGGGGGTAGTTGGGCGGTGCAGGGAGGTGCACAGCTAGAGGGCACTGATGTACTCACGATTAGTAACACACACAAGTCTCTGGTAAACCAAGATGATGGTAGTCGGTGCCCGCAGGCAGCTGCGGTCTGGTCCCACACCCAGTTGGTGGTCTCTGCCTTTCTCCTGCACCTGTTTGAGTGTTGATGGACTACCTGAACTTGCAATACAGGAGTCGGCTCCCCGGCTTGTGATTTTCGGAGGAGCCCTTTGCCCACAGACGCTGGCCTGTGGGATCTCTCTGCCTGGGTGGTGGCTTTCTATCCCCCTCGTTGGGCTGTTGTCTTCAGTTGGGACTTTGGGTGGGAAAGGACCTAAAGTCCTTGCCGCAATCAGTTAATTAGCTAGCCCCCAGTAGCTTCTGGACCTAGCTTCAGGGTCTGAGTACCCCTCTCTGTGCTCTGGTTTCCGAGTCGGTTCCCCAGGTCGGTACCGGTGGGCCACTACCCTGTCCCGATCCGCCACGGTTCCACCGAGCCATCTTCCCGGTTCCTGCAGGCAGAGGCCTCTGTATGCCTCCTAGCCAAAGGTTCCCGGGCTCCTACCCTGGCACCTGTCAGACAGCTGCAGACCTGGGACACAGACCTGCTTCCACTCTCACTGACTCCTACACAAAACTCACTAACGCTTTCCCGCCTCAGGCTCTCTGGACTCCTCGGTGGGCGTGGCCAACCGCCTGGCTCCGCCCCCTGGTGTGCCCATCAAGCCCTGAGGGGGGTGACTAGGGTTTTTATGGTTGGCTGGTGACACCTTAATAGGGGACAGGTGTTGTGCGGGGCTCTAACTGTGACTACCTGGCTGGTCTAGGGTGTCACACTCCCCCTTGGTTAACACAGACCGTCCGCGGGCTGTCCGACCACCACCGTTTATTTTGCGGAACTGAAAAAGATAAGATACATGTACAATTATACTAACATATTTACATTATACAAAGGCTTAGTTTCTTCCCTTTGACGGGAGGCAGTTTGCTTAAATGTTACAAGAATAAAACATTTTTATTATTAACCGAGAACGGGACGGGACCGAGTCCTTTTATTTGCCCACCCAAGCAAACCTAGCCCTGATGCTGCCTCTAAGAACTAGGTCAGCACCCCTTTTCCCCAGTTCAGGAATCGGGTCCAGGTCCGGGTATTGCCCATACGGCCCGGGTAATAAGTTCCTTACCCGGCAGTCACTCAGAGGCCCCACGTCCAGGGGACCCCTGACCCGTAGGGTAGTCACTGGTTTCTGTGGTGACGGGACTCCGGCCTCCTCTGCCACAGGCCCTTCCTCCAACCAGCCTCTCCAAAGACTGTAGGACCTGAAAGGGTGGTCCGGGATTATTTACAAGCCCAAAAGTTTTTGGGTGGCCTGCGAGTTCTCAGCCATGTCTATGGTATAAATGGGGCAAACAACGGGAATCAACAAAGTCCCAACGGGGACAGGCAGTATGGTAGCCGGGAACCGCTACCTCACTCATACTCCTCTTCGTACTCCTCAATCTCGACCTCGGGACTGTACGGCGGAGGAGGGGACTGGGTATGCCTCCGAGCACTGCGGCTCACCCTCCTCTTCACATCGAGGGCGAACCATCCCCTCTTCCCGCACTGCCGGGTGTAGGTAACAAGTTCACCGAGCTCCAGATCCCGGTCCGGATGACCAATCGGCAGGTGCGGGCAGACTTCCCTCTGGGACACGAATATCTCTGTATCCAGGTCCGGCTTGAAGAGGAACCCCTATCCATGTCGGGGGTCAAAGTGCCAGACCTGGCCTTCATAGGTCGGGCTCCGCACCCGGTAGGTGGCATTACGGAGATTGTCCTTTTCCTTTAGAGCACTGGACAGCACCTCCGCCTTCCTCTTTTCCCGGGCCGCTATCTCCCGGCCCAGCTGGCGCTGCTGCCGCTCCCAATACGGAGCGTCCTCCTGCTTCGGTTCCCTCCACACGGGGGTCAGGCCCAGCTGGAGCTCCCCCGTACTGGCTACTACCGGCACCTTCTGCACTGGTGGATTCCGCTTTGGCGTGGCCTGCACAGCTGCCTCACAGCTGCAATCCCGCGACGCCTCAGCCGAGGCTTGGAACTTGGGCGCGGCCAGCTTTACCCGCTGGGCTGGCTTCCGGTCAGCGGCTACCTCCATCTTGACTGGGCGGACTGCCGGGGCTTGGATCACCTGGAGCCGGTCACTTCCGAGACTGGCGGGTCCACACCGGGAGCGGGCATCCTCCGGAGGTGAATCTTCCTCATGGCTGGTGGCAGGGTGGCGACGGGTTGTTTGCCGGCGGCTTCTGCAGGCGGGTCCTCAGGGGTTGGTGGATCGGGCTCCGCTGCTGGTGTTGGTGGCAGCGGACAGAGCGGGGGAGCAACAGCAACCAGTACGGGCAGTGAGGGAGGCAATATAGAGGGCAGGGGCAGACCGGGTCCCTCAGCCGCATCGGCCGGTCCCTCGGGGACATAGGGGCGTGGGTCGCTTACCCGCGTCTCCAAGATTGCCTCCACTTCACGTACTCGCATGGCCGCAGCCACTTCCTCCATCTCGGCCACCCACGGCTCCATCAAGAAGCGCACCTGGGCCTGCAGACGGCGGCACATCTGCGTTGTCCGGGCTTCCACCGACGCCACTGTTTCGGGCGCGGACTCCAGGGCTCTGGGCTTGCTAGACGGGTCAGCCATGTCGCTCTCTCGGGGTCCAGGAACCAAAAGGCTGGCAAGGTCCTGGAGTCCCTGCCCTTTATCTGCTCGGTCACATGTTGCAGAATCTTCACCCCCCCCCCCCCCTTGGTCTTTTCGCGGCACTCTCTTCTTTAGCCGGTCAGTTTCGTTTTTGCGACTTCCGGCTTTGCTGCATGGCCGTATTCCCAGGGGGCGGGGCTTCGGCTTTCGCACCCTTTCTGCGGGGAAAAAGACTCTGGCAGGAATCTTCGCGCCAAAACATGGCGGCAAGATGGCGGATTCTGAAAACTTTACAATAGATCACCGCTGACTTCACTTCAAGGCGCACTTCACTAGGTAAGTGAAGGGGTAAGTATCCTGTTCGTGACACCAGAAGAGTCGATGTGTACCGCCCCGGGCTCGGCCGCAAGCGAGCCGCTTGGATCCGGGCTCGCTGGTGGGTGACTCGGGCGTCTCCGGACCCGGGGGTCCTGTGGTCACTCCGATCTGAAAGGGGCTGGAGGTTTAGACGACGTAGGTGTACGGCCGGAGCCGTGGTTAAGTTCGTGACGCCACCCACGGGTTGTGGTGAAGGTGGACACCACCGCTGTAGTTACGCGGCACCCGGGGGAGATGTTACGCAGCAAGATGTTAACCCCTCCGTGGGTAGGGATGGTGGCCCCGGGACCCATTGGGGGGTAGTTGGGCAGTGCAGGGAGGTGCACGGCCGGAGGGCACTGATGTACTCATGATTAGTAACACACACAAGTCTCTGGTAAACCAAGATGATGGTGGTCGGTGACCGCAGCCGGCTGCGGTCTGGTCCCACACCCGGTTGGTGGTCTCTGCCTTTCTCCTACACCTGTTTGAGTGTTGATGGACTACCTGAACTTGCAATACAGGAGTCCGCTCCCCGGCTTGGGATTTTCGGAGGAGCCCTTTGCCCATAGACTCTGGCCCGTGGGATCTCTCTGCCTGGGCGGTGGCTTTCTATCCCCCTCGTTGGGCTGTTGTCTTCAGTCGGGTTTTTGGGTGGGAAAGGACCTAAAGTCCTGGCCGCAATCAGTTAATTAGCTAGCCCCCAGTAGCTTCTGGACCTAGCTTCAGGGTCTGAGTACCCCCCTTTGTGCTCCGGTTTCCAGTTGGTTCCCCGGGTCGGTACCGGCGGGCCACTACCCTGTCCCGGTCCACCATGGTTCCACCAAGCTGTCTTCCCGGCTCCTGCAGGCAGAGGCCTCCATATGCCTCCTAGCCAAAGGTGCCTGGGCTCCTACCCTAGCACCTGTCAGACAGCTGCAGACTTGGGACACAGGCCTGCTTCCACTCTCACTGACTCCTACACAAAACTCACTAACGTTTTCCCGCCTTAGGCTCTCTGAACTCCTTGGTGGGCGTGGCCAACTGCCAGGCTCCTCCCCCTGGTGTGCCCATCAAGCCCTGAGGGGGGTGACTATTGTTTTTATGGTTGGCTGGTGACACCTTATTAGGGGACAGGTGTTGTGCGGGGCTCCAACTGTGACTACCTGTCTGGACCCGGGCGTCACACGTGCAGAAAGAGACAGAGAGGAGAGCCTCTTACTAAATTTTGTGTTAATTCTAAAAGCAGTTAGATTCCTACCCTGGTACAGCCTATGCACTCAATGCAAGGAATATCTAGAATTCCAAGAAGGGATTGTACATGTAGCAAAAGTCGGAGATGTGAGCCTTCTCTGACTAAATTTTTTGTCAATTCTAAAAAGATTCAGACTCTTAGGGGTACTTTATAATAAAACCTAAAAATGGTGTAACCCCAATAACAAGATGGAGATGTGAAGAGAGAGGGGGTACAGAGAAAAAGGACCACAAAATTGATCAAAGTTGAATACAAAGTTATTTTATTAAATACAAGGTGATACAGGGTGCACAGTGGTAGCAGGCAAAGATGGAAAAACCTGCACAGAAACCAACCCACAGCAAAAACCAGGACTGGCCACAAGATGGCAGTAAGAACTGCTGGTAGGCTGTAATATGAATGAGAAAATAATCAAAGATAAAATAGCCCACGAGCCACCATAGAGGGAACGGTAATAAGGAATAACAATAAAGAGATCTGTAAAGTCCCATAAAGGGATCCCTCAATGGCAAGCAACATGAAAAATCTAAGGTGTATTACCTTGTGTCATGTCGAGACAGGGAAAGTCGGGCAGTCCGGGCGTGGGGGCGGGGCCTCGACGTGCGTTTCACCAAAAGGCTTCATCAGGTGGCGTGGCTAAGAGTGAAGAGTGAAGGGTATAAATAGGGTACGGCTACAGCAGCTTCACACACACTTACCTGCCCTGCGACGTCGCTCTGGCCGGCGACCCGCCTCCTTCCTAAGGGGGCGGGTCGTGCGGCGTCACAGCGACGTCACACGGCAGGTGGCCAATAGAAGCGGAGGGGCAGAGATGAGCGGGACGTAAACATCCCGCCCACCTCCTTCCTTCTGCATAGCCGGTGGACGCAGGTAGGAGATGTTCCTCGCTCCTGCGGCTTCACACACAGCGATGTGTGTGTGACGCCCTGGGCAAGCCAGGGGTCACAGGTCACAACATCACATGCACCCCACATTCCCTGCAGGAACACCAAGCTAACCCAAAATCCTTGTTGCCTTCCTCCAGGGGCTGATGTCCACACCAGGGGTGGGCCAGGCGGTTGGCTCCGCCCACCGAGGAGTTCACAGCACTGGAGGCGGGAAAACCAGGCAGATCAGTTAGGGAAGTGAAGGAGTAAAGAGTCAAGAGAAGGAAGTGAAGTGGTAGAGGAGCTAAGGAGAGAAGCTGAAGTGACAGAAAAGTGAGAGTAGTAAAGCCTGAAGTTGGTCCGGGTGTGTGCCCCGGACAGTGACAGCAAGGTCAGCAGATGGCGGTGATAGTCTGCAGGGGGACTGCTCGGAGGTTGCTGGAAGGACCGCAGACGGGTGGTGACCCGGCGGTACCGGAGCAGTATACGAAGAACAGTCAGCACCAGGGCAGGGGCCTTTCGGATCCCGGCATAATTTGCCAAATCCGTCAGTGAAGGGGACGTCTGTCTCCTAACAACCAAGTCCCGATTGAAGGCAACAGCCCGACCGTGAAGGGGAGACACCGCCACCGCCAGGGCACCAGTTTCCCAGGGCCAGCGCCTGCGGGCAAAGTACGGCTCCTTCGGCCCAGCTTGAAGCCGAGGAGTGGGTAACCGGTGGGGACCCATCGCTACCAAAGAGATTTTCATAGGTGCAGGGAAGAGACCGTCACCGCTAACTGCAGGGAACATCAGCACCGTGAACCGTCCGAGGGACCCGTCCAACCAGCCGTTTGTTTACCGAGAACTGTGTCGTGTTTACTGGCTGAGTGAGTACCTCCATGCCGTGCGGCACAGCACTGCCCCTGCGCCCCTGCACCTCCACAGGCCCCAGACCCGCCTGTCCACCATTCCAATCCCATTCCATTCCCATTCCAATCCCATCACTGGGCCCCGGGAGCACCACAACCCCTACCCACGGAGGGGCAAATCAACAACTGGCTGCTCCGTACCATCACTCCCGGGCTCCCCAGAAAGAGCAGCGGTGGTGTCCACTTAATCACCATAACCGTGGGTGGCGTCACGGACAATAAACTATCCCAAAACCCAATCCCCTTTCACTCATGGGCGAGGAGCGCCGCTCGAGTCCCCGGGATCCGGCCCATCGCTCGAGCCACCGAGCGGCAGCCGGACCCGAGCAGTGGGAGAGCGCGGCGTCCCCTCCTCCGCCCGCGACATGTGCTGCCGCAGGAACGAGGAACAACATCGTACCTGTCGCTGCAGCGAAATTATGAAAATGACCGACACTACACAGATCACCGATTTACGCCGCTTTTGCATCTAGGCTTTACACGTTGCGACGTCGTTACCGGCGCCGGATGTGCGTCACCTTCGATTTGACCCCAATGACATCGCAGTAGCGATGTCGCAACGTGCAAAGTACCCCTTACCCTGGTACAGCCTATGCAGTCATTGAAAGGACTATCTGGAATTCAAAGGAGGGAAAGTGCATGCATCAAGAGACTGCGAGAATAGATGGCATGAAGCTGGTGTGGGTACTATCCTCTGTAGTGCAGGCAACCTTCTCCTCTTCCTCCTCCTCAGCCGCCCCCTCATTATCACTCAAACCGCGCTGAGAAGATGAGATGAGGCTGGGTAGTATCTCTATGTGTACTTTCCTCCTCCATTTCCACCTGTTCCACATGCAAAGATTCCTCTTTAATTGTGAGTAGTGAGCATTTCAATAGACGCAGAAGCGAGATGGTTATGTTGATTATGGCATCAGCACCTCAAACTTACTTGATTGCTCAAAGTTTTGGAGAAGCGCACAGATGACACACATCCATGGCCACTCCTTGATTCTTATGTGTGGAGGCTGACCAGAATACAGACAGGTATGTTTCAGATGGTATTCAACTACAGCCCTTTGTTGCTCACAAAGACTTGCCAACATATGTAATGATTAGTTGCAGTGCATGGGCAGGTTGCAAATCAGTAGGTGAACTGGCTCTTGGAAGCATGGCTGCAGCACTGCCAGACCGGCAACTGCTGTAACTGACTTGTGGGAATGGGCGCATATGCAGCTCACCTTCACAAGTAGCTCAGGCAAATCTGGTTAGGTTTTCAGAAAGCGCTGAACTACTAAGTTGAGCACGTGGGCCAGATGTGGTACGTATGTTGGCTTCACAAGCTTCAGAGCTGCCACCAAGTTACAGCTATCATAACACACAACCATTCCTGGTTAGAGGTTCAGCAAAGAAAGCCACGGAGCTGTCTGGTCTGTTAGACCTTTCAACCACTCTGCAATTGCGTGCTGTTTGTCATCTAAATATATAAGTTTCAGTAGAGCCTGTTGCCACTTCACAAAGGCAGTGCTGCAGTGCTTCCAGCTTGAGACTTATAGGGATGACAATTGGGAGATAGAGGAGGAGGAAGAGGGATTGCAAAAAATTGGTGTAAGAGGTGGGGAAAACTCTGATCGAACAATTCTAATTGTTGGTAGCATGTGTGTGGTCCCAGGCTCCAACTCGGTCTCTCCACCTCAAAGTTCAACCAGTGTGCCATCAGGGAAATGTATTATCCCGCACCACAAGCACTGGTTGGTGGTTAAGTGGACATTCCCAGTAACTGCATTGGTGAGGGAATGAGTGTTGTTATTGGACACATGATTGAGTAACGCGGAGATGGCACCTTAGCAGAAATAGTGACAGCAGGGGACCAAGTACTGAGGGACGGCCGACACCATGAGGTTGTTTAAAGCCTCAGTGTCCACAAGCCTAAATGGCAAAATCTCCAGGGAAAGCATTCTTGAAATGTAGCCTTTTAGTGTTTGGGTCGGTGGGTTGCTGCGCATTTACGCTTATGTTACAAAGTCTGGGGTAGAGACAGCTGAACATTGCACTGGGACAAGAAAGTGAACGTGGTTGCTGATGACAAGGGAATTGTCCGGCATGTAGCACAAGGGAATAGGTAGTGGAGTCTTCCCCAGACAATGAGTGTGGATCCAGGTGTTCGGACCACCTAGTCAAGTTCTTGGATGATATCTGCCTTAACATGCTGGTGGTGATCACACTGCTTGGGACAGATACCCCTGCCAGGCCTCCTGATGAACCTGGAACACAGGAGAAACGAGGCTGTTTTTCTGAAGAAATTATGATGCACCCCAGGGCTTTGGGGTACTCAGTCCCGGGCAGTATATTCACTGGGACAGTTCACTTGGTGGCTGTTGCCCGGTTCTGTGACCCTGGGGGTCGTTTGAAAGGGGTTATGTACAGGGGAATGATAATAAAGTTTTTTTCGTGATGCCACTTGCGGGTTGAGGATGGAGCCGCCGCTGCACAGTTTCTCACTACCGAGGCTGATGATAGTTGCAGCCTGGATGTTGGGCCCTCCGCAAGTAGGACCAGGCCCCAGGGGATAGATGATGGTGTTGGGCGCGGAAAGAAGGTAGGCTACACAAGGGATTGCAGTGTAACTGGTTTTTTTACTCACAGCATTGTTATGGCTGGCAACCCGATGAAGGCTGGTCCTCACAACTGGTCCCCTTAGTTCTGGGGCCAGTGTGGTGACCTGGTGGCTGTCTTCCCCTGCACCTGTCTCTGGTTGGTGGGTCCCCGTGGGTTGGAGCGTCTGGGGGTCTCCTCCTGGTTGTCTTTCAGTCTAAAGCGGGCTTTACACGCTGTGATCTCGCTAGCGAGATCGCAATTGATCGTACCCGCCTCTGTCGGTTGTGCGACACAGGCAAATCGCTGTCCGTGCCGCACAACCTTGCTTACCCCTGTCACACGGACTTACCTGCCCTGCGACGTCGCTCTGGCCGGCGAACCGATTCCTTTCTAAGGGGGCGGTTTGTGCGACATCACAGCGATGTCACACGGCAGACGTCCAATAGAATCGGAGGGGCGGAGATGAGCGGGACATAACATCCTGCCCATCTCCTTCCTTCCTCATTGCCAGTGGAGGCAGGTAAGAAGATGTTTGTCGCTCCTGCGGTGTCACACACAGCGATGTGTGCTGCCGTAGGAACGACGAACAACATTGCTAATAAGCAGAAAATGATTTTTTGTTTCAGGACGACCTCTCCTCGGCAAACGATTTTGACCACTTTTGCGATCGTTTAATGTCGCTCATAAGTGTCACACACAGCGATATCGTTAATGACGCCGGATGTATGTCACAAACACCGTGACCCCGACGATAATTCATTAACGATATCGTAGCATGTACAGCCCGCTTTAGTCCGTACGGCTGGTAACTTGAACCCTGTTGGGCCAGATCTCTGTCTCGTTAACAGGTTCTCCCGTCGTTACTGTGCCCCAAACTTTTAGGTCGGTGAGATCCTGGATGGTCCCCTCACCGTGCAGATTTTATCAGGTCTGCCTGGAGCATTTTCCTGACATAGGGCTCTGCACCCCATCAGATCTATGGTTCCGAGAGTACTCCACCGTACCCCTTTGGCAACCACACGCCTGAGCCTGACAGGTCACTGATACACTCTCCCATCAGTACCGTTACGTGTATCTCCTTTCACTTCCACTAACTGACAGTCAGATCCCTCCCCCCTGGTTGTCGTCTAGTGGACTGAATCGGTTCCACCCATAGGTGGCCATCCATCCATCCATTGATAAGTTGAAAAGCCCAATTCTTTGAATATTGATGCTCCTCCTGATATTTATGAGCTTATTTTGAGTCAGAAAATTACTGAAGAATTTTTTCTTCGAATACTAACAGTACTTGAATAAGAACTGCCATTATATGACTCTCATCTGTCCCTACGGAACGTTACGATGCATTTTCTTGGACCAAAGATGTAGCTCTTTTTGGAAGGAAGTTAAAATGGAAAAAAAAATTTCATGATACTGATAAAAATAAGATGGAGGCTCTGGGGATTATGCCTGAAGATAGGGAAACGTTTTGCACATTGTGTGACCTTCAGGAAGAAGGCAATCGGCAACCAGGGACAGGCCCATTTACATCATTAAAAAATAAAAGTACTAGATCACCACCAAGAAGTGATCTTGATAGTGTGGACATTTTTATGAAAGTGGTGAATGAGGATCTCTTACAACTAGGCTTGTTGAAACAGACCGGTGGGGCAAATCTTAACAAGCAAGAAATGGACGCATTGGTGGCCTTAACGAAGAACAACAGCTTTATATGTAAACCTTCAGATAAAGGAGGGAACATCGTCCTCCTGGACCACGAAAGGTATTTATCTATGTGTTCTACTATTCTGAAAGAAAGGGAAAATTATTGCGTGCTGAGTAAAGATCCTACCGCAATGTTCTCTGGATCTCTGAATGGGCTATTGAAAGCAGCCTTTGAAGAGAAATTGGTATAAAAAAATGAGTTGGAATTTATGACCAATAAATTTCCGACGATTCCTACTTTTTATGCACTCCCCAAGGTCCACAAGGGGACATCCCCATTGAAGGGATGTCCTATTGTGGCCGGGATCAATTCTCTAACTCAAAATGGAGGGATCTATCTCGACACAATTTTGAGGCCTTTCGTTACCTCCCTGTCCTCATATCTGAGAGATACCAGTGACCTATTAAGCAAAATCGATGGTATCGTCATGGACGATGACACTTTTTTTGCGTCTATTGATGTGGAATCTTTGTACAGCTCCATCCCTCATGATAAAGGTCTAATGGCGGTAAAATATTTTTTGGAGACAAGGGGGGTACAATTTGAAAGGCATAATCTTTTTGTGTTGGACCTTCTCGAACATGTGTTAACCCACAATTTCTTCATCTTTAATAGGAATTATTACCACCAGCTCAGGGGCACAGCGATGGGGTGTTCATGTGCCCCATCTTACGCCAACTTGTTCCTGGGCTGGTGGGAAGACACCTTGGTCTTCCAAGAACACATGTCAAGATGGACTGATTATCTGCTGTTCTGGGGCCGGTACATAGATGATATTTTGATTCTATGGGCCGGCCCCCAGGACTTGTTTAGGGATTTTGTGCAGGAACTGAACAAAAATAGTGTAGGGCTGTTCTTTACATCAGAGATTCAGAAAAACGAACTACCCTTCCTTGACGTGGTCCTAAGTAAAGACGAAAGAGGGCTTATACAGACTAAAGTCCACCGTAAACCTACCGCATCGAATAATTTAGTTCACTGGTCAAGTCATCACCCAACCCCTCTAAAAAGACGGATACCGAGGGGGCAGTACCTCAGATTGAGGAGAAACTGCTCATCAAATGTTGCCTTTCACAATCAGGCAAAAGATCTACGTACCAGGCTCTCTGAACGAGGATATCCCTCGGATGTATTAAAGGGGTGGTTCACCCATATTTTTTATTGTCTAGATCGATATTATATTGAGAAACAATGTTTCTCTCAAATACCTTGTGTTGTCAATAGTGCCTGTGAGAGGCGCTATTGCAGACCGCTGCTCCCCGTCCAGTGACGTCACCGTCCAATGCTGCCTCGTCACATCCGTGCAGCCGGCTACAGTCTTCCAGACTCTGAGCTGTGAGCGGTGTTTCACTGTTGTCACAGCCCATTTGCTCCCCCCTCCTCCTCCCTCCTCCCTCCTAGCACAGCACGTCTCCTGCTCCCCCCTCCCTCCTCCCTCCTCGCAGAACACTGCAAGCAAGAAACGTGCTGTGAGGGAGGAGGGAGGAGGAGCAGGGAGCAGATGGGCTCAGAATGCAGCCGGCTGCACGGATGTGACGAGGCAGCATTGGACGGGTACGTCACTGGACGGGGAGCAGCGGTCTGCAATAGAGCCTCTCACAGGCACTATTAACAACACAAGGTATTTGAGAGAAACATTGTTTCTCAATATAATATCGATCTAGACAATAAAAAATATGGGTGAACCACCCCTTTAACAAAAGCATATAAGGGGGCAATTGAAAAGGATAGGCAAGATCTTCTTGTCCCAAGACCCAAAGAGACCTCTGAGCAGATAGTGCGATTGATCGGTACCTTTGACAATTGCAGTGAGGAAGTAATGACAGTTCTGCGTAGACATTGGGGCATCCTTAGGGCGGACCCAAGCCTGCAGGATTACATTCCATCCAGGCCACTGGTGACATTCAGAAAAGGGAGAGCCCTCAAAGATCGGTTAGTCCACAGTTTTTATGAGGCCCCAAAAGCTCCTGGAACATGGCATGACAGAAAACCTATAGGGACATTCAGATGTGGGCATTGCAAGTTCTGTAAGTGGGTTACACAAAAGAAGGAAGTGGTGAGTGCCACCACGGATAAGATCTACCAGATACGGGAATTTGTAAATTGCGGTTCAGAGGGAGTAATTTATTTGATCACCTGTAACTGCCCCTTAAACTATATAGGCAAAACCAAAAGAGAATTTCGCAAGCGGATAGGAGAACACTTGGGTGATATCCGGAATGCAAGAGACACCCCGGTATCTAGGCATGTAAGGTCAGTCCATGGAGGAGATCTAGAAAGTATTAAATTTACTGCGATCGAACAAGTGTCCCCTACTATGTTGATGCACTGGTCCTGAAGAAGAGGTATATCCTCGAAACGCGTAGACCGATGGAATAAAAGAATACGTTAATAACATCAACGTGCTACATCTTCATTTTGGCTGATGCGCGGCATTAACCCCCTCTTCACTCTGATTTGTATGCACATCCACGTGGGGCTGTAGCAGACGCCTTCATCCTATGCTCTATCAGTGGTTGTGACTATCACAACCTTTTCAGGTGAGTGTATTTTTCCTGATCTACCTCACTGATCTGTTGGTATTACACTATCAGCGCTCCTTATTTTTCAGTTTTGTACTTGAATAAGAACTGCCATTATATATATTTTTCAGGAGTGTAGGGCCTTTTCTAGGGAAAGCCGCCGAGGATTGGGGGCACCGTAAAAATAAGGGTGTACTCCATTGTTAGGCAGGTGATAGATTATTGAGGGATAACCCCTTCCCTTAAAATATTGCTTGTCTGTACAAATTAAATCATTGTATTTTTTATGTGCCAGAAGTATTGGTGGTTTTTACCACATTCAGAGATACTCCTATCTTTTTTTGAGAGGGATAGAGAAGGGACCTCTAAGGGTGAGCCGCCGAGGAATGGGGGCATCGTTTAATTAAGGATGTGCTCCATTGACAGGCAGGGATGCCTTTGTGAGGGGAGGATTAAGGATAGAATACTTTCCTACCCATTTCCTTGAATATTGATGGTATCCCGGATGGAAGTACTGATAGTCTTCCACTCTATACCTCTCTAGTTGTCTCTAACAAAGTGGTTGAGACTATTTTTTGTCTTTTATTATATGTGTTATTGCTAACTTTATGTGTTGGTGTTATGGTTGTCTTGGTCAAAAAAAACCCTTTTAATATATTCGAATAAAGATGAAAAGCTTTTTTAAAAATGTTTTTGTCACTCAAAGTTAATAGGTATTTTTCTGACATAATACAACCACACGCCTGAGCCTGACAGGTCACTGATACACTCTCCCGTCAGTACCGTTACGTGTATTTCCTTTCACTTCCACTAACTGACAGTCTGATCCCTCCCCCCTGGTTGTCGTCTAGTGGACTGAATCGGTTCCACCCATAGGTGGCCATCCATCCATTATATATTTATCTATTTTTTGTGGTGGATATCATTTGTGTTGGTTGGACTTATTGTAGGGACTCCATAGGGTCTCTGAGGGTGATTCTTGGGTGAGTGGGGTGCACCATTTGCGTTTTATTTAGGACACCGACCTCCGCCACAAGACAGGTTGAAATTTTAGGGGTAACATCAGGGCCTCTTATGTATATTAATACATCTTTACCTTTTTTCACCTGCAGTTACCCCCTAATCCACCCTCTTTTTATGGAGTGTATTTTTCGTACAAGCATTTATAGTGTTTTAGTGATCATGATCAAAAATTTAAATTTTGAAGGGATTTTTGATTGTGAATTGGTATTTGGATCTCTTCTTTATCTGATATTGGTTAGTTGTTGGTGTTCATACTGGTAGTGGCCTGGCCCCTACTGAGTTTGGTGTAGCACAGGTGTCAAATTACGTTTTTTTTTATCTTTGCACTTTCTGTAAAAAAAAGTGCCAGACTGGGGAAAGCTAACCCTTGGCTTGGGATCTTGCCACTTGTGGGTGCTCTAGGAATCAGTTGTTTTTAGGTATCAACAGCACGGTCTGTAAAGCTGGGTTTACACACTGCAACATCTCAAACGACATCGCTGTAACGTCACCGGTTTTGTGACGCAATAGCGATGTCGTTTGCGATGTTGCAGTGTGTGAAACACATCAGCGACCTGGCCCCTGCTGTGAAGTTGCTGATCGCTACAAATCGTTCAGGACCATTCCTAGGTCCTTTGTTTCCCGCTGTGCAGCATGCATCGCTAGAAAGTTTCAGTGTGTGAAAGACTTTGCAGCGACTTTGTTAGCAACTTCCCTTTCAAAAAGCTGCTTATCAACGTCCCCAACAACCAGCTAGGTCGCTCTGCAGGTCCGGATCGCTGTTGCGTTGTTGGCCAGGTTTGCCTGTTTGACAGCTCACCAGCAACTCAACAGAGACTTAGGGAGGTCGCTGTACGTCACAAAACCGGTGACGTTACAGCGATGTCCTTTGCGATGTTGCAGTGTGTAAACCCAGCTTAAGACTAGAATAACTGTCTACAAGCCTCCAATACACTATCCCTACTCCAGCAGCTTGCCCTACACTAAATGCAGCTAAAAGTGCTAGTATTAGAGAATAGAATATATTTTTTAGGTACCAGCAGCATGGTCTGTAAGACTAGAATCCCTGTCTAAAGGCCTTTAAGGCTATGTGTCCACATTTCTTTTTACCTGCTTTTTACCTGTTTTTTTGCTGCTTTTTCAACTGCAGCGTTTAATGCCAAAATCGATGTGTTCTGCTATTCAAGCAAAGTCTATGGGAATTTGGGTTTCTTGTGCCCACTATGCTGTTCAAACTGCTGCCTTTTTGTGGCAGAAATTTGATCAAAAACTCTGCTTTGCAGTTCAAAACGCAAATGGCAAAAACAATTGACATGTTGCGTCTTTGAAAAGGAGAGTTTTTGCCCAAATTTCTGCCTCAAAAAGGCAGCATTTTGAACAGCATAGTGCGCACAAGAAACCCAAATTCCCATAGACAATGCTTGAAAAGCAGAACACATCCATTTTGGCATTAAACGCTGCAGTTGAAAAAGCAGCAAAAAAAAGCAAATAAAAAGCAGGTAAAAAGCAACGTGGACACATAGCCTTATACAGTATCTCTACTCTAGTAGCTTGCCTTAGGGTACCTTCACACTTTAGCGATGCAGCAGCGATCCGACCAGCAATCTGACCTGGTCAGGATCGCTGCTGCATCGCTACATGGTCGCTGGTGAGCTGTCAAACAGGCAGATCTCACCAGTGACCAGTGACCAGCCCCCAGCCAGCAGCGACGTGCAAGCGACGCTGCGCTTGCACGGAGCCGGCGTCTCGAAGCTCCGGACACTGGTAACTAAGGTAAACATCGGGTATGGTTACCCGATTTTTACCTTAGTTACCAGCTCACACCGCTTAGCTTAGCAGGTGCAGAGAGCAGGAGCCGGCACTGGCAGCGTGAGAGCTGCGGAGGCTGGTAATGAAGGTAAATATCGGGTAACCACCTTGGTTACCCGATGTTTACCTTGGTTACAGCTTACCGCAGGCTGTCAGATGCCGGCTCCTGCTCCCTTCACATTCAGGATTGTTGCTCTCTCGCTGTCACACACAGCGATGTGTGCTTATCAGCGGGAGAGCAACAATAAAAAAACGAACCAGGGCTGTGTGTAACGAGCAGCGATCTCACAGCAGGGGCCAGATCGCTGCTCAGTGTCACACACAGCGAGATCGCTAATGAGGTCACTGTTGCGTCACCAAAACCGTGACGTAGCAGCGATTTCGGTAGCGATCTCGCTGTGTGTGAAGCACCCCTTTCACTAAATGCAGCTAAGAGCAGTATTATTAGAAAATTGATTTTAACATAGCAGAAGCATGGTCTGTAAGGCTATATGTGCACTTTGCTTTTTTTCATGCGTTTCAGCAGCCTTTTGAGCTGCAGCGTTTTAATGCAAAATTGCATGCATTTTGATTTCCAGGCAAAGTCTATGGAAAATAGGGATTTCTTGTGCGCACGATGCATTTACAAATGCTGCATTTTAGTTGCGGAAAATTTGTCAAAATCCCTGAGTTTGAAGAAGCAACATGTCAATTGTTTTTGCCATTTTGGCAGCATTTTAATAACATTGAAGTCAATGAGAAATGTCTAAACGTATATTTTTCAAGAAAGAATGCGTTTCACTTGCTTTTTACTAGCGATCTGCATGTGTTTTTGACATAATAAACGCAGGTCTTTCGGTCCTTCTCTCTCTGTCGGTCGGTCGGTCAATCGGTCTCTCTCTGTCTCTGTCTCTATCTCTCTCTCTGTCCATGTCGGTCTCTCCCTCCCACCCCCTCTCTCATACTCACCGATCCACGATCACCGGCGCGGCGCTGCACGGCGTTCACACTGTGGCAGCTTCTCGTCTTTTGAAAATGCCGGCCGCTCATTAATCCATGACGTATTCCCTGCTTCCTCCACCAAACAGCGCCTATGATTGGTTGCAGTCAGACACTCCCCCACGCTGAGTGACAGCTGTCTCACTGCAACCAATCACAGCCGCCAGTGGGCGTGTCTATATCGAGCAGTTAAAAAAATAAATAAATAAATAATTAAAAAAAAACGATGTGCGGTCCCCCCCAATTTGGATACCAACCAGGGTAAACCTACACAGCTGAAGGCTGGTATTCTCAGGATTGGGAGCTCCACGTTATGGGGAGCCCCCCAGCCTAACAATATCAGCCAGCAGCCGCCCGGAATTGCCGCATCCATTAGATGCGACAGTCCCGGGACTCTACCCGGCTCATCCCGAATTGCCCTGGTGCGGTGGCAAATGGGGTAATAAGAAGTTAATGGCAGCAGCCCATAGCTGCCACTAAGTCTTAGGTTAATCATGGCAGGTGTCTCCCCGAGATACCTTCCATGATTAACCTGTAAGTTAAAGAAAATAAACACACACTTCCAAAAAATCCTTTATTTGTATTGAAAGACAAAAAAAAAGCCCTCTTTCACCATTTTATTAATCCCTCAAAAACACCTCCAGGTCAGACGTAATCCACGCAAGATCCCACGACGCTTCCAGCTCTGCTATATCGGAAGCTGACAGGAGCGGCAGTAGAACACGGTCTCTCCTGTGAGCTCCATGCAGAAACTGAAGTTAGTCGCGTGATCACCTGTGCTGTCACTGAGGTTACTCGCGGCCTCAGGTGGAGGACTGCAGCTGTGGCCGCGAGTAACCTGAGTGAAAGCACAGCTGATCGCGCGGCTCACTGCAATCACTCAGGGGATTTGCGATCACAGATGAGTCCTTCACGTGTCAGCAAAGAAGATAGGACCTAGCATCACCTTAGACAGGTGCTCTGGGGTAATAATTGCAGACAAGTAAAAAAGTGAACCTCGGCACACTGTATAGTTTCCCACAAAAAAAAGCGGACACAAGTTCAGTTATCTTGATCTATTTTTTCTTTTATTGTGAATAAGTGAAAAATTGTGCTGTACAATAGTAGAAAGTCCACCTCGACGTTTCGGCTTCAAGCCTTCATCTGGTCGGACAATCTGACTGCAGTATATTTTACATGTGAAAGATATACAGAAAAAAACAGATATCAGAGAGGGTAAATAATGCATAAAATTACAACAGTAATTGATATACGACATAATTTGTACATGTAGGAAGAGAAACAATAGAGAGACCAATGTCACAATAGGTTAAACGACCCTAAATTATCATGGATAGGGAATTTGATTTGTGTGAACGGATATAGTCAACAGTGTGAGAGATACCATACTTAGTTATAGAGTCCAATAATAGGAGGATAAGATGCTCACCCATCTAAACCCGTATCCGGCAAGATAGAGATTGTAGTATGTATTGAAAAATTCAAAAATATTTAATAGAGGATATCAGCCTGTGAAGTAAACAAAGAGAGGGGAGACAGTGGAGAATCCTGTATTAGTCTGGTCTTTGGATAGATCATGAAGCAGTGAAGAGGAGGGTTCGGGCGTACCTACTAGATAGGGCCTGAGATAATTACCCTGCTGAAGTGGCTACAAAATCTGCCACCAGTAATCCTATGAAAGGGATGACATGTGTCAGTTTAATCAATGGCATAGTTATCATGTATAAGGATGCAGGTGAACGTAGAAGAGCAGAAAAGAGACATACCTGTATGTAGGGTTACAAATAAAGGTCTGTCAGCGTGTATAGAAGCTTTAAGAGTATCCACTCTAAAACCCTATGTGAGGAATAATACAGATCTCTTAAGTCTATGGTATTAATGTCACAAAACGACATGTGTGGACACAAATAAAAAAAGGGGGCGCACCTGTATATACAGCTACAGGAAAAGATCTGTCAGCTTACACAGTGGTAGGCACAGGTGATATATAAATTACTGTGGTCATATCAGGCTCTAGGAGATAGGAAGCAGAAGTTATATGGTTGAGATGTGGAAAAAAATTATGACACATGCCGCTGGGGGAAAAATCAGTCCATGAGGGATTGAAGAAAATGCATACCATAGTGTTACCAGGATTAATCTGTCCGTTGATGCAATGGTGGGCACAGGTAATGTGATAATGGCTCTAGTAATATCGCTGTCTAAGAGATAGGAGGTATGATTAGAGTGGAACAGGATATGACAAAAAATTAAACATAAAGTGGCCCAATTACCTCAATATAAGGGCATACTGTGTCTCAGGATCGAAAGATTATGTCTAATAACGCCCTCAATGGCATGGGTCAATCTGAAAAAATTAGGTGTAGAGAAAGAAAGGTAACTTTAATGAGTAGACATCCCACGGTGATAAGGGGTTAATAGTATTGAATTATCATAATATGCAGGAGGCTAGATTGGAGTCAGGATCTGGCTATGGGAGCCTGAGGTATAGACAAGTCCCTGTAAACAGAGTGGCCTGGGAGGACCAGGGAAAGGCAAAGGGAAGAAGGGGGGATAATATGCATTAAGACCATGGGTAAAGTCAAAGAATCGGGATACCAGAGTATCTGGGTGAGCCACTTACCCTCCGTGTGTTGGTGGTCGTGCGTTCTGTGCGTCCAGTGCTGGATAATGTTGCAGCTGCCGTTTATAAATAGCAAGTGAGGCCAGGGACGTAACTTCCGGTCTTTGGCACGCAGAAGTAATATGTACCGGCGTGGAACGCACGCCGCGCATGCGCAGATGCCACAGACGCTGCTGTGACATGAGTCACATGCGAGGCGCGTCATCTCCGGTATTTGGAACGCGGAAGTAAAGGGGAATAGACGGTGGGACGCAGACCGCGCATGCGTGTTAGAATATGCACAAAAGGAGGTGATGAAGGTGCTTAGTATAGTGCTATGTGGCTCCAGTGTTGTAGGGGATGTTGCCAGTTTATCGGGTGAAGTGGGACGCTGATAGGTGATAGTTGGAGGTGCCTATTAATAATTCTGTAATGAAAAGAAGAAAAGAATTAGAGAAATATATAATGCACAAAACACATACCATAATAATGATTAGATCTATAAGATATAGGGCAATATACATATCTGAAAGAGAGATCTAGAGAATAGATATGTGAACACACTGGAAAATCACCAATTGGTATATCATTCATATAGATATTCTGGATAACAATCATCTATGGGATAGTATTGAGACAATATGAAATAATACAGCAATCAGAGTCGTTAAAGAATTTTTTTTAAAAACCTGTTTCATATTTCCGATTGAGCCCTTGGGGTTCCATGGTGCCCAGGATGTGTATCCATCTTGCTTCTGTTTCTAAGAGGCGTTTAACTCTGTCGCCTCCTCTACGGTTAACACAGACCTGATCAATCACTTGATATCTTAGCTGAGAAACGTTATGCCCCTTTGCCAGAAAATGATGGGGGATGGGTAATAAGGTGCGTCCGCAACGAATATCGGATTTATGTTTATTTATGCGGTCTCGGACATGTTGGGTGGTCTCTCCAACATATCCGAGACCGCAAGGACATTTGATATAGTAGATGACAAATGAGCTGTCACATGTGTAGAAGCCCTTGATGTGGAAACTTTACCGGTTCTGGAATGTGTGAATGTGTTGCCTCTGGTGATGTTAGAACATTGTGCACAGTTCAGGCAAGGGAAAGTCCCAAATTGGGGGTTGCCTATGAACCGTTGCCGGGGGTTGGTCACGGCGGAGCCTATGTCCACCCGAATGAGTTTGTTCTTTAGATTTGGGGACTTTTTGTAGCATACCATGGGCTCAATCGGAAATATGAAACAGGTTTTTTAAAAAAATTTCTTTAACGACTCTGATTGCTGTATTATTTCATATTGTCTCAATACTATTCCATAGATGATTGTTATCCAGAATATCTATATGAATGATATACCAATTGGTGATTTTCCAGTGTGTTCACATATCTATTCTCTAGATCTCTCTTTCAGATATGTATATTGCCCTATATCTTATAGATCTAATCATTATTATGGTATGTGTTTTGTGCATTATATATTTCTCTAATTCTTTTCTTCTTTTCATTACAGAATTATTAATAGGCACCTCCAACTATCACCTATCAGTGTCCCACTTCACCCGATAAACTGGCAACCATCCCCTACAACACTGGAGCCACATAGCACTATACTAAGCACCTTCATCACCTCCTTTTGTGCATATTCTAACACGCATGCGCGGTCTGCGTCCCACCGTCTATTCCCCTTTACTTCCGCGTTCCAAATACCGGAGATGACGCGCCTCACATGTGACTCATGTCACAGCAGCGTCTGTGGCATCTGCGCATGCGCGGCGTGCGTTCCACGCCGGTACACATTACTTCCGCGTGCCAAACACCGGAAGTTACGTCCCTGGCCTCACTTGCTATTTATAAACGGTAGCTGCAACATTATCCAGCACTGGACGCACAGAGCACACGACCACCAACACACGGAGGGTAAGTGGCTCACCCAGATACTCTGGTATCCCCATTCTTTGACTTTACCCATGGTCTTAATGCATATTATCCCCCCTTCTTCCCTTTGCCTTTCCCTGGTCCTCCCAGGCCACTCTGTTTACAGGGACTTGTCTATACCTCAGGCTCCCATAGCCAGATCCTGACTCCAATCTAGCCTCCTGCATATTATGATAATTCAATACTATTAACCCCTTATCACCGTGGGATGTCTACTCATTAAAGTTACCTTTCTTTCTCTACACCTAATTTTTTCAGATTGACCCATGCCATTGAGGGCGTTATTAGACATAATCTTTCGATCCTGAGACACAGTATGCCCTTATATTGAGGTAATTGGGCAACTTTATGTTTAATTTTTTGTCATATCTGTTCCACTCTAATCATACCTCCTATCTCTTAGACAGCGATATTACTAGAGCCATTATCACATTACCTGTGCCCACCATTGCATCAACGGACAGATTAATCCTGGTAACACTATGGTATGCATTTTCTTCAATCCCTCATGGACTGATTTTTCCCCCAGCGGCATGTGTCATAATTTTTTTCCACATCTCAACCATATAACTTCTGCTTCCTATCTCCTAGAGCCTGATATGACCACAGTAATTTATATATCACCTGTGCCTACCACTGTGTAAGCTGACAGATCTTTTCCTGTAGCTGTATATACAGGTGCGCCCCCTTTTTTTATTTGTGTCCACACATGTCGTTTTGTGACATTAATACCATAGACTTAAGAGATCTGTATTATTCCTCACATAGGGTTTTAGAGTGGATACTCTTAAAGCTTCTATACACGCTGACAGACCTTTATTTGTAACCCTACATACAGGTATGTCTCTTTTCTGCTCTTCTACGTTCACCTGCATCCTTATACATGATAACTAAGCAATTGATTAAACTGACACATGTCATCCCTTTCATAGGATTACTGGTGAAAGATTTTGTAGCCACTTCAGCAGGGTAATTTTCTCAGGCCCTATCTAGTAGGTATGCCCGAACCCTCCTCTTCACTGCTTCATGATCTATCCAAAGACCAGACTAATACAGGATTCTCCACTGTCTCCCCTCTCTTTGTTTACTTCACAGGCTGATATCCTCTATTAAATATTTTTGAATTTTTCAATACATACTACAATCTCTATCTTGCCGGATACGGTTTAGATGGGTGAGCATCTTATCCTCCTATTATTGGACTCTATAACTAAGTACGGTATCTCTCACACTGTTGACTATATCCGTTCACACAAATCAAATTCCCTATCCATGATAATTTAGGGTCGTTTAACCTATTGTGACATTGGTCTCTCTATTGTTTCTCTTCCTACATGTACAAATTATGTCGTATATCAATTACTGTTGTAATTTTATGCATTATTTACCCTCTCTGATATCTGTATATCTTTCACATGTAAAATATACTGCAGTCAGCTTGTCCGACCAGATGAAGGCTTGAAGCCGAAACGTCGAGGTGGACTTTCTACTATTGTACAGCACAATTTTTCACTTATTCACAATAAAGAAAAAATAGATCAAGATAACTGAACTTGTGTCCGCTTTTTTTGTGGGAAACTATACAGTGTGCCGGGGTTCACTTTTTTACGAGTCCTTCACGTGTGACCGCAAATCAGGCTGCAACACAGAGAGAGACGCGCGATGTCAGTGAAATTGGGTGAAGCTCTGACGTCATTGCTGTGGACTCCTGTGTCCTGGCACTGACCTCGGAGGTTCATCTGAGTTCATGACAGTACACAGAGACAGAGCCGCGGGATGACAATGAAGTCGGGTGCAGTTCATCCGAGTTCATTCTCATTGCCCGACTCTGTCTGTGTCTGCTGTCAGCGGACATGTAGCAGAGCTGAATTTGCAGGGGACTCCACTGAGAAAAATGCATCCAAAACGCATGTAAAATGCATGCAAAATGCATCCAAAACACATGCGTTTTGGATGTATTCTTTTTGTCAACACGCAGCGTCACGTCTGCCAGAGGGTGCGTTCTTTTCCGCACTGGTCAGGACGCAACATGCGCACATAGCCTAAGGGCGGCGTTACACGGTACGATATATCATGCGATATATCGCCACGGTCACAGAATTCGTGACGCACATCTGGCATCGTTAGAGATGTCGTATCATTTGACACCTCCGAACGACTGTTAAAAAGCAAAAATACTCACCTTATTGTTGCTCGTTGACATGTCGCTCATTTTCATAATCTCGTTCCTCCCTCTGCGCGCCGGTTGTTCGTCGTTCCCGTGGCAGCACACATCGCTACGTGTGACACCCCGGGAACGACGAACACAGCTTACCTGCGTCCCGCCGGCAATGAGGAAGGAAGGAAGTGGGCGGGATGTTACATCCCGCTCATCTCCGCCCCTCCGCTTTTATTGGATGGCCGCTGTGTGACATTGCTGTGACACCGAACGTCCCTCCCCCTTCAGGAAGAGGATGTTCGCTGCCAACAGCGACGTCGTTAGGGAGGTAAGTACGTGTGACCGAGGTTTAACGACTTTGTGCGCCACGGGCAATGAATTGCCCGTGACGCACAAACGACGGGGGCGGGTGCGATCGCTCATGCAATCGCACAATAAATCGTCCCGTGCAACGCCGCCCTTAGACTAAAATCCCTGCCTACAGGACTCTAATAAATTATTTCTACTCTAGAAGCTTGCCCTACACTAAATGCAGCTAAGAGCTGTATTATTAGAGAATAGAATAGATGTTTTAAGTGACAGCATTATGGTTTGTAAGGCTAGAATCCTTGCCTACAAGTACACTATCCCTACTTCAGCAGGATGCCATTCACTAATTCACGGAACATTGCAGCAAGCATGGTGTAAATGGGTCTTATATAGTCCTGATGTTGCTATGCGGCTGGCCAATCACAGTAATGCCAAATGCGATGTTGACAGATTACCATTGTATCAAGTGATGGGCGAGCATAGGCCCAACTGTTCAGTACTCGACTGAGCATCTGAGTACTTGAGACGTTTGATACTCGATGGAGTATTCTGGTATGGCATTACTGTGATTTGCAGACATTCCACACATGTGTTTTTGGCTGAAAAAATTCGAGCATAGCAGCCAAGTACCAGAATACTCTATTGAGTATCAAGCATCTCGAGCACTGTTGACACTCGATTGAGTACCGAGCAGTACCGAGCACACTCGCCCATCACTAGTCATTACACAATGTAAAGGTGACAAAACCGTTGGCTCAAAAGCTCACCAGCCTCTTGTGAAGTGCTGTGGTGTAAAATGGACAATTAGTATATAGCAAAATGCACAGAAGCAACATAATTAGGTTTGGCTGGACTTTAAAAAAGTTTGGTTCAGGCCGCCTTGAACTTGACCTGAAATTAACCCCAGATGCCGAACCCCATAGAAGTCAATGGAGATGCTAACTTGTGTGCTGTAAAATGATCGAAGTAAGGGATAAAGGGCTGCAAAAGGATATGGTTACGATCAGGACAATTACCCTGAAAATAAATGAGGATCGGTAAATTACTTAAATGGGATTCTTCACCATAGCAATCATGGTTACATAGGAAGTAAATTAATAAAATAAAAAAATTAAGAGTGCCCCACACAGACTAATTTCACAGTTCCCCCACAGAGCAAAAATTCGCAAAAAGACCCTTACAGAGCCTGTTTTCGGAGTTCACCCAGTCAACATTGGCAAAGTTCCCCACAGAGCAATAATTTTCAAAAAGGCCCAAACAGAGCTTGTTTTCAGAGTTGACCCAGACAGCCAACATTGGCAAAGTTTACCCACAGAGACAATATGGAGCCTATTTTCACAGTTGAGCCACAAAACACCCAAAACCTCTTTTAGATAACATAGTAAAAAAAATAAATTGAACCAGGAGGTGGAGGTCCAAAGGGAGGAAAGAGTGAAAGAGGTGGAGGAGGTAGCTAATGTGACGCCCTGGCAAAACCAGGTAGTCACAGATGACTGTACCCCGCACCATGGGTACAGGAATCGCTTCCTCCTTGGGAATTAACACCACACATCCCACACATAGGAACATCAGCCACAAATCCTAGTCGCCCCCCCATGGCAGCCAGGACACACCAGTGGGCGGGACCAGGCGGATGGGAACGCCCACCTAGGGGTCTTGAGGTGACAAGGGGTGGGAACCAGTCAGTTGAGTTGGAGTTCGAGTGGAGTTGAGTGGAAGTGGCAGTCTGTAGCAGACAGAGTCAAACATTGAGGAGTCTGCAGTGTGGTCAGGGTTGGAGCCCTTGGACCACGGGAGGACCGAATTGGTGGCAAATGGCATTGTAGGGCCACAGGCGATGGAGATCCGGTTGCGGGAGACCTGAAGTGGACTGGGGCAGGGTTGTAGCCCGCCGGTACCGACGACAGGAATCCGGTCCGGAGGCCGTGCACAAGCGGGGTACCTTGACCCTAGGACGAGGCAAGTTTCAAGCCCCTTGTTAATTGACCAACAGGATAAGGTACCAGGCCTTGTTTCCGAGGAGAGAAGCCCAGATAGAGAAGACCGGCAACCCAACGCAGGGGATAGGGTGTCTGCCAAGAATCCATTGAGATCCCACGGGTCAGAGTTTGCTGGCAACGGCTCCCTCTGCGTACAAAGCTGCAGGGGAGTGGATTTCTCCCGTTCCAAGCGAGTTTAATCAACACACAGCAAGACACAAGTGCAGGAGGAAGGGTCCCTACCTTGCCAACCTGTGTGCGGGACCAGCACACCCTTCCAGAGGCAACCGGCATCCAGTCTTGGTTTACAATACAGACTCTGTGTGATTCCTTCCTAATTGTGAGTACACCAGTGTCATCCGGTCCGACCTGCCGACGGCGCCCCAGCACTGCTCCATACCTACACCCAGGGCCCCGGGACTACACCTACTCCTACCCGTGGAGGGGATACCACCTTGCTGCCCCCACACCATCGGTCCCGGACGCCGGCCCCGAGAGCCAGCGGCAGTGCCACCATCCCATCACCGCAACCCACGGGTGGCGTCACAGACAATCTCCCCTGTAAATACCCCCCTTTTTCACTGTTGCGAGGACGGGCGGTTGCTCGAGCCCCAGGTTCGGTCGCCACTCAAGCCCCAGACACGACCCCGGATCCGAGCGTCACTCGAGCAGCCCCGATTGCCGCAGCAGAGGCAGCACCCATCCGCAACACTAATACTGTTTTGTTTATTTTTCTTTTTGTTTTTGTTCTGTTTAGGCTGGCTGCTCCATCATTTGGGTGCTGTTGAATCGCTTCTCCAAGGTTTCATTCCCTTGCCTGGACTGCCCTCTGCTCCAGAGGTTGCTAAACTCTTTATTCAGCACATCTTCCGACTGCATGCTTTTCCACAATGCATCTTGTTTGACAGAGGTGTTCATTTACATCTTGGTACTGGAGGGAAATCTGTAAACTCCTAGAAGTATCTCTGGACTTCTATTCGGTTTACCATCCTCAGTCCAATGGTCAAGTAGAGCGGGTCAATCAAATCCTGACTTTGTTTCTGTAGCACTTACCAAGACACATCATAATGACTGGGTCAAGCGGCTACCTCAGGCTGAGTTCTTATTTAATAACCATATCAGCGAGTCCTAAGCGAGGTCCCCATTTTTTATTGTCTATGGACAAGAGACTGGCAATCCTCTTCCGGTATCCTCCACGTCTAGTATCCCAGCTGCTGATGTTCTCTCTAGGGATATCTCCAAAATCTAGGCGAACACTAAACTCTCTCTTGAGAACCCATCTGGCCAGATGAAGACACATACGGACAAGAGGTGATTGGAACCTCCTTGCTTTCTCCCTGGAGACAAGGTATAGCTTTCTTCTAAATACATCTGTCTGAAGATTCCATCCTACAAGCTGGATCCTCGATACATTGATCAATTTGAAGTCATCAACCAGATCAACAATGTCTGTTATAAATTGAATCTCTTGGCCGCGCTACATATTCCCAATTCTTTCTACGGGTCTCTGCTCAAGCCTGTTGTCCTTAGTCACTTCTTCAGCGACCCTGCTACTTCACCTCTGCCTGTCTGCTCTGAAAACATCTTTGGGGTCAGAGATATATTGGCCATGAAAAAAGTGAGTTAAAGCCCTTTTCTTGATTGATTGGAAGGGTTTTGGTTCTGAAGAGAGGTCTTGGGAACCCCTGCAGAATATTAATGAGTCTCTTCTCCTGAAGAGCTTTCTGTCTGGTTTAATGAAGGGAAGAGGTACTGTTACACCATCGGCACCCCCGCACTCCATGTGTCAGGGGTGCCAGCAGTCTCGCCATTGCCTCTCTCCGTCCTCCGATCCCCTTGGCCCATTTGTTGCTCCTGCAGCACCCCCGCACTCTGTGTGTCAGGGGTGCCGACGCTCTTGGCCTATCTCAGCCTATAGCTGAGAGGCACTATGTATTTAAGGCACCCTCCCATTTAGGGTTGTGCCTCTGCAACATCCTTAGTTAGTCAATCTCCAGTCTGCTAGCTAGTTAGTTGTCAGGTCCTGAGTTCCTGTCCCATTAGCCCCATGTCTGTCACCTGTACCTGCCTTTCCATATCTATCTGTCTCTGCCATGCCCACCATATTTGCCTGTACCTGCCTGCCAATCTGCCTCAGTCATCCCATCTATACTTGAGTCTGTCACCTGCTCTAGGGAGTTAGCTGCCACAGTCCCGGTCTCTGCCCTAGGGGTGGTATCTAGCGTCCATCTTGCGGAAGGCTATTAATTAAGCCCCTCCCAATAAAAGGTAAGTCCAGGTTCCCACTGTGGGCTAGTGGGCCCACTAATCCCGCTTGCTGCCCCTACTCCATCCACAAACGTTACAGTGTTGGGGTGTGCTGCCTTGTTCTTCCCCTGAGCCCCCGCTGTCAGGTGTGAACAATGTCAGTAGCGCTTCCAGCAGCATGCGCTTGTATTCACGCATTATCAGGTCCCGCTCCAGTGATGGAAATAACCATGGTATGTTGTCATTGTAGCATGAATCCATCACACAAGCCACCCAGTAATCAGCACTAGTCACAATCCTGGCAACTTAACGGTCATTGCACAGGCACAGCAGCATGTATTGGCTCATGTGTGCCAGGCTGTGGCAACAATAAAATATCCTCGGTCAAAGGTGTGTGGACTGGTTCCTCTGTATTCCTCCAGCCATGCTACATTGATGCCCCTGAGAAATTTTCAGTGCCACACTGCTATGAAGACAGTTCATCATCCCAAAAAACTGTCCCATGGCTGGAAACTTGTGTACATGCTTGCTGTCGGTACAGGATCTTACGTTCAAAGCCCTGTGTGGACAATAGCCCTGATAATGGTGTCAATGTTCCCTGATCCTTCTGCTCCTGCTCCTCCTGTGTCACCACATCATCCATCATGGCCTTAAGCATTTTTTCAAGCAGGCATACAAGCAGGATAATATTGCTGATGATGTCGTCATCAGCGCTGGCCATGTTGGTGGACTATATGAAGCAGCGCAACATGGCACACAGGTCCTGCATGAAGGCTCAGTCATTGCTGGTCAAGTGATGTTGTTCCAGTGATTCACCATTGTGTGCTGCAGCTGAAACTCCACTATTGCCTGCTACTGCTCGCACAATGTCTCCAGCGTATGCAAAGTGGCGTTTCACCTTGTTGATATGTCGCATATCAGGGGGGTAAGCAGGAAGGCTGGTGATGCTGCAGCGCACATAAGCGAGCAGCAGCAGGGTGCAAATGCCGAAAGTGCACATAGATTGCCCATACATTTAATAGCAGCTCTGACATATAAGCTTTTGCACCCTGCTCCCTCTTTTGCTCTGATGGTGGGCCAGCGTGACCACCTTCTCTTCCCCCTAACTGCACATGTCAGTAGGATCACCTTCACTTCATGTGTGGTCTATTACCTCATCATTATTTGCATCTTCTTCCACCCACTCCTCACCCCTTCTCTTCTTGCTGGTCAGCACACTGCAGAAAGCCGCAGTAGTTGTCACTTGTGTTTCCTCATCCTCAAAGGATTGCTGCGGTGATCCACTAACTGTGCGTACTAGCCCTCCCATGTACTCATCCTCCAACACAAAAAATGTTTGGCATCAGTGGATTCGGTTTCTTCCACTACTGGGGTAGGGCCACGTAGATGGGCCACAGAACCCCAATTAGCAGAGTCATAGTCATCAAAAAGCAGAAGAACACTACTTGGCTGATTTGCAAGGGGGTGAGGTGGAAGAAAGATAAATGGCACAATGGCTCTGATAAATGGCACAATTTAAAATTCAAGAAAAAGGACTTTCAGGATTGTTATTTCATAGGAAATAAAGGGTTTACTAAAATAGACATGTCAGGAGTTAAACTCTAACAGGTGCTTGTGCATTTTTTTACCAAATAAAATCTAAGCGATGGAAGTGTTCATCTGTCATGTACAATGTAGACAGTGCCTTGTAGAACTACTTATTAAAGTAGAAGGTACAAGAGAGTGAACTAATGTGACACATTCTTACATTAGCGTGCAGACAGAAGTTAACACAATCCTTTTTTAGTAGAACCTTTGTCTATCAAAAGTCAGGTTTATCTATTCCTAGACTTGGTACAAAATTTAGAGTTAGGAAAAAGGCTCAACTTTGCAGCACTGACGGATAGTTAAAAAGTTAAAGGAATTTTAGGATCTAAGTGAAGTAAGTTCTGTTATATAACTTCATGTATTATGGAAAAAAACCTTTGGTAACCGTACAACCTGGACAAATCAATCACCATAATAACTAAAGGTAGCTACGTATTAATACATTTCTACGCTTTTCACTTTTCTGTATTGTTGTGACAGAAATGTATAGTGTTTTTCACACAGGTTTGTATCTTGTGCCATAGAGTTTCAGAAACTGAAGATAAAACTGTCACTTTTTGAATAAAATTGAAAAAAAAATACAATTTCAAAATTTTTAAACTGTTAATCGAGGGTATGTACATATGGTTGCACTTTTCAAAAATAAACCTCAAAAATTGCAATAAAGTAAACAAAATTTTGCCTTCTGGCTTGCTAATTTCTAATTACACTGATTTCACTGTGTGCAGAATTATTAGGCAAATGAGTATTTTGATCACATGATAATTTTTATACATGTTGCCCTATTCCTAGCTGTATAGGCTTGAGAGCCAACTACCAATTAAGTAAATCAGGTGATGTGCATCTCTGTAATGAGGAGGGGTGTGGTGTAATGACATCAACACCCTATATAAGGTGTGCTTAATTATTAGGCAACTTCCTTTTCTTTGGCAAAATAGGTCAGAAGAGAGATTTGACGGGCTCTGAAAAGTCCAAAATTGTGAGATGTCTTGCAGAGGGATGCAGCAGTCTTGAAATTGCCAAATTTTTGAAGCGTGATCACCGAACAATCAAGCATTTCATGGCAAATAGCCAACAGGGTCGCAAGAAGCGTGTTGGGCAAAAAAGGCGCAAAATAACTGCCCATGAATTGAGGAAAATCAAGCGTGAAGCTGCCAAGATGCCATTTGCCACCAGTTTGGCCATATTTCAGAGCTGCAACATTACTGGAGTATCAAAAAGCACAAGGTGTACCTTGTCAGGGACATGGCCAAGGTAAAGAAGGGTGAAAAACGACCACCTTTGAACAAAAAAACATAAGATCAAACGTCAAGACAAGGCCAAGAATTATCTTAAGACTGATTTTTCAAAGGTTTTATGGACAGATGAAATGAGAGTGACTCTTGATGGGCCAGATGGATGTGCCAGAGACTGGATCAGTAAAGGGCAGAGAGCTCCACTTCGACGCCAGCAAGGTGGAGGTGGGGTACGGGTTTGGGCTGGTATCAAAGATGAACTTGTGGGACCTTTTTGGGTTGAGGATGGAGTGAAGCTCAACTCCCAGACCTACTGCCAGTTTCTGGAAGACAACTTCTTCAAGCAGTGGTACAGAAAGAAGTCGGTATTGTTAAAAAAAAACATGATTTTCACGCAGGACAATGCTCCATCAGATGTATCCAACTACTCCACAGCGTGGCTGGCCAGTAAAGGTCTAAAAGATGAAAAAATAATGACATGGCCCCCTTCTTCACCTGATCTGAACCCCATAGAGAACCTCTGGTCCCTCATAAAATGTGAGATTAACAGTGAGGGAAAACAGTACACCTCTCGGAACAGTGTCTGGGAGGCTGTGGTGGCTGCTGCACACAATGTTGATCGTAAACAGATCAAGCAACTGACAGAATCTATGGATGGTAGGCTGTTGATTGTCATCATAAAGAAAGGTGGCTATATTGGTCACTAATTTTTTGGGGTTTGTTTTTGCATGTCAGAAATGTTTATTTCTAAATTTTGTGCAGTTATATTGGTTTACCTGGTAAAAATAAACAAGATGGGAATATATTTGGTTTTTATTAAGTTGCATAATAATGCTGCACAGTAATAGTTACCTGCACAAACAGAATCCTCCTAAGATAGCCAAATCTAAAAAAAAAACACTCCAACTTCCAAAAATATTAAGCTTTGATATTTATGAGTCTTTTGGGTTGATTGAGAACATAGTTGTTGATCAATAATAAAAAAAAATCCTCTAAAATACATCTTGCGTAATAATTCTGCACACAGTGTACATCCATATTAGAGCCTCCACAAAAACCTACATCACAGCTTATGCTTAAAAATGTTCCAGGCAAAATAGAGCAGAATCCAGAGTTATTTTATCTAGTAAAATGATGGACCCTATGATAAAAGTTAATAGAGTACATCACAAGCCTTTGGTAACCTTCATTTCATTAGGTTGGGTACTTGGGGCATTTTCATTGTTCTGCTCCTATGATAGAGGAGAACAGTGGAAATGTCCTATGCACACCTAAACAAAGCTTATTAAAGAAGCACTTTCAGTAACTTTTCTTTTTATTTTATGTTTCTGTACATGTATATAATGTAGTATGAGTATGATAATATACTCACCTATCACTGCTCTCTCCAGTGCCCAGCGCCGACCTGCTCTGCTTTTCATTGTCAACATCACTCTTTAGACACACATTTAATGAATAAAAATGTTAGTGGGAGTGCTTCTGTAATATATGGCTAAGTTACTTGTGCAAAATTTCCAGCATAGGTGAACCACAGGAGACACTATTAACCTGCTAAATATTTTTTTTACAGGTTGTGCCTAACTTTTGTATGCTTGTAGTCAAATTGCAAATATATCTCCAAGTGTATGTGGAACCTTAGGCAAAATGTTCATAACAAACCATCTGTTCGTAGCATGCCACCCTTGAAAAAGATAGATCAGGTTTACCCTAATTGGCTGGGGTTTACCCTAACACAAAGAACCCTGACATCTTCTATTGAATCTGTGTACCTTCTGTACATGGTAATGTTACTGGCCCTAGCAAGCTGGATTTCTGTGTAACTCAAGACAGTGCTTTATAGGTAATTTTGCATCTAGTATGTTCACATTGATTTTTGTACTTGAATTTTCAAACATACACTTTAAGATCCACATAAGAAAACACTTCAAATACTCTTTGAATCGTATTTCATGTGGATTTTAAAGAGAATTCTCTTTAAAAAATATGTCAAAATTCTGTGTATCCAAGTTGTTTTAAAGAATTAGGCCGTAGGCCATAGTTCAGCTTTTCCATCTTGCACAAGATGACCAAAAGTCCCTTGTAAAAGAGACAAAGTCTCAAACCATGAAGCGTCTCCTAAAAAACAGTGCACCTGTCCTCAACTTGAGAAGAATGCCATGCCACTGTATCACCCCTGCGGCAACAGGTGCCACAAAATGTGAACGTGGAAACCCAAACCCCGGAAAATCCGTGCCAGTCAGTACACCAACATCTTCAGGCCACATACACAACCCCAATACCAGACTGGGAGACTGCCTAGCAACAGGTAAAAGGGATGCGCACTGATTGGATAATCGCCACCCAATCTGTAGGGAAAGACCCTGCAAGGGGGAGGGGCGAGTGGTCAGTTGGGAAGTTAGTGGGAGGAAGTGTGTAGTGAGAAGAAAGAGTCAGAGAGAGTGGATGCAGTGATCAGCTCCCTGAGAGCTCTCTCTCGAAGAGAGGCAGAGCAGAGGAGCCACCAGTTTCAGACCGGTTCATACACCCTTTCCTTACCTGGGACCGGGCAAGTGAATCGCTGTTCTAGTTCACCAAACCTGGATAGCTGGAGGGCCCTGGAGCATCACAAGGAGGCTTGTTCCAGAATGTTTAATGACTTGTTTTGTTTTTTTAAATTACTTGATTTATGCCAATGTTTCTTTTTCCTTTCTTTCTTCTCTTTCTTCATCTTTTCCATCCTGCTTCTTCCTTTCCTTTATTGGGTCCCAGTAAAAGGGACGTGTTAAATTGTTGACTATGAAAAAATTTGCAGTGTAATTTTCTCTTGTAACCCAGGAGTGTTGCATTTCACTCTGGAGGAATGTAGCGCCCCGGAGACTGGGTGTTACAGGGTATTGTATTGTATGTATTTTTATGTATTTTGTAATGTCTGTCCACCCTGGACAGGCAAAGGTTAAAATCCTGGTAAGTTTTGTTTCTGCTCACACAGACTCACACACACAAAGACAGAAGGAACATTCCTTAGGTGGGGGCATGTGCAGGAGGGAGTTACAAAACAGACAGTTTAGATTAATTTTACTTCAGAATGCTTGGGAGACCAGAGAGAGTGGATGCAATGATCAGCTTCCTGAGAGCTCTCTCTCTCAGGGAGGCAGAGCAGAGGAGCCACCAATTCTAGATTGGTTCATACACCCTTTCCTTACGTGGGACTTGGTGAGTGGATGGCTGAGGACCCCTAAGCTGAGAGAGCGGATAGCGCCAAGTAGGAGGATCCAGGTCCATTAGCCGAGAAACACTTGGCATGGGAGAGGTGGCTAGCCGAGGAGGAGTTGAGAGCCTGGGACCGGTAGTCATGTGGCATGGAGGAAAAGAGGGTTACAGAGGGGAGGATTTCGTTTCCCCCTTGGAACCAGCGCAGCTTTGGGTGGCAGAGTAGCAGGTCCCAATAGCTCCAGAAACTAGGAAGGGACCACCACATGAGCGCACAAAAGGAGAAAGCCCACAGGCTGCCCTACCAGACTTTGACCTCTGCTCTGCCTGGGAATGACCAGAGTCAGCTCAGTAAAGACCAGCATCCTGGGTGCGACACCAAGACCTGTGAGTAAATAAACCTGAAACCCGCAACCCAGTGACTTTGACTCTGTTTGTCATCGCCTTGTGATCTGGCGATTCCCAATCCCCTGTTCTCCCTCCCAGGGACCGTTTCACCTGTGGCGAGCGATATCATCCTGGCTGCACCCCAACATCTTCCCCGGAAAGGTACCCTGCAGCGGCGGCCTAAACCCTGGCTTTACCTTTTTTTTCAGTGCAAAGACCACAACCAGGCTTTGCAAAGTAGACTGCTAACTTCCTTCCAGACACAATATTTTATTTTGGGGTTACTCGCAGACCCAGACATTCAATTTTCTTTTCGTAAATGAAGCTGTAACCTTTTTTGATGTCCAAGTGCCACACAATCACATGTATGTCAATTGGCCGCTGACTCCTCTGACTTTGGATTCCAGATCCCGGACCTCTGGCTCCGTCAAATTATCTGGCGGCATCTCTTCCGACTGCCACTGTTCCAACTATTCCGCTCTGATCCTCTGTAGTCCGGCACTCCATACCTCCAGCCATCTCTATCAGGGATCACTCCGGGATGCTCCATCTTCTGCTGCATTCTCTCCAGCAATAGCTCTGTCCTGTTCTGCTACAGACATTTCCCTGTTCTGCATCTTTCAGGGTGAGGCTATTCCGCTTAGGCTGCTTTCACACTACGTTTTTTTAACATGCGTCATGAACTTTTTTTGCTGTAAAAGCGGATCCTGCTTTTACAGCAAAAAACGCATGCAAACACGTGTTATTTTGCAGGATCCTGTCACTTTAAGTTTATGGGCGGGCACTGGAGTCATGTGATCGGGAGTCAGTGGAACTGAACGTGATAGACTGGGAGCCGGCTTCTGACAGCTGCAGAGGCTTGTAACCAAGGTAAACATCGGGTAACTTGCTTGGATACCCAATATTTACCTTGGTTACGAGCATCTGCAGCTGCTAGGAGCAGGGCTGCCTGCTCCCTGCACACGTAACCAACGTAAACATCGGGTAACTAAGAGAAGCGCTTTGCTTGGTTACCCGATATTTATCTTGGTTACAAGTGTCCGCAGCTCTCAGGTGGGGGAGAGTGAGGAGAGGGAGGGGGAGAGAGACAGAGAGGGAGGGGGAGACAGGGACTGATCACCCGAGGCTGGTTTCTGGGCATGCTCAGTAGAGCAAGCAGGATCCTGTCTATCAGCATGCCAGCGTTCACATGCGTTTGCATGCAGTATAGTCAGGATCCAGCAATTTGCAGTATTTGGACGCAGCTCAAAAACGCTACAAGTAGCGTTTTTGAAAAATGTTAAAAAACTGCAAGTCGCTGGATCCTCACTATAACGCACGCAAATGCATGTGGACGCATGTTGACGCGAGTCCATTGCAAATGCATTGAAATGAAAACGCATTTGCACTGGATCCGTTTTTGCGTTAAAAAAACGTTCAGGACGCATGTTAAAAAAAACGTAGTGTGAAAGCAGCTTTAGGCTGTCTCATTCAGAGCCTCCACCTCATTCAGAGTCTCTTATTCAGAGCCACCACCTGTTCTCCATCAGTTTGCTGTGAGGGGCGAGCTTTGAACTTGCGCCATGCCCACAAGAGGCAGGTACTTCTAAACCACTAAACATCGGCAAGCATCTTCTGGCACAGTTTTTCCTCCAGCACGCATAGCGTAGCCTTTGGAGACCTGCACAGTCTTTGCCGCACTTTATTCTATTGCTGCCTGTGATGTGGGCGGTCTTCTTTTAAAGCTCTATCATTGTTTTCCATCTTAGTGCCTATTCCCAGAGGCATCTTTGAACTTGGAATGGTCACAGTTCTCTCTGTCGATTAAGCCTTCCCCGCTTCATGCTGATTTTCCTGAAGCAAGGTCCAATCCAGCCGATTATGCCACTTGTAAAGCAAGAATACAGGATGGTAGTCATGGGTAAAGGAGTACCTCCGGTAGGTGCCCTGGCACCACCTCACATAAAAAGTGTTGTGGACCTGGCTGGGTGCATGGATAGGTGCGTTGCTGTTCATACCTTTACGAAGGTCACAATGTAAGCGTGCTCAGGGCGGCTATCATGAGCAAGGGGTTCTTTGTCCTCAACCTGGCACATTAAAGTCAAGGGTGGATGAATGTGTGTGGAAGTTTCACCTTGTTGCCCCTGTACTTCTGGAGTGCAGATCAGCTTTTCATGTTCTGCAGAACACTGTGCAGTACCACTTTAAATGTTATTAAGAATGAGTCCACAATGGTTAAAAACTGCACATACTTTACGTACAACATGTTTCAAACACTTTTTCACTTTGTTTGTGACAGGTTTCAAACTTGGTTTCTCGCAAGGCATTAACATCTTAGTACAAACCGGCTCTTCCATTACGGCTTCAGACATGTTCACACAGGCTACTAAGGAGGGATAGGGAGGTTGGCTTGTCTCTGTCCCTGGGTATCTAACCACGCCAGTGAATGTGTATCGCTATGATTAGAGCAACTTGCATGGCTATGCTACTTCTCTGGGGTTACTCCTAGAGTCTGTTCCTTTGTGCCAGTGGCCTTCAGCCAGGTGACCTCTTCTCTCACTCACTGGAAGGGTCCCTGTGACAAACTGATCTGCCATTGTCCACACTGCTCACACTCGCCTGCTTGGTGGGAGAGTGCTATTTTGTCCCTTAGTACACCTCCATGGAGTTTAAGCTACATTTCAGCTACGCTCTTCTTTGCTTCCTCCTGCACATTACTTTTGCCTTGGCTTTCCCTACATAACATTAACAAGAAATACCCAACACTATATTCTCCTCACTGTGGGCCGGCTTCTGTCACCACTATCCCTGGTCCTGAAACCTAATTTTTCTTCTACAAGGGAACCTGGCACTGGTGACATCTAGTGGTGGCTGGTACCATTGCGCCCAGTTCCTGGGGAATAAATATGTTACTACAATACTAGTGGTGAGTGAATAGTAACTATTTATGTTTGTATAATGCTTACCGAATACCGAGTTCTATTCCAGTATTCAGCACTGCAAAATAAATTCTCTTTTTCCCCATTGACCTTCATTAGGTTTGTTATTCGTGACGAATTCCAGGATAGCCTACAGTTGTCTGTTTTACCTTCTTTACATATCAAGAATAGGTAATTTTTTTTTCTTTATTTTTCACAGCAGTGTACAGGCAACATCCGCATGTAATAAAGCTTGTTAATTGACTACACTGCAGCTTTTCAACAAACTTTATTAACATATGAACTGTATCCGAACTCTAAACTCGACCACGGACTTATGTGAGAAGTCCATGTTTGGGTATGAGCACCAAACACTAAAGTGACTGGTACAAACCCCGAACTTTACATTTCGGGTTCACTCATCCCCAGTCTGATTACATTCCTACAAGGTGGCAAATCAGTAGCCAAAGACATATGTGATACATTCTGGCTACATATCTCAGCCTGTGATCCACGGCTCATTTTGAAGCTGAAGACACAAGGACAAAGATTATCACAACTGAAATTACAGGTCATCCCATAAAAACAAGTCCCTATATGCACCTGTAGTGGAAAAAAAATGATGGTTCTTGGAATATGGAGATGAAAATTAACAACTTTATTTAAAGGAGACTTTATTGTGAGAAAGTAATTAACATAAAGCTGATTGTATGTATGTGTGTGTGTGTGTGTGTGTGTGTGTGTGTGTGTGTGTGTGTGTGCGTGTGTGTATGTATGTCCGCTAAAGGAATCCGCACCGTCGCATTTACAATCACAAAATTTTGCACAGACACCCCATGGGATTCACGGAACGTCATAGACTATGTTTTGACGGGAAAATTTAACCCCGTGCTTTACAGCTACTCTCCAAAAAACATGCCTCCATTAAAGTGGATGGAGCTGCTAGCTGCAGGTTATTAATAGGAACTGTAATTGGTTGCTTTAGAAACAAAATAAATTGTTAGTATAAGAAGCTTATCTGTGAGGTAATAAGATAATGGTGGGGAGACAGATAGAGAGAGACAGTCAAAGAGACAGACAAAGGCAGACAGACAGGGAAAGAGACAGGCAGACAGGGAAAGAGACAGTCAGTGAGACAGTCAGAGACAGACAGGGAAAGAGACAGACAGACAGGGAAAGAGACAGAGACAGAGAGGGAAAGAGACAGATGGGGAAAGAGACAGACGGTGAAAGAGACCGACGGGGAAAGAGACAGTCGGGGAATGAGACAGTGACAAGGAAACAGACAAGGAAAGAGACAGAGACAAATAAAGAGACAGGGAAAGAGAAAGAGACAAGTAAAGAGACAGGAGAAAAAAACTGGAAAAAAGAAGCGCAATAGGGTCTTACCCCGGTAGGAAGGGGGGGAATAGAGAGGGGTGGTTTTACTCACCTATGGGGGTTCTGAAAGTCACAACTCCTATAACAGCATGTATGTAACTCCGAGTCACGGCAGCGGTCCCCAAATCGGCAGATAACGGAGAGTAGTAGAACAGGGTATTTCCAAGCCGCGACAATGACTACCAGATCATGAAGATTGAAGATTAATGTGCCCAAACAGACAGAAGAAAAAAACTGTGGAAAAAAGAAGCGCAATAGGGTCTTACCCCGGTAGGAAGGGGGGGTATAGAGAGGGGTGGTTTTACTCACCTATAGGGGTTGTGAAAGTCACAACTCCTATAACAGCATGTATGTAACTCCGGGTCACGGCAGCGGTCCCTACATTAATCTTCAATCTTCATGATCTGGTAGTCATTGGCGCGGCTTGGAAATACCTTGTTCTACTACTCTCCGTTATAAGTAAAGAAACAGGGAAAGAGACAGAGACAGAAGTAGAAAGAGACCGACGTGGAAAGAGACAGTTGGGGAAAGAGACAGTCGGGGAAAGAAACAGATGGGGATATAGACAGCCGGCGAACGAGACAGACCTGGAATGAGACAGACAGTGACAGAGACAGATGGGGAAAGAGACTGACAGACAGAGACAAACAGACATACCAGACAGACACAGAGATAGAAAGAGACAGATAGAGAGACTGATACACAGACACACAGAGAGACTGATACAGAGACAGACAGAGACTGATACAAACAGACAGAGACAGACACACAGACACGCAGAGAAAAAATGTGTCCAGCATCCACGTCCAAGTAAATAAAAGGTCAAATTTTTATTCAGAATCCATTAAAAAACATGGGGTGATGTACATTACATCCCAAAGCATAAAAATCCTCTCGGACCCGTCATGTAGATGGAACGCGTTTCAAGCAGATTGCTCTTAGTCCAAGTCCAGAGACAGATAGAAAGAGACTGGGAGAGACACAGAGAGATAGTTACTATCCTGGGCAAAGCCTGGGTACTACAGCTAGTATATCTAATATATAAAGCTGAGTGTATGTATGTATGTATGTATGTGTGTATGTATGTGTGTGTGTGTGTGTATGTCCGCTAAAGGAATCCGCACCATTGCATTTACAATCACGAAGTTTTGCACAGACACCTCACTTGACTCAGGGAATGTCATAGACTATTTTTGGATGGGAAAATTTAACCCTGTGCTTTACAGTTACTCTCTAAAATAACCTGGCTCCATTAAAGTGAATGGAGCTGCGAGCTATTAGGTTACTAATAGGAGCTGTAATTGGTTGCTATGGGGACAAACTAAATTGTTAGTATAAGAAGCTTATGTGAGAGTAATAAGATGTCGGTGGAGAGACGGATAGAGACAGACAGAAAGATGTGCCTCCCCCGTGTTCTCAGTGGCTTGAGGGTCTCCGGACCCAGGGGTCGTGCGGCCACTCAAATGAAGGGGGTAGTTACAAGGCATTTATTAGAGTTCGTGACGCCACCCGTGTTATGTGGTAATTAGGAGTACCACCGCTGCAGTTGGGAGTACCCAGGGCTGATGGAATAAGGCAGCCAGGTGTTGGAACCCTCCACGGGTAGGGAGAAATACCCCAGGAGTCAGTAAGGGGTGCCGTGGGATGCCAGGGGGTCACTTTGGTACTCACTCAGTCCATCAAGCAGACACCGATAACTGGTAAAACAAGTCTCTGGACACCGCTGCCGCTGAGGGGAGCTTAGTTCGGGTCCCGTCCCCAATGGTGCTGCCTGGTGATCTGATGGGGACCTGCCTCCTGGCACTAAGTTTACTTATTTGGTGGTCCCGGTAGTGTGAAACTTGCCAGGTCCCACTCCCCACTATGGCTAAGTGTGGGAACTTGCTCTCAGGGCTCACGCTTGAGATTTTCTGGACCGTTTTGGATTGGAAAGTCCTATCCCCCTCGTTGCGCTAGTGCCCCGATTTTGGAGTGGTTGGGAACGAATCTTGAAGGCTCCGTTCTCCGCAGGTAAATTATTGGATTGCCTGAAGCTACTCCCCGACCCAAGGTCCATGTACCCCGTCGTGCCTTGGTCCCAGCCCGTTGATGGTGCAAGGCCGCCGGCTGGCCTCCTCGACAGACCTTTGCCCCTTGCCATGATCCCCTGCAACCGGGGGTCCAACTTCTCTAGGCCCAGACCACCGTCTGCCACCTAGATTGCTTCCCAGGAGCCCCGCTCCCAAACTCCTCTCACTTTCACTTCCAGACTACTCTCCTACTCTTGACACTCCTCCCCTCCCCAACCCCCCAGGTGGGCGACTCTGTTCCACTCAAGCTGTCCACTGTGTTTTGTGGGTGTGGTGCAGGGTATATCTAGGATTTGATTAGCTGATGTAGGCAACACCATATGGTTAGGGACCCAAAACCAAGAAGGAGGTGGATACTGCATGGGAGGGCAGATTGTGCAATACCCTGTGACGACCCGATAGTCCAGGGGCGTCACAAAGAGACAGAGAGAGAGACAGCCAAAGAGATAGACAGAAGCAGACAGACACAGACAGACAGGGAAAGAGACAGAGAGAGACAGAGACAGACAGGGAAAAAGACAGACAGACAGGGAAAGAGACAGAGACAAGTAAAGAGACAGGGAAAGAGATAGAGACAGACAGGGAAAGAGACAGACGGGGAAAGAAAACGATGGGGAAACAGACAAGGAAAGAGACAGAGACAAGTAAAGAAACAAGGAAAGAGATAGAGACAAGAAAAGAGACGGAAAGAGACAGAGCCAGATGGGGAAAGAGACAAACTTGGAAAGAGACAGACGTGGAAAGAGAAAAACGTGGAATGAGACAGACCTGGAATGAGACAGACCTGGAATGAGACAGACCTGGAAAGAGACAGATCTAGAATGAGACAGACGGGGAAAGAGACAGACGGGAAAAGAGACAGATGGCGAAAGAGACAGATGAGGAAAGAGACAGAGAGGAAAGAGACAGACCTGGAATGAGACAGACCTGGAATGAGACAGACCTGGAACGAGACATACCTGGAATGAGACAAACATGGAACGAGACAGACGGGGAATGAGACAGACAGGGAACGAGACAGATGGGGAACGAGACAGATGAGAAATGAGACAGATGGGGAAAAAGACAGACGGAGAAAGAGACAGACGGGGAAACAGACAGATGGTGAAAGAGACAGACCTGGAATGAGACAGACCTGGAAAGAGACAGATGTGGAAAGAGACAGATGGGGAAATAGACAGACGGTGAAAGAGACAGACCCGGAACGAGACAGACCGGCAATGAGACAGACTGGAATGAGACAGACGGGGAATGAGACAGAGACAAGTAAAGAAACAAGGAAAGAGATAGAGACAAGAAAAGAGACGGAAAGAGACAGAGCCAGATGGGGAAAGAGACAAACTTGGAAAGAGACAGACGTGGAAAGAGAAAAACGTGGAATGAGACAGACCTGGAATGAGACAGACCTGGAATGAGACAGACCTGGAAAGAGACAGATCTAGAATGAGACAGACGGGGAAAGAGACAGACGGGAAAAGAGACAGATGGCGAAAGAGACAGATGAGGAAAGAGACAGAGAGGAAAGAGACAGACCTGGAATGAGACAGACCTGGAATGAGACAGACCTGGAATGAGACAGACCTGGAATGAGATAGACCTGGAACGAGACATACCTGGAATGAGACAAACATGGAACGAGACAGACGGGGAATGAGACAGACAGGGAACGAGACAGATGGGGAACGAGACAGATGAGAAATGAGACAGATGGGGAAAAAGACAGACGGAGAAAGAGACAGACGGGGAAACAGACAGATGGTGAAAGAGACAGACCTGGAATGAGACAGACCTGGAAAGAGACAGATGTGGAAAGAGACAGATGGGGAAATAGACAGACGGTGAAAGAGACAGACCCGGAACGAGACAGACTCGGAACGAGACAGACCGGTAATGAGACAGACTGGAATGAGACAGACGGGGAATGAGACAGACGAGGAAATAAACAGATGAAGAATGAGACAGACGGGGAAAGAGACAGACCTGGGACAAGACAGACCTGGAATGAGACACACCTGGAACGAGACAGACCTGGAATGAGACAGACGGGGAAAGGGACTGATAGAAAGATAGAGACAGAGACAGACAGACACAGACAGACACAGATATATAGAGAGAAAGACAGATACAGAGGTAGAGAGAGACACAGAGATAGAGAGAGACAGACAGAGTGACTGATACAGAGACAGAGACTGATACAGAGACAGATAGTAACTGTCTCTCTCCCAGTCTCTGTCTGTCTGTCTGTCTGTATCAGTCTCTCTGTCTGTCTCTATATTAGTCTCTCTGTCTCTATCTTTGTGTCTGTCTCCCTCTATCTCTGTGTCTGTCTCCCTCTAGCTCTGTGTCTGTCTGTCTCTCTTTATCTGTCTGTCAGTCTCTTTCCTTGTCTGTCTCCTTCCAGGGCTATCTCGCTCCAGATCTGTCTCATTCCAGGTCTGTCTCGTTCCAGGTCTGTCTCGTTCCAGGTCTGTCTTGTTCCAGGTCTGTCTCTTTCCCCATCTGTCTCTTTCCCCGTCTGTCTGGTTCCAGGTCTCTCTCATTCCAGTTCTGTCTCTTTCCCCGTCTGTCTCTTTTCCCGTCTGTCTCTTTCCCTGTCTCTCTCGCTCCAGGTCTGTCTCGTTCCAAGTTGTCTCATTCACCGTCTGTCTCTTTCCCTATCTGTCTCTTTCCCCATCTGTCTCATTCCAGGTCTGTCTCATTCACGATCTGTCTCTTTCCCCGTCTGTCTCATTTCCCATCGGTCTCATTCCTCATCTGTCTCGTTCCCCATCTGTCTCGTTCCCTGTCTGTCTCATTCCAGGTCTGTCTCTTTCCAGTTCTGTCTCTTTCCCCATCTGTCTCTTCCCCGTCTGTCTCTTTCCCCGTCTCTTTCGTTCCAGGTCTGTCTCGTTCCAGGTTGTCTCATTCCCCGTCTGTCTCTTTCCCCATCTGTCTCTTTCCCCATCTGTCTCATTCCAGGTCTGTCTCATTACCAATCTGTCTCTTTCCCCGTCTGTCTCATTTCCCGTCTGTCTTGTTCCCCGTCTGTCTCGTTCCCCGTCTGTCTCGTTCCTCGTCTGTCTCGTTCCCCATCTGTCTCATTCCAGGTCTGTCTCTTTCCAGGTCTGTCTCTTTCTCCATCTGTCTCTTTCCCCGTTTGTCTCTTTCTCCGTCTATCTCTTTCCCATCTGTCTCTTTCCCCATCTGTCTCTTTCCCCGTCTGTCTCATTCCAGGTCTGTCTGTTTCCACGTTTGTCTCTTTCCATGTCTGTCTCTTTCCATGTCTGTCTCTTTCCCCGTTTGTCTCTTTCCCTGTCTGTCTCTTTCCACGTCTGTCTCTTTCCACGTCTGTCTCTTTCCACGTATGTCTCTGTCTCTTTTCCTGTCTCTTTCCTTGTCTCTGTCTCTTTTCTTGTCTCTGTCTCTTTCCTTGTCTCTGTCTCTTTCCCCATCTGTCTCTTTCCCCATCTGTCTCTGTCTCTTTCCCTGTCTTTTTCCCTGTCTCTTTCCTTGTCTCTGTCTCTTTCCCTTTCTGTCTGTCTCATTCCCTGTCTGTGTCTTTCCCTGTCTGCCTGTCTCTTTCCCTGTCTGTCTCTCTGTCTGTCTCTTTCCCTGTGTGCCTGTCTCTTTCCCTGTCTGTCTCTCTTTCTGTCTCTTTCCGTGTCAGTCTCTGTCTGTCGGCCTCTGTCTGTCTCTTTGACTGTCTCTCTCTCTCTGTCTCTTTCTGTATCTCTCTATCCGTCTCCTCACCGGCATCTTAATACCTCATACATAAGCTTCTTATACAATTTTTTTTGTTCCTATAGCAACCAATCACAGCTCCTATTAATAACCTAATAGCTTGCAGCTCCATTGACTTTCATGGAGGCAGATTTTTTGGAGAGTAACTGTAAAGCACGGGGTTAAATCTTCCCATCAAAACATAGTCTATGACGTTCCCTGAGTCACATGGGGTGTCTGTGGAAAAATTTCGTGATTGTAAATGCAACGGTGCGGATTCCTTAAGCGGACATACATACACGCATACATACATGCATTCAAAAGGGGGGGAGCCAGCACTGCTTGAAAAATGGCGTGTGAAAAATTAAAAGTGTAAATTCACAAAATTATTTTCTACCAAAATTATATATTCACATATATGTTCACACTTCACCGCCTCTCCCTTGTCCACAGGCTTTGTATTTAAGCACCATTAACTTGGGCATGTTCCGCCTTTATTCATGGACCCTGGTCTGGCACTGTGAGGGTTAGTTCTGACATTGTCCTGCTGTGTGCTGCACATGCTGGGACCTGGGCTACCATTATTCGCAGTTGCCTTTCTTTGCAAACATGGAAGCGGTTTCTGAAATGTTACAGGTAAATGTGTTGCTTTAATATGGTTCTACTCTTAATGAATTTTTGAGGCCGCATGGCACAATGGAAATATTAAATATAGCGTAGGACCCCCCTATTGAGATTTGCCGTGACGTGGCAGGGGTGGCTCAAAAGGTTGATCAATTTTTTGCTAAAAATCTAATTTTTGTATTGTAGTACAGTTGGAATTATTTTTGAATTTACACTTTTAAAATTTTTCGCATGCCATTTTTCAAGCAGTGCTGGTCCCCTTCTGATACACTCAGCTTTATATTTTACTAGCTGTAGTACCCGGGCGTTGCCCGGGATAGTAACTGTCTCTGTCTCTGTGTCGCTGTCTGTCTGTCTTTTTCCTTGTCTGTCTGTGTCTATGTCTCTGTCTGTCTGTTTCTCTCTGTCTGTCTTTGTATCAGTCTCTCTCTATCTCTGTGTCTCTCTATATCTCTGTGTCTGTCTGTCTGTCTCTTTCCCCGTCTGTCTCTTTCCCCATCTGTCTCTTTCCCCATCTGTCTCTTTTCCCATCTGTTGCTTTCCAGGTCTGTCTCTTTCCCCGTCTGTCTCTTTCTCCGTCTGTCTCTTTCTCCATCTGTCTCTTTCTTTGTCTATCTCTACCTCTCTGTTTCTTTCCCCATTTGTCTTTTTCTAGGTCTGTCTCTTTCCCAGGTCTGTCTTCCCGTCTCTTTTCCTGTATCTTTCCCTGTCTGTCTTTGTCCATCTCTTTGTCTGTGTCTTTTCCTGTCTGTCTCTTTCCCTGTCTGCCTGTCTGTCTGTCTCTTTCCCCATCTATCTCTATCAAGGTCTGTCTCTTTCCCATCTATGTTTGTCTGTCTCTCTGGCTGTCTCCTCTTTCCCTGTCTGCCTGTCTGTCTGTCTGTTTCCAGGTCTGTCTCTTTCAACATCTGTCTCTTTCACCGTCTGTCTCTTTCACCGTCTGTCTCTGTCTGTCTCTTTCACCGTCTGTCTGTACCTCTTTGTCTCTTTTCCTGTCTGTCTGTCTCTCTCTATCCGTCTCCCCACCGACATCATATTACCTCACACATAAGCTTCCTATACTAACCATGTCTTTTGTTCCTATAGCAACCAATCATAGCTACTATTAAAACCAATAGCTCCAGGCTCCATTTACTTTAATGGAGGCATGTTTTTTGGAGAGTAACTGTAAAGCACAGGGTTATATTTTCCTGTCAACAAAACATAGTCTACGCCGTTCCCTGGGTCACATGAGGCGTCTGTGCAAAATTTTGTGATTGTAAATACGACAGTGCGGATTCCTTTAGCGGACATACACACACACACACACACACACACACACATACACTGAGCTTTATATATCATACATATATATATATACTAGCTGTAGTACCCGGGCGTTGCCCGGGATAGTAACTGTCTCTCTGTTTCTCTCCCAGTCTTTGTCTGTGTGTCGCTGTATGTCTGTCTCTCTGTCTGTCTCTTTCCTTGTCTGTCTGTGTCTATGTCTGTCTGTTTCTATCTCTCTGTCTGTATTTGTAACAATCTATGTGTCTCCATCTCTGTGTCTGTCTCTCTCTATCTCTGTGTCTGTCTCTATATGTGTGTCTTTCTGTCTCTCTCTTTGCTCAGCTATCTCTTTGCCTGGCTGTCTCTTTGCCCGGCTGTCTGTTTGCCCGTCTGTCTCCTTGCCCGTCTGTCTCCTTGCCTGTCTGTTTCTTTGCCGGGCTGTCTCTTTCCAGGGCTGTCTCTTTCCAGGGCTGTCTCTTTGCCCGGCTGTCTCTTTGCCCGGCTGTCTCTTTGCCTGGCTGTCTCTTTATAGGGCTGTCTCTTTGCCCGGCTGTCTCTTTGCCCGGCTGTCTCTTTCCACGTCTGTCTCTTTCCACGTCTGTCTCTATCTCTCTGTCTCTTTCCCTGTCCGTCTCTGTCTGTGTCTGTCTCTTTCTCTCTCTAGCCGTCTCCCTACCGACATCATATTCCCTCACACATAAGCCTCTTATACTAACAGTTTATTTTGTTCCTATAGCAACAACTGACAGTTGCTATTAATAGCCTGTAGCTCCCAGCTCCATTCAGTTTAATGGAGGCATGTTTTTTGGAGAGTAACTGTAAAGCACGGGGTTAAATTTTCCCAACCAAACATAGTCTATGACGTCCCCTGAGTTCCACAGAGTGTCTGTGCAAAATTTCGTGATTGTAAATGCGACAGTGCGGATTCTTTTAGCGGACATACACACATACACACATTCAGCTTTATATATTAGATTTTCATATATATATATACATACTAGAAGGTGGCCCGATTCTACGCATCGGGTATTCTAGAATTTACGTATTGTGTAGTTCATGTATGATTTTTGTTATATATATATATATATATATATATATATATATATATATATATATAGAGATGTTGTTGTGTGTAGTTACCAAGTGTTTGTGTAGGCGCTGTACATGTTCTGGGTGTTGTCTGGGTGTGACGGGGGGTGAGAGCGGTGTTGTATGTGTGTTGCGTGTGTTGCGTTGTTTGTGGAGCGCTGTGTGTCTGTAGCGTTGTGTGTGTGTTGCGCGGTTTGTGTGTGTGTGGTGTGTTTTGGGGGGAGGTATGTTTTGTGCAATGTGTGTGTTGTGCGGTATGTGCGTATATTTGTGTGTGCCGCGGTGTTTGGGTGTTGTGTGTGTCCAGCGTTGTCTGTGTGTGTGGGTGTCTGTGTAGGGCAGTTGTTTGTGGTTCCCAGTGTGTGTGTGTGTGTGGTGTGTTGTGCAGTGCGCGCGCGTGTGTGTGTGTGTGTGCATCAGCCTCTCTTCTCTCAGCCTACGTCTCCCAGCCTCCCTCCTCCCAGCCTCCCTCAGCATCAGCCTCCCTCTCCCAGCCTCCCCAAGCATCAGCCTCCACCAGCATCAGCCTCTCTCCTTCCAGCCTCCCCCAGCATCAGCCTCCGCCAGCATCAGCCTCTCTCCTTCCAGCCTCCTCCAGCATCAGCCTCCCTCTCCCAGCCTTCCCCAGCCTCTCTCCTCCCAGCCTCCGTCCTCCCAGCCTTCCCCAGCATCAGCTTTCCCCTCCCAGCCTCCCTCAGCATCAGCCTTCCCCAGCATCAGCCTCTCTCCTCCCAGCCTCAGCCTCTCTCCTTCCAGCCTCCCCCAGCATCAGCCTCTCTCCTTCCAGCCTCCCTCAGCATCAGCCTCCCTTTCCCAGCCTTCCCCAGGATCAGCCTCTCTCCTCCCAGCCTCCTTCCTCCCAGCCTCCCCCTCCCAGCCTCCCTCAGCATCAGCCTTCCGCTCCCAGTCTCCCCCAGCATCAGCCTCCCCAAGCATCAGCCTCCACCAGCATCAGCCTCTCTCCTTCCAGCCTCCCCCAGCATCAGCCTCTCTCCTTCCAGCCTCCCTCAGCAGCCTCCCGTTCCCAGCCTTCCCCAGATCAGCCTCTCTCCTCCCAGCCTCCTTCCTCCCAGCCTCCCTCAGCTTCAGCCTTCCCCTCCCAGTCTCCCCCAGCATCAGCCTCCCCAAGCATCAGCCTCCACCAGCATTAGCCTCTCTCCTTCCAGCCTCCCCCAGCATCAGCCTCCCCAAGCATCAGCCTCCACCAGCATCAGCCTCCCTCGTCCCAGCCTCCCCCAGCATCAGCCTCCCCCAGCATCAGCCTCTCTCCTCCCAGCCTTCCCCATGATCAGCCTCTCTGCTCCCAGCCTCCTCCAGCACGCCGTGTTCCTCTGCCGACACTCACACACCCGATCGCATCCACTCACACACACCCGATCGCATCCACTCACACACACCTGATCGCATCCACTCACACACACCCGATCGCATCCACTCACACACACCCGATCGCATCCACTCACACACACCCGATCGCATACACTCACACACACAGACACTGACGATATCGCACATACGCGCTGATACTCACAACATCCGGAGATATCACTTGCCTCTGGCCATGTGATCCTCCGTCAGGTCCTGGAAGATCACAACAGCACAGTATCGAGGCCGAGAAGCAAGCGATATCGGCGGATGCTGTGAGTGTGTGGATGCGATGTGAGGTGTGTGTGAGGTGTGTGTGAGGTGTGTGTGTGAGAGTGAGTGTGATCTGATGTGTGTGTATGTTTGTGTGTGTGCTGTTATGTGTGTGCGCGTGGATCTTCCGCCGCAGCAGGACCTTGATACGCTTGTAACCATGCGAGCATGGTTACCAACGTATCCACACCACTCCCGTGCGAGCGGGGGCCGGGGGGGAGGTGGGGGTGGGGGTGGGGGGGGGAGTACAGTACTCACCTCCGTGACAGCCGTGTCAGTTCGGGGAATGCGCGGGGGGAGGGGGGGAGGGGGGAGTACAGTACTCACCTCCGTGACAGCCGTGTCACTTCGGGGAATGCGCGGGGTGAGGGAGGGGGCGGGGCCAGAGCTAGCGTGCATTGCGTGAGGGGGGCGGGGCGTGGCGTGGCCGAATTGCCAATGCCTGCAGGGTGCCGGGGCGAGAGGCCAATCTGTGGGGGGGGCGGAGCCTGGGCGAGCGGCTGGCCAATCCGTGTGGGGGCGCAGCCTGGGCGAGCGGCCAATCGGTGTGGGGGGGCGGGGCCATGGCGAGCCCAGCGGCCAATCAGCTTTGTGTCACCGTAAGGACACAATTTTGGAGCATGACAGACAGACAGATAGACAGACAGACAGACAGACAGACAGAATAAGGCAATTATATATATAGATATATATATAATGCAAAAATAGGAGCAGCACTTAACCTGATGTGGTGCAAAGTCCTTCCAATCAGTCTCACTTGATTTCAATGAGCCACAAAAAAAGTGAAGGCAGCACACAGCTTCAATCTTGAATGAAAAAAAAAAAAAAAATATATATATATATATATATATATATATATATACAAAGACCAAAGGTTTGGACACACCTTCTCATTCAAAGAGTTTTCTTTGTTTTCATGACTCTGAAAATTGTAGATTCACATTGAAGGCATCAAAAATATGAATTAACACATGTGGAATAAAATACTTAACAAAAAAGTGTGAAACAACTGAAAATATGTCTTATATTTTAGGTTCTTCAAAGTAACCACCTTTTGCTTTGATCACTGCTTTGCACACTCTTGGCATTCTTTTGATGAGCTTTAAGAGGTAGTCACCGGAAATTGTCTTCCAGCAGTCTTGAAGGAGTTCCCAGAGATGCTTAGCACTTGCTGGCCCTTTTGCCTTCACCCCAAACCATCTCGATTGGGTTCAGGTCTAGTGACTATGGAGGCCAGGTCATCTGGCGTAGCACCCCATCACTCTCCTTCTTAGTCAAATAGCCCTTACACAGCCTTGAGGTGTGTTTGGGGTCATTGTCCTGTTGAAAAATAAATCATGGTTCAACTAAATGCAAACCGGATTGAATAGCAAGCCGCTGCAAGATGCTGTGGTAGCCATACTGGTTCAGTATGCCTTCAATTTTGAATAAATCCCCAATAGTGTCACCAGCAAAGCACCCCCACACCATCACACCTCCTCCTTCATATGTCACGGTGGGAACCAGGCATGTAGAGTCCATCCGTTCAGCTTTTCTGCGTCGCACAAAGACATGGTGGTTGGATCCAAAGATCTCAAATTTGGACTCATCAGACCAAAGCACTGATTTCCACTAGTCTAATGTCCATTCCTTGTGTTCTTTAGCCAAAACAAGTCTCTTCTGCTTGTTTCCTGTCCTTAGCAGTGGTTTCCTAGCAGCTATTTTACCATGAAGGTAACTGCACAAGGTCTCCTCTTAACAGTTGTTCTAGAGATGTGTCTGCTGCTAGAACTCTGTGTGGCATTGACCTGGTCTCTAATATGAGCTGCTGTTAACCTGTGATTTCTGAGGCTGGTGACTCAGATAAACTTATCCTCCGCAGCAGAGGTGACTCTTAGTCTTCCTTTCCTGGGGCGGTCCTCATGTGAGCCAGTTTCTTTGTAGCGTTTGATGGTTTTTGCCACTGCACTTGGGGACACTCAAAGTTTTCCCAATTTTTCGGACTGACTGACCTTCATTTTTTAAAGTAATGATGGCCATTCATTTTTCTTTATTTAAGGGGGCTTTACACGCTACGATATCGATAATGAGAAGTCGTTGGGGTCACGTAATTTGTGACGCACATCCGGTCGCATTAACGATGCCGTTGCGTGTGACACCTATGAGCGATTTTGCATCGTCGCAAAAACGTGCAAAATCGCTCATCGGTGACATGGGGGTCCATTCTCAATTATCGTTATTGCAGCAGTAATGAAGTTGTTCCTCGTTCCTGCGGCAGCACACATCACTACGTGTGACACCGCAGGAACGAGGAAGCTCTCCTTACCTGCCTCCCAGCCACAATGCGAAGGAAAGAGGTGGGCGGGATGTTACGTCCCGCTAATCTCCGCCCCTCCGCTTCTATTGGGCGGCGGTTCAGTGACGCTGCTGTGACGCTGAACGAACCACCCCCTTAGAAAGGAGGCGGATCGCCGGTCACAGCGACGTCGCCGGGCAGGTAAGTATGTGTGACAGGTCTGGGTGATGTTGTGCGGCACGGGCAGCGATTTGCCTGTGTCGCACAACAGATGGGGCGGGTACCCACGCTAGCCATATCGGTACCGATATCGCAGCGTGTAAAGCGGCCTTTAGAATTTGTATTATGGCAAGAAAAAATCTAACAGTCTATTCAGTAGGACTATCAGCTGTGTATCCACCAGACTTCTGCACAACACAACTGATTGTCCCAACTGCATTTATAAGGCAAAAAATCCCACTTATTAAACCTGACAGGGCACACCTGTGAAGTGAAAACCATTTCCGGTGACTACCTCTTGAAGCTCATCAAAAGAATGCCAAGAGTGGGCAAAGCTGACTCTACCCCCCAGTCCTGGCAAGCCAGCACCTACCCTCTGCGAGCAGAGCCTCCTTACTTAACTGTGGCAGAGACCAAGACTCAGCTAGTGCCCCCTGGTGCTCCAAGTGATCTGTGTTCCCAGGTGCAGCAACTGAGCAAAGACGTGGCCAGGATCCTAGAGGTGATGCAACTCCATCCAGAGTTCAAGCCGGAAGGAGAAGATCCAGCTAGCCAGCTGCCCTGAGGATATTCCTTGGATGCGAGGAGGAAAGACCCCACCGCATAGAGGGAAGAGCATCGACCGCTACAACTCGTATGGACAGCCCATCTGCCATAAAGCCGGCCATCTTGCCAGGTGTCCTTTAAACTGGCAACCCCTGGGGCCAAGGGCCAATCCCCAGGAATAAGACAACAAGGCCCAACTGATTGTCGTGACCGGTATGTAGGAGGACGACCCATAATATCCATCACCTTAGATGGAATCCCTACTTCTGCATTGTTGGATACCGGCTTGCAGGTAAATACTATCCCGTATGTACTAGTAAAAAGTTCTGATCAGATGCTGAACTCACCAGGCCTTACCATCTATGCTGTCAAAGGTTTACCAGTGACTCAGATTGGGTTTAAAGAGGTAATCATAAAGGTGGTGCGGGTAGAGTTAAGGTGGTGTCACACATAGCGACGCAGCAGCGATCGCGACCAGCGATCTGACCTTATCAGGATCGCTGCTGCATCGTTACATGGTCGCTGGTGAGCTGTCAAACAGGCAGATCTCACCAGCGACCAGTGACCAGCCCCCAGCCAGCAGTGACGCGTGGAAGCCTAACTAAGGTAAATATCGGGTAACCAAGGAAAGCACTTCTCTTGTGTGACATCCAGCAACGACCTGGCCCCTGCTGTCAGGTTGCCGGTCGTTGCTGAATGTCCTGCTTCATATTTTGGACGTTGCTCTGCTGCTGTGAAGCACACATCGCTGTGTGTGACAGCGAGAGAGCGACGAACTGAAGCGAGCAGGGAGCAGGGAGCCGGCGTCTGGCAGCCTGCGGTAAGCTGTAACCATGGTAAACATCGGGTAACCAAGAAGCCCTTTCCTTGGTTACCCGATATTTACCTTAGTTACTAGCGTCCGCCGCTCTCACGCTGCCAGTGCCGACTCCCTGTTCCCTGCACTCCTAGCCAAAGTACACATCGGGTTAATTACCCGATGTGTACTCCAGCTACGTATGAAGGGAGCAGGGAGCCAGCACTGGCAGCATGAGAGCGGCGGACACTAGTAACTAAGGTAAATATCTTGGTTACCCGATGTTTACCATGGTTACAGCTTACCGCAGGCTGCCAGACGCCAGCTCCCTGCTCGCTTCAGTTCGTCGCTCTCTCGCTGTCACACACAGCGATGTGTGCTTCACAGCAGCAGAACAACGTCCAAAATATGAAGCAGGACATTCAGCAATGACCGGCGACCTGACAGCAGGGGCCAGGTCGTTGCTGGATGTCACACACAGCGACAGCGACGGGACGTCGCTGCTACGTCATAGAAAATGGTGACTTAGCCACAACGTCATTGTTGTCGTCGCTATGTGTGACACCACCTTTAGAGAACCAAGGACTGATTGTGGTAGAGAATGATGGTAGTGATAAGAACCTTAAAATGATTCTGGAGACAAATGTCATTGAAAACTGCTTGGGAGAAGTGTTATTTTTACTCCAACAGATTGCTGACACTGCAGGTGCTGGGCAACAGAGGGTCCTGCAAGGAGAAATCCGAGCCCTACTGCAGAGACAACAGGTAAACTTGTCTGGTGGGGAAATTGGCAGTGTACAGGTAATAGATGCTGGTCTATTGTGGTACTCCCGCAAAGTGAAATGATGATATGGTTCCTGGGTGGCTATTGAAGGCTGCTAACTATTTCTCTACCCTAGATCTTACCAGTGGCTACTGGCAGGTCTCAGTTGCCGAGAAGGATCGGTAGAAGACTGCCTTTGCCACCCTCATGGGTCTGTGTGAATTCAACAGCATGCCATTTGGACTGTGCAATGCACCAGGAACTTTCCAGAGGCTTATGGAATGCTGCCTGGGCCACCGCAACTTCGAGACCATACTGCTCTACCTGGATGATGTAATCGTATACTCAAAAACCTACGAAAAACATCTAGAACACCTAGCAGAGGTATTCGAAGCCTTGTCGAAGTATGGGATGAAGTTGAAGCTGTCCAAGTGTCATCTGCTGAAACCCAAGGTCGAGTACCTGGGGCATGTGGTTAGTGCCGAGGGATTGGCCCCCGACCCGGAAAAGATAACAGCTATCAAGAACTGGCCTAGGCCAAATACCATCAAAGAGGTCCGTCAGTTCCTGGGCCTGGTGTGATACTACCGGAGTTCGTGAAGGGCAACACGAAGATGGCTGCACCCTTGCAAGAGCTCCTGGTGGGCCAGGCCAAGAAGGGCAAGACTTCTGGTCCTCCATTCACATGGGGTGAAGGAGAAGAAAATTCCTTCAGACAGATGAAGTTGGCCCTGACAGGAGATGAGATTCTGGTGTATTCCGACTATCACCTCCCCATTGTGCTGTACACAGATGCCAGTAATATGAGACTGGGAGCTGTACTGTCCCAAGTGCAGAATGGCAAGGAAAGAGTGCTTGCCTACGCATGCAGGAAGCTCTGCCCCACTGAGAGGAATACTGAAAACTATAGCTCCTTCAAGCTGGAGTTCCTGGCATTGGTCTGAGCGGTCTGGCAGCTGCAAAGTTCACTGTGTACACCGATAACAACCCTCTGACTCATCTCGACACGGCAAAGCTTGGTGTGCTGGAGCAACATTGGGTGGCACGACTGGCGAACTGTGACTTCACCATCAAATACAGAGCTGGTCGCAAGAATGCCAACGTGGATGTGTTATCCAGGATGCCTCAGCTGTCTGATGAAGGGAAAGATGAAGACGAATTGGAAAAAATTGAGTTGCCAGCCTTCCATCGTCCTGGTGATTTGAAAAGCCAACAGCCTTATAGTTTGCGGCAAGAAACCAAATTAGACCCCTTACCTCACCACAGGTGGAAGGAAGTACAAGATAACGATCCTGCAATCAAGCAGATCAAGGAGTTAATAGCCCAACCAGACTCGCATCTGGGCCCAGAAGCTCCACTGGAGGCTCAGAGGCTGTGGAAGGAAAGAAGCCAATTATATCTCCATCGAGGGAAACTGTGCCGAAGCCTCACTAACCCTAAGACACATGAAAGGGTATGCCAAATAGTAGTAGCCGGAGCCCATGTTCAGCTAGTCCTGGAGGCATATCATGATCGATCGGGACATTTTGGTTGGAAGAAACTGGAAGCGCTGCTACGAGATCGATTCTATTGGGTTGGAATGAGAACCACTATCGAGGAATGGTGCAGAAACTGCGGTCCTTGTGTGTTAAGAAGCAAAGATAGTGCCAGTCAGAAAATAACACTAGGTCAGCCCCCACTTAGATATAGAGAATAGAGCCGTAAGAGAAATGTACAGTCATTAAGGTCTTAATGTAAATAATGTTAATACAAGAATGTTTTGAATGGGTTAAACAATTTTGCAACCATAAATATAAAAATGGACCGCAGTCACAGGACTGGTTGTGACAAGAACTGACTTTGTAAAAATGTTGCACCAGTTGTGCATCCCGGAGTATACCTTTACCATCAGGACACTGATACCGCACCAAGGAGAGGAAGATTGGAGGAAAGGTCTGAAGTGGAGTAGGCTGATTAAAGAATGTACGTCTAGAACACCAATGGTGTGAACAGGGTACAAGACTCAAAAATATACAACTAAACAATAGGATAAAGAGTTGCACACCAGTCACAATGTATAGGGGAATAATGAAAAGCAAAACTGCTATGGGAATACTAGACTGAAAAATACAATGGACTATCTGAAAAAAGTGAAAAACATGAACATTGTATCTGCATAACTGCTATGAATAATAGGAATGAGAGATGTTTAGCCATTCTATTGATCTATGCAAAGGAGCCCCAAACCAAACGCCAAGGTAATCTCTATTTTTGGGGTCCCTAACCTACGTGTAACCTCACCTGCAGTTTAAAAAACTTGCTCTGTATGGGAAGCAAAGGACCAAGCTATATATGCGAAACAAAACACATAGCTATGGGTGGGGCAGGGTTCTCAGACAGAAAATGAACACTAATTAAAGAATGTATGTCTGGAACACCAATGGTGTGAACAGGGTGCAAGACTCAAAAATATACAACTAAACAATAGGATAAAGAGTTGCACACCAGTCACAATGTATAGGGGAATAATAAAAAGCAAAACTGCTATAGGAATACTAGACTGAAAAATACAATGGACTATCTAAAAAAAGTGAAAAAAATGAAAATGGTATCTGCATAACTGCTATTAATAATAGGAATGAGAGATGTTTAGCCATTGTATTGATCAATGCAAAGGAGCCCCAAGGCTGTGACCTTGTCACCAAGGAGACCTGTGACTTTTCTCTTAGAGGGTTCTGGGTCCAGGACCTTTGGGTGGTGGGTTGATGGGGGGGAGTGCTCATTGCAATGTTCAAGAAATGCCTCCCAGGGGGGAAGAATGTTATGTTTTTATGTTCATTAAACCTTTATTCTCTTTTACAGCCCGAGGACATGCTGTGTTTCACCAAGGTGGAGTGTAGCGCCCCTGAATCACTCAGGGCACTACTAGGTACTGCATCCTCACCAGGATGCAGGGCCTACCCCCAGGGACCTGGAACACCAGTGCCAGTGACATCTGCATACACCAAAATCCCAGTTTCCACTCCACACTAGGGGTAATTGGCTAGTCATACACCAAAGGGATGGCCATCTAAAGGGCGGAGCCAGTCCAGGAGACTAGACAGCCTGGTGGGAGGGGACAGGAGAAGTCTAGAGTCAAGAGGCGTGAAGTGAAGAGGGTGGAAGTGTAGAGAGACGTGCCTAAGGCTGGGTCGTGAAATGGTGACACGGAGTCACAGGAGAGTGGTCGACAGGGTATGTAAACCCGAGTACCACTGGGACCAGAGCACTGACGGGGCACAGGGCCCTAGGTGAGGCGTCAGCTTCCCTTGGCCTGGCAATTACCTGCACAGTGAGGGGACCTTCGCGGGCCTCACTGACCCACAGATCCGGTGGCATCAGCAGTAACGAGCGGATTAGGGTTCTGAACATGGACCGCCCCTACAGGGTCCACACTGCTCGCCGTACGGACAAGGAGACTGCCAAAGAACAGTCGGGCTCCAACCCAGCTCCAAGCTACAGGGACACAACCACACTGAGGGTGGCGGGGTCAGAGCAACTAAGTCATCAAACTGGCACTGGAACTACAGGGACCTGAACCAGCTGTCCAAGGGCCCAACTGTGAGTAAAGACTGTTTTATCTTACAACCCATGGTGTGGCCTCCCTTCTTCAGCGAAAGTCTCCACCATATATCCCCAGGGGCTCTGCCCTACCTGAGGAGGGCCTACCACCACAGCTGCCATTACCACCAGCCCTAGGGATAACCAACTCAGCAGCGGCGGTTCGACCATCTTAACCGCAACCCACAGGTGGCGTCACACCAATGACTTCAATCTCCCCTGTAAATACTCCCCATTAAAAATCGTCCCCAGGGTCACGGAACCGGGCAACGAACAGCATTGCACAGCACAGCATCCCCGTAAATATACAGCCTGAGACCGAGTACCCAATAGCCCTGGGCGACACATCAGTATATTGAGGAAAACAGGCTTGAAGGGAGAGGTACTATTAAAAAGTAACCTTTCATATGTCATTTAAAAACCACAAAAGTGTATCCAAAAGCAAAAATATAAAAACATTACATAGGCATTCCCGCATTGCTTAAATGTAAAAGTCAGCCTATCTCAGTAATGTTTAGATATATTCAAATAGGCATAAATCTAATAGAGATCTTCCTATAAACAAGCAATTGTCAAACTGAACATATTATGTATAAACCAGAATCTGTAAGGAATGACATAGCTAACATAATTGTATAGACCTCACTCAGTTGTAGACAGAGCGATTCAAAATTCCATAAATTTCATAGGCACCAATGGAGGTGGCTGGATTGTCCAAGTCCTAGCAACTCCTGTCGTGCCCTATGTGTAGACTCCCGCCCTAATAAGGTCGGTACTAATGCACCCCAGGGCCTGGGGTACTCGGTCCCGGGCCTTGAATCATGGGGACAGGACACGGGTGGCCGTTGCCCGGTTCCGTGACCCTGGGGGTCGCTTAATAAAAAGAGGAAATAAAAATAAAATATTTTTCATAACGCCACTTGTGGTATGCAGCTATGTGGGGAAAGCCGCCGCTGCAACATCTCTCACTGCTGGAGCTGGTGGTATTGGGCAGCTTGGATGTTATGGCTCTACGCAAGTAGACCTAGAGCCCAGGGGAGGATGATGGTTGTTGTAATATGGTGATCCAGACATGTAGGAACAATTCAGACAACACAGGGGCTTCGGTTTAACTTGTGCTTTACTCACAGGTTTGGAGTAGCTGAAATCCAGCTGGTGCTGGTCTCTCTCTACCAATCTGGGCCTCCGATAATCCAGTATTCCCTTGTTCCCAGTGCTGGTTTAGTGACCTGGTGGGCTTTACTTCCATGCACCCATCTGTAGTTGGTGTGTCCCCATAGCTTAAAGCCTTCTGGGGCCCCCTCCTGGTCTCTCAGTCCTCGCCCGTATGGCAGGCAACTTGAAACTCTCTTGGGTCGGACCTCTGTCCCCGTTCCCAGGTTCCCTATTTGCTGCTGTGCCCCAGACACTAACGTTGGTGAGGAACCGTCATGATTCTCTCACTGGGCAGATTTATCAGGTAGCCCCGAAGCGTCTTCCTGAACTAGGGCTCTGCACCCCGCCAGTGCTCAGTCCAGTGATTACTCCCACCATACTCTCCCTGGCAACCATACTCCTTTAGTCCAGTCAGTCACTTTACACTTCCTGTCTGAGCATTGACTTCTGACTGACTTGATGTCTTACTTTTTACTCTCTCTCTCACAAGATGTCTGTCTCCCGTCCACTGCACTGATTAGCCCCTCCTCCTCTCAGGTTTCTGACTAGTGGATTGGATGAGTCCCGACGAATAGGTGGCCATCCATCAGATCCGTCTCTAGCGTGTTACCCAGTCTGGGGAAAAAGGGCGTAGATGTGTGTGTTTGAATGTTATTTACTGGCACTGGTCTTCCAGGAATCCTGAGGTTAGCACTGCACCTGTTACCAGGTGCAATACCCTGTGGTACCTGATGCCTCAGGGGCGCCACAGTACCAAAGTATATTCCTATACCTATACCTCACAAAAAAAGAGGTGTATCCCTTTCCAATGTGTTTCTACCTCACCTTGTGAGGTTTTATCAGGGGAATGTACTGTGGAGGAAGCGGTGAGCAAAATTAGCCCAAAACTCCAAATAAAATGCAGGGTCCAAAAGGTATAAGAAGTATAAGGAGAGTCCTGTAGTGACAGGTGCAGTCCTATTACAGGGTACAGAGTGCTGTACCAACTATAAAAAAAAATTCAGTGGAGGAGCAGATTGTGCCCAGAGAGATCCGGAGGTTCCTTGCCTTACTCGGCGTCTGACCTCACTTACGGGGCAGGGTTGATTATACTTGTTCTATAGTAATTGAGATGTGATGTTCAGCTAGTGTCTCTATAGCAATCGGCATGCTATCCACGTCACACGCTGGCACAGCGCTATTAGCACCCATATTCAAGCAAGTTGTGCAATATTACAATGGTAGCAACACTGATGTCAGACCCCCAGTGTGTGAGGTCTTCACTGTGGTCACGTGGCTACGCCGTGGTCATAATGTACGTCTCAATGCATCTCCATAGTAAAAGACACGCTAGCGAAGTCATTGAGTGGAGGCAGGGTGTAAACTTTGCCTTCACAGGTGTGCACAGAGCCAAGACATGGTGTGTGCTACATTGTGGATATACCAAAAGCAGCCAAGCTGTCAAATCACAGGACAGAATGATGGTATATATTACAACCATGCACCCTATGTGAAATATGCACATAGATAGAAGTATCCTCCCTGTAGGACAGGATGTAACTCAGGGTCAATACCTGGGGGAAGAAAAAGAGCCCTGGTCCAAGTGACACCTAACTTGTATCAGGTTCATATCCTTTCAGAGCCACCAAGCTCTGTAATATCCGCCTGACTTATGGGTTGCCAGCAGCTCCTTTACCATCTTGGAGCACGGTGGGGGCCTCCACTGTTTAGGCACCTTAGGGGCTCTCCAAATATGACATGGTGTCCACTAAAGATTCCAGCAAATTTTGCAGTCAACTGATGCTCCTTTCCTTCCGAGTCCTGCCATGCGCTCAAACAGTTGATTTGCATCACATATCAGGTATCTGGTTGAAGTAACAATTCTGTGGTAAACATGTATTTTTTTATTTTTACAGCTCAACGTTATAAACTTCTGAAGCACCCGGGGGTTCAAGGTGCTCACCAAACATCTAGATAAATTCCTTGAAGTGTCTAGTTTACGAAATGTTGTCACTTGTGGGGGGGGGGGTGTTCCTGCTGTTTAGGTACCTTAGGGGTCTTACAAATGCGACATGGTGCCCGCAATCAGTGGCATAACTAGAGTTCAATGGGCCCCGCTGCAAATTTTGGACCTGGGCCCCCCCAACTGTACACTGACACTCTGGGTACGGGATAATGACGCTGACACTCAGGGTACAGGATAGAATGGCTGACACTTGGCTCTTTCCCTCAGCACCCAGGTTTCCCATGATCTGAAATCCCTTCTTCTATCAGCACTCAGCTTTCCTGTGTTCTGATATCTTATCCTCAGCACCCACCTTCCCCATGCTCTGCTATACATCTTTCTCTCAGCACCCAGCTTTTCCATATCAGAGCATGGAAAAGCTGGGTGCTGAGGGAAAGAGCCTCAAGACTTTCCCATCCCATGCTTGTAGCTTAGTCCCCCTTCGAATAAAGAATCCCAAATACTATAATGACCCTCACATACCATTCCATATAGTATAATGTGTCCCACATAACCCTTCATATATAAGGCTCTGTGCCCACGTGTGCATATTGCATGCAGTTACGCTGCGTATTGCACTGCAGCGTAACTGCATGCGTCCTGCGTCCCCAGCACAATCTATGAAGATTGTGCATAATCCATGCGCACGTTGCGTTTTAGAACGCAGCGATTTGCAGGCTGCCAAATCGCTGCATTCTAAAAAGCAACATGTCACTTATTCCGTGCGCTTTGGATGCAGGTCCCGCTCTGTCTATGGTGGGGGCTGCATCCAGAGCGCATGAAATCGGCTTTTTCACTGCATTTATTACGCAGTAATTCTGCAGCGATTTGAAGCGCACATGTGCTGTCAAATCGCTGCAGAAATTTGTGCAGGGACAGGACACAACGTGGGCACATAGCCTTAGAATGCACCCCCATAGTCCTCCATGTATTATAATTCATCCGATAGTCCTCCATATATTATACTACACCCCATAGTCCTCCATATATTATAATGCAGCCTCCATAGTCCTGCATATTTTATAATGCACCCCCCCATAGGCCCCCATGTATTATAATGCAGCTCCATAGTCCTGAATGTTTTATAATGCCCCCCCCATAGTCCTCCATGTATTATGATGCAGCCCCCATAGTCCTGCATGTTTTATAATGCACCCACCATAGTCCTCCATGTATTATAATGCAGCTCCATAGACCTGAATGAATGCACACCATAGTCCTTCATATTATAAGTATGCAGCCCTCATACCATTTAATGCACTCTTCTATAGGCCTCCATGTACTATAATGCACACCCATAGGACTCCATATATTATAATGCAGCCCCATTGTCCTCCATGTTTTCTAAGGCAGCCCCATAGTCCTCCATATTGTATAATTCAGTCCACATATCGTTTAATGCACACCCATAGTCCTCTATATACTATAATGCAGCTCCATATTCCTGAATGTTTTATAATGCACCCCTTCATATTTTATTATACAGCCCCAATACCATTTAATGCACCCCATATACCTCCAAGTATTATAATGCATCTCCAAAGTATGTATAAGGTGTATTTCATATTGTATTATACAGCCCCATACTGTGTAATGCACCCCCATAGGCCTCTGGCCACCGTGTACTCACGTATTAAAAATAAAACAACAAACCCTCCAGGGGTGGAATTGACCATGTTGCCCTCCTGAACCTTTCCCACACCTCCCCCTGCCTCTTGGGCTCTTCCATTTTAACATTTTAAGTTTTGTTGTGCTGATCATCTAGTACTTGGAAAAAATAAAATCAGAGTTACTCCTTCTCACCAGCTCCGTTTATGTTTACAGGCTGCAGTAATAATGTCACACGTGACCACTTTGGCTAATCACAGGGCTCCACAACTGACGCCATCTACCATGGCGTTACGGCTGAGCTCAGTGATTGGCTCCAGCAGTCACATGTTTTAGTCATGACATCATTGCTGCAAACATAGACCAGAACAGTAGCAAACAGGAATTGCTGGTTCTGAGGATAAACACACACACGCACACACACACACACACACGTACGTACGTATACTATGTAAACACACACATACACACGTACGTATACTACGTAAACACACACACACACATACAAACGTACGTATACTATGTAAATACAGACATATATAATATATATCTATATATAATATATACACACACACAAGCACATACTATTTATGCACAGAGGTACATATACTGTATGCCCACATTCACACACACACATCATATATATATTCACACACACAGGCACATGCACAATTATATACAATACAAGCAACATAAGTATGTGTGTAAAAGCAAACACAGATCCAATAAGTATATACTCACCTCTGTTTCTTCACAAGTTGCTGTTGACCTGTGGAGTTTTTCTTCCTCTCCTGCTGTGGATGTGGAGTGGCCTCCATCTTCCTGCTGTTCCTTCCTTTCTGACGTTCACTCCTGCAGAAATCAGCTGCTCATCTTTAGCTGCGGCCTCCATCTTCTCCCCTGGCTCTTAGCAGGGGGAGGGGCAGAGTGTCCTGCAGATCTGCACGGGAACATAGGAGGGTCTCTTACTGGTTTCGGGGCTGATCGGCACTCAGCAGTTTCCTGGTGAGTAGGTCGGACCCCAGACATATATAATACTTATGATCACACACAACCCACACTCCTCTCGTACCCCTTATAACTAAAATAATTGACACAGAGGCAATCAATATTGTGGAAATACATGGCCGTGTTGTTTATTAAGAGTTAAATATATAATCCGTTAACCATATTAGATTAATACCAAAACCACAAAAATACCAACAATATACTTTAAAATCGTACTGTGTGAAATAACCAAATCCACCCAAATGGCTGGGCGATTCTTCCTCACTAATAAATGAACACGACAAGCAATGAAAGTACAAAGTTTAATTCAAAAAGATGGGAGGGTGGGTGGAGGAAAACTTGTCTTCATCAGCTATTTAAGGAAAACAGCTGAGTGTCACAGGCCCTTTTATACGTAACTAGCCTGTTCCAATTCTCCTAGCCACCAATTGGACACTAGAGAATTGGCGCGCAGCAAAGCCATAGGTTACCTTGGCGTGCTCGCGTTACCAGGCAGATTCTCTTATAAACTCATCCTAACCTATATAAAAAACCCTAAAAACCTATAGGGTCAGTGTGATCATGTAAATCTCTGCGCTAAGCACTAACAGGGATTGTTCATGATCACACATAACCCACACTCCTCTCGTACCTCTTATAACTAAAATAATTGACACAGAGGCAATCAATATTGTGGAAATACATGGCCGTTTTGTTTATTAAGTGTTAAATATATAATCCGTTAACCATATTAGATTAAAACCAAAACCACAAAAATGCCAACAATACACTTTAAAATTGTACTGTGTGAAATAACCAAATCCACCCAAATGGCTGGGCGATTCTTCCACCAGGGGCACTAATACACAATTAGTGACCCCCCCCCCCACGACAACCCAGCCATTTTTCCACAATATTTTGCATTCCCAAATTGAAGATATCCAACCCAATTTTCGATAAATGTACTCCGTTCTGCCTATACAACCCTTGAATAAAACCCTCCAGTTCAGAATGACGATAGGAAAAATCGCCTAAAGAAAAAAAAATTTCAGTTAATCTATTCACCCTTTTCCTAATTTTTTCTAAGAAAACAAAACCGTTCTGACACCATACCAACCTTGGAATCACTTCCGAAAACACTATAGATACTCCTGGAAACATGTTCTTTATTAAAACTAAGTCATGACGAATAAAAAAGAGAAGATCTAATGTTTTTACCTTCCCTAAATCATTACCACTAAGGTGTATAATCAATAAATCCGGAACTGGAGCCAACAAAGTCTTTTTCTTCAGTTCTGTCAATAAATGCTCCCATCTCATTCCCCTATGGCTAAACCAAAAAACGTTAATACACGAAACAGGAAAAGAAAGATTCTCAGTATAATTTCTTATAGATGCCCTCTTCTCAGCCCAAAATATAAAAGAATGACCAATGATCCATATGATTAAAGGTCCTAGAAGTAAAGAAAATTAATTAGACAGTAACTCTGGACGCACATACAATCTATAGCAATCTGATTTCCATCTACCAATCTTTTTTATCTTGTCTCTTGTTAAACCAGAACATGCAGCAGTAGTTGCTCCGTCTATGCGAAAGGAATGCGAAGAGAACTTTAAATCTCCCAAACCCAATTCTTTTAGTGAACGCTTCATTAATTTACAAAATTGAAATCTAGTGGCTGGTTCCCCGTTGGCGTGGACAAATAACGGGCCAGCCAAGGGGGGACGTAACCCCAACCATACCATTAAATTAGCCACTGGACAAACGTGTGAACCATTAATCGCAGTTTATTTAATGGTCTTTCCCTTACCCGCCTGATTAGTTTTAGATTTAGGGATGAAAATTAAGCAATAATGAACAAATACACTCACATCCCTCAATATTAGACCCCCTACCTGAAATTTTCTAGGTGAAACCACTTCTCCAACTCTGAGTGCTGCAAAAAATGATAAAACAAAAGTGCAACGAAATAAAGCAGTTTCTACACTATCATAACAAACCAATCCCAAAACGTGGCACAACTTCTCTAACAATTCTGCCGAAAGGGGGCGCCTCCTGTCCGGATGGCAATTGACTCTTTTTAAACCCTTCATCACCTGTTTAACCGGAAAAAGAGAAAAAAGGGAAACCCCTCCGTGCAACTTCAAAAAGAAAGATACCCCTGATAAGCACTTATGTAACGACGCGTAATTCAGACCGTTCGTTAGTACCAAATTAATAAATTGGAGAACTACACCGACCTCACAACTTTTACAATTAGCATTGGAAGACAGACAAAAATCTTTCCATTTTCTCCATGCAACAGCATAAGCTGCCCAGGTTACAGGAGCCAATGACTTCCTAATGAAAGTGGGAATAAGATCTAAATTATCTCCCATAACGTCCTTGAAAACAGCACCTTCCTTGACCCTGAATCTGTCCGGTTCTGCTGCAAGAAAGACAGTGTTACAGACTCACTCGTCCCTTGCACCAAAGAAGATTTTAACCAAATGTTAAATTTAAGGCATTGCAAAACCAAACATTTCAATATTTTGTTTGCCCACCAGCATTTTGACAAAAGGGTATTGATACAAAGGACCACATCGTTGTTACTAGACCGCAACTTGATGCATCTATTCGCTAATAAATGACCCCAAATGGAAAATGCAGTCAAAATGGAGAATAGCTCTAAAACGCATTCACTCCTGACAACCCCTGCTGTATGCCATCTCTCGGGCCAAGAATCCCCAGCCCATTCCGAATTGAAAGTAACGTAAAAACCCGCACTACTGTCAAAAAACACAAATAATGACAATTCGTCCGAAAAACAAATAACCTGCTGCAAACAAGTCACCCCATTGAAATCATGCAAAAATTTCTGCCAGACTGACAAATCCTGTTTCATTTCTTTCAATAAACGCAAATGAGCATTAGGAGATTTCAGGCCTTGTATTCCCTCATATAAAGGTGACTCCCTGGACTAGCCAGGTAGTCACAGACATAACAACACACACACCCCCTCCCCTAGACAGTTACACCAGTCAAACAAAAACCCTTGTTGCCTCCCTCCAGAGTCTGAGGTCCACACCAGGTGGGGCGGGGCCAGGCTGTTGGCCCCACCCACCGAGGAGTTCACAGGCCTGGAGGCGGGAAAACAGACAGATTAGTGTTGGAGGTGAAAGTGAGAGGAGAAAAACTGTCAGTGTCTGGGTAGGGGCCCAGACACAAACAGCAAGGTTGGCAGATGGTGGTGGCCGTCTGCAGGAGTTAGTGAATCTCTGCAGAGCCGTAGGACCGGGGTCGGGCGTTGGCCCGCCGGTACCGAACCGGGGAGCGGAGTGAAGTTAAGCTCACAGGCAGGGCCATCGGACCCTGACCACGCTTGGAGCTGCCGACAATAGTCAAATCCGAGTGTGACAGGAATCCCAGGGGTTTCCCAACAACCAAGACCCGACAGAAGGCAACAGTCCACACTGAGAGTATATACAGCCACCGCCACAGGCTAGAGATCCAGCCAGTGCCTGCGGGCAAAACGGGCTCCTACGGCACCTATACGCCGGGGAGTGGACTACCGGTGGGCAACCACAGGAGTCAGAACATTCTAACAGGTGCAGGGAAAGACAGCCACCATCAGCCGTCCGGGGAGAGCACAACACTGCAGCCGGCTGCGGGACCCATCCATCCAGCCGTTTGGTTTACCAGAGACTCTGTCATTGACTGCCTGAGTGAGTACACCAGTGCCATCCGGCACCGCGCCGCGCTGCCCCTGCACCCCAGCCATCCAGCCTCCCTGTATCACCACCAGGCCCCGGGATCACCAACCCCTACCCACAGAGGGGACAACATCCTAGCTGCTCCCTACCATCCTTCCCGGGAACCCGGCACCAGCAGCGGTGATGCTAATAATCACCACAACCCGTGGGTGGCGTCACGAACTATCTCACTAAACAAACCACCCCCTTTTCACTCGTGGACGAGGAGCGCTGCTCGAGTGCCCGGGTACGGCCCACCGCTCAAGCCACCGAGCAGCAGCAGAAGCCCCGGACCCGAGCGTGGCAAGCGCGTCCCCTCCGCCCGCGACATAACCGCCTACAAAAAGCTCTCCCCAGCGGGATGATTCTCAAAGCGAAATTGAGGGAACCTACATGTTGAGATGAATGACTACATCTCCTGTAACGTAGCCTTGTCCTTCACTAACAGCCTATTAATAGCAATTTGCAAAACAATTACCTTCTCTCTCAGTAAGCTGCACTCCATTGTTAATGAATCCAGTGTGATACCTAGAAATTCTAATCGATGACAGGGGAAGACCGTTTTTTCACTTGCTATAGGGACACCAAAATGTTGTAAAGCTAAAAAAAATTTCCAGTAACCTAGAGCACGTATCAGAGGACCCCTCACCCACAAATAAAAAATCGTCTAAATAGTGTAACATCCCACCCCGAGGGACCTTCTCTTGAATTACCCAGTGCAAAAAAGACAAAAAAACATTCAAAATAAAAACAGGATAACGAAAAACCCTTGGCAAACATTTATCAAAATAAAATTCCTCATTAAAATAAAACCCTAATGAATTAAAACCTCCCGGGTGAACTGGCAAAATCCTAAAAGCTGATTTAATATCAGATTTGGCTATAAATGCCTTAAAACCAAATACCCTCAAAAGCTCAACCGCCATATCAAATGAAGCGTAATGCACTGAAGCCAAATCCGTATTAACCTCATCATTTAATGAACCATCTTTTGGGTATGACAAGTGATGTATCACCCTGAACGACCCTGGATCCTTCTTGGGTACTACACCCAATGGGGAAATCCTGAAATCCCGAAAAGCTAGCTCAGGAAAAGGCCCTGCAATCCTACCCAACTTTAACTCTTTCTTAATATGTTCCGCAATAAATTCCTCGTGCGACCTAACTGAAGCTAAATTCCCAACAATATTACAACCTTGACCCGTAAAGGTAGGGACAAAAAACCCGAAACGAAAACCATTAAGTACTGTATTGGCCTTCTGCTTGTCTGGGAACTGCTCTAAACATGGGAGCATGTTTTCCAGCCTCACCGGTGTCCGAGTCTTTGAGAACATGCTCCCTTGGGTTATTGGTTTGCTGCATTTGCCCCGTATTTTTCTTAAAACATCTAAATAATGCGTGTCCTCCCCCACAAAAGGAACATTTGTGGCGAAACTTACAATTATTTTGCCACTTGCATATGGATTCATTCTATGAGAAACAAAACCCCTTTTTGGTTGTGGGTAAGCAGATTGTCTATTCAGCGCACCACGCTGAGGAATCATTAAATTGAGCCAAAGGCCCACATCCTTCTCACCCCATTTCATGGAGGGATGAACAGCCATGTTTTGACCGAACGACTCGTCGTAAACCAACCAAGCCGTTCCGCCAAAATTTCTGTATGATTCTAAAATGGCTTCTAGATGCTGAAAAAGTCCACTACAAAAAACTGAAATTTTTTCCCCTAAAATAGATGCAAAGATAAAAATGGCCTGAAGCCAATTATGAAAGGATTTATAAAAAAAATTCTTGTCAGCATCCCCCTCGCTCTTGGCTTCAGACCCAACTCGAGTTTGTTCCCTATTGCATGGCAGCAAAGAAAAAATATCAATATACTCCCTCCTCCATATCTTTTCTTTGATGCCACTGCTTAAATGAAATCCCAATGAAGAGGATTGACACGTTAATGCTTCTTTAAATAATGCCCCAGGGATACCCTCAGATTGCTTTCTTTCAGCATCCCTATACTCCCTACACACATTAAATACCATATCCTTAATGACATCAAGAGTAACATCCCGCCCGCTAAAAAGGGGAATGTGATATTGCTCACCATCCTTGCACTGTAAATCATCCTGGTTACCAAGTCCTGAGAATTCCTCTTCATATCTTCTCCTGACGGTCCTCTCGCGACTCTTACCAGCTTCTCCTGTTGCCGCGATGTCTTCGCCGGAGGAAGGTTCTGATGCCCATGCCTGCAACACTGTCGCCTCAATAAAGCTCTTTTGCACAGGAGGCCGGCGGCGGCAGACTATAACAGCCCAGCACCAGATCCCTACAGACCGATGGAGCAGCACTTACGCCCCGGCAGCAGGCAAGCACCGGAAACTCCGCCACCGGGCCGGGCGCTGAATAGTGACGCTGCTTCCTGGCACCTCCAGAAGACGTCGGAAAGTCTTGCGGCTTCTCCGCTGCACCGCGAGAAGTCGCTGAACCGGCCTCTCGCTCCCGAGCTCTATTCTCACAATAACTTCTCCACACCGGAACCATTCCTTCTTCCTGACCGAGATGCCGACGCCTTCCGCCTTCCTCCGGACGTTCTCCCCGACGTTGTTGGCGGTGAATAAGCTTCTTTCCTTTTTCTTCTCCTGGATACTCCCGACGCTGCGCCTTCTTCCAATAATGCCGTCCGCTCGCCGCGATCCACCACCGCTGCTGCACCCGAAACTGCCGACACTTCGGATGGCGATATCTCCAGGCATCTCCGAATCCACTCCGGTCCATCTTCCTTGCCGGCTCCCCTCTCTATCTGCTGGATCAGCTCCTCCATGTGGAAAAATTGTCTTCATCAGCTGTTAATGAAACAGCTGAGTCTCACAGGCCCTTTTATATGTAACTAGCCCATTCCAATTCTCCTAGCCACCAATCGGACACTAGAGAATTGGCGCGCAGCAAAGCCATATGTTACCTTGGCTTGCTCGCGTTACCAGGCAGATTCTCTTATAAACTCATCCTAACCTGTATAAAAAACCCTAAAAACTTATAGGGTAAGTGTGATCATGCAAATCCCTGCGCTAAGCGCTAACAGGGATTGTTCATTACGTGCATGGCCCTCCTTTAGTTGCCAGGGCCCCCTCCCCTCTGTGCCACGGTACAATAATTGCACAAGCTGTCAGCCACTGGACTGACCTCTCACCACTCCTCGTTCCCCCCATTGCTCCAGTCAGCTTCCTCCCATCCTGTGCTCTGCTATTTCATCTCAGCACCGCGCAGTGATGACGTCACCATGCACTGCGATTGCAGGCACAGGGGGAGAATGAAGAAAGATGGAACAGAGCACTCCTCTCCATCAGCCGGCGACTGATCTGCAGGGCTGGCCCCTAAACATGCATAACTAACTAACTGCATCAATGCAGCGTGGTATGGAGGCGATCAGCCTGTGGCACTGCTGAGGTGTTAAGGAAGCCCAGGTTGCTTTGATAGCAGCCTTCAGCTCATCTGCATTGTTGGGTCTGGTGTCTCTCATCTTCCTCTTGACAATACCCCATAGATTCTCTATGGCGTTTAGGTCAGGGGAATTTGCTGGCCAACAAAGCACAGTGAACCAGGTATTTGTACTTTTGGCAGTGTGGATAGGTGCCAAGTCCTGCTGGAAAATGAAATTTCCGTCTCCAAAAAGCTTGTCAGCAGATGAAACAAGAAGTGCTCTAAAATGTCCTGGTAGATAGCTGTGGTGACTTTGGTCTTGATAAAACACAGTGGACTTACACCAGCAGATGACATGGATCTCCAAACCATCACCAATTTTGGAAACTTCACACTAGACCTCAAGCAGCTTGGATTGTGGCCTCTCCACTCTTCCTCCAGAGTCTCGGACCTTGATTTTCAAATGAAATGCAAAATTTACTTTCAACTGAAAACAACACCTTAAACCACTAAACAACAGTCCAGTTCTTTTCCTCCTTGGCCCAGGTAAGACACTTCTGGTGTTGTCTATTGGTGATGAGTGGCTTGACACAAGGAATGCGACACTTGTAGCCCATGTCCTGGATATATCTCGGTGGGGTGGCTCTTGAAGCACTCCTTATGAATTTCCCCCAAATTTTTGAATGACCTTTTATTAACAATCCTTTCAAGGATATGGTTATCCCGGTTGCTTGATCACCTTTTTCTACCACACTTTTCCCTTCCACTCAACTTTCCACTAATATGCTTGGATACAGCAGTCTGTGAACTGCCAGCTTCTTTAGCAATGACCTTTTGTGGCTTACCCTCCGTGTGGAGTGTGTCAATAACTGCCTTCTGGACATCTGTCAATTCAACAGTCTTCCCCATGATTGTGTAGCCCACAGAACAAGATTAAGGGACCATTTTAGACACTTAGGAAGCCTTTACAGGTGTTTTGTGGTAATTATTCTAATTACCTGAGATAATGACTTTTGGGTTTTCATTGGCTGTAAGCCATAATCCTCAACATTAACAGAAATAAGTACTTGAAATAGATCACTCTGCTTGTAATGACTCTATATAATATATGAGTTTCCCATTTTTGTATTGAATTACTGAAATAAATTATCTTTTTGATAATATACTAATTTATTGAGCTGCACTTGTATGTTAAAGTATTAATGAATTTCTAAGAAAGAAAATCTTATTTCTTTCTTATTGTTTGGATGGTGGGGATAAACGACGAATCTCTATAAGCATATGCAGCGGCATCATCTGTTCACTGGAGAAAAATAAACTGGCCACCAATGTGAGCAAGGCTAATGCAGTCCTCCTCCATCTTCTCATTTATCATTTACCTGGTCATTGTGATCTTCAATATATAGTAGACATATTCTGCATTCTTACTGCTGTTATTGCAATACATTATCAGTTATCTATGTGTGAGTTTAGGAAACATCAGTACGCGTCCAATTGTCCGTTTGTGTAGGAACTCAACCCTCACATGTCCAAGTGCGGCACAGTCTGGGCCATATACCATGTAAGGTCTACTGGGAAATGATAATGTGCACTCAGTCTTGATGGAGGATACATAGCCACTATTTCTTCTTGAAGAAAGCTATTCTCAGAGGCAAGTACCATGGACCATGCCTTGGAATTATCGTACTATAAAAACACTATTAATAGCAGGAATTAGAGCCAGGGACAGAACATGTCTTTTATGGCACACCGGCTTGGATTTTTTTTGAATGGGGCAATGCACTACTGTCAGCAAGCCAATAGGTGACGCTTCAGTAATTGGGCAGTAGATCTTGTTTCAACAAGAAGTGTCGATTTTACACCTCCTTCTCCTCTTCCACATCATTTTCAATGGAGATCTCAACACCCCCAAAAGCCACAGGGAACTGTGTATCATATGTTATGCTGGATGGCTCAATATCGCAACTTGGCCGAGAAACATCGTGGTTGCACTGTGTTTGAGCCACACCTGCTCCCTGCATGGCGCATGTCCTCAGTTTGATTGTGCCACAATTTTGATAGAAATATACCCATTTGAACAAGGTGGTGCTTATGGTCAGGAGAGGTCTGGGCAGCTCAACCATTCTTAAGTGGTGAAGAATGGCTTTCAGGATTTGTAGCGTCACGGAGGTGTCACTGAACAGTGCCTAATTTCCCATATTGCAACAAGACATATTTGTATACATAGTATGTATATTTCTTCTGTTTACACCTGGATGTTTCCTATCACGACATAGTCCAAAATGGGATATTTGTTAGAATGTAGTTGTATTATTTGTTTGGTGAAACCTATAGCAGGACATGGTAAGAAAGGCTGAGTTATGCAAATAACGTAAATGAGGTTAAAATTACTAATGATGTGACTGTATTATCTTTAACCCCTTCACGACCTTGGACGGATCTATCCGTCATAGATCGTGTCCCGTTAAGCCCCGCCCCCTGCCGCGGGCAGGCGGCGTGGATCGGCACACATATCAGCTGTTTTCAACAGCTGACATGTGTGCCTGCTAGCCGCGGGTGGAATCGCTTCCACCCGCGGCCATTAACCCCTTAAATCTTGCTGCCAAAGTCTGGCAGCAAGATTTAAATGCGCGCGGCCATGTTTGTTACTTACCGCCGCCCCCACCGGAAGTCACGTGTGTTATCACGTGACTATCGGTGGTTGCCATCGTAGCACAGGGTCATGTGATGACGCCTGCTGCTATGATCTTTCACTTTCATTTTCCCTCGGCCGAGAGCAGAGGGAAAACCAAAGTGAGTGAATCTGCTGATTACAGCGGTATTGCTGTGATCAGCAGATAGCGATCAGCGATCGGATTGCTGATTGCTATAGCCCCCTAGGGGGACTAGTAAAATAAAAAAAAAGTAAAAAAAAAAGTTTTAAAAAATAAAAAAAAAAAAACAAAAAACCTAAAAGTTCAAATCACCCCCCTTTCCCCCATTGAAAATTAAAGGGTTAAAAAATAAATAAATATACACATATTTGGTATCGCCGCGTTCAGAAATGCCCGATCTACCAAAATATAAAATCAATTATTCTGATTGGTAAACGGCGTAGTGGCAAAAAAATTCCAAACGCCAAAATTACGTTTTTTGGTCGCCGCAAGTTTTGCGCAAAATGCAATAACAGGCGATCAAAACGTAGCATCTGCGCAAAAATGGTACCATTATAAACGTCAGCTCGAGACGCAAAAAATAAGCCATCACTGAGCCATAGATCCCAAAAAATAAGAACTCTACGTGTTTCGGAAAATGGCGCAAAACGTGCGCCACTTTTATTGGACAAACTTGTGAATTTTTTTTAACCCCTTAGATACAAGTAAACCTATACATGTTTGGTGTCTACAAACTCGCACCGACCTGAGGCATCACACCCAGACATCAGTTTTACCATATAGTGAACACCGTGAATAAAATATCCCAAAAACTATTGTACGATCCCACTTTTTTTGCAATTTTTCCGCACTTGGAATTTTTTTGCCGTTTTCCAGTACACTATATGGTAAAACTTATGATTTCATTTAAAAGTACAACTCGTCCCGCAAAAAACAAGCCCTCATATGGCAAGATTGACGGAATAATAAAAAAGTTACGGCTCTTGGAAGAAAAGGAGCAAAAAACAAAAACGCAAAAACGGAAAGTGCCCGGGGGCTGAAGGGGTTAAGCAGATAACATGATCAATATGTCTTAAAGGGACGGTGCCGTTAAAAAATAAAATTTTCAATAACTGAAAAAATATAAAGAATTAATGTGTTGTTAATTGAAAAAAATTTTTAAAGAAATTTAAGTTTGATATTTTCCACTCTACAGTTACGCTGCGATCTGCACTGCAGCGTAACTGCATGCGTCCTGTGTCCCCAGCATAATCTATGGAGATTATGCAGGAGACGTGCGCACGTGGTGTATTAGAGCGCAGCGCTTCGGCTGCTGCCCGAAGCGCGCGTTCTAAGAAGTGACATGTCACTTCTCTCCTGTGCTTTGCCTGCATCCCCCGCTCTGTCTATGGGAGGGGCTGCAGTCAGAGTGCATGGGATCGGCTTTTTTTTTTTCATTACGGACTGTTTCTGCAGCGATTTGAAGCGCACGTGTGCTCTTTAAATCGCTGCAGAAATTTCTGCAGGGCCAGTACGCAACGTGCGCACATAGCCTTAAACACTAGGGGGGGCAGCTGCTGAAATCCGACTATAGAACTACTGAAGAACTAGCTTACATTACAACTGCAGTAAAAGTGGGTGGAATCTGCTCTACTGTGTGTGATAACAGAGAGTGATGGAGAAGGCGTTTTATGCCGCACCGCTATTCACCAGGAAAGAGGACGAGAAGATAATCAATGTTACTTTATTGTAGCTTGTGTCTACACATTTCAGGAGCTCTACTCCCTTCATCAGGACTACAGCACAAAGATAACATATCTGCTGCTGATTCACAGCTCACAGCATAAATACAAGACAAGGAGAAAAAAAACCATGAGAAACGCCCCCAAAATAAAAAAATTGGCCAGCTGAAATGATGTATATAGCAGGAAAACACTAAAAAGCACCAAAAGAAAAAGGATATATGGGAAAAAGATTAAAGATCATATAAAACCATGTTATAAAATGTTTAAAAATAATTTTATGGGTTAAATTACAAAGAAGTATTACAAAATAAATAAAATAATTTTTTAAAGAGTTGTCAGAGTCTTTATTGTACAGGATCTAGTACAATAAAGACTCTGACAACTCTTTCATCAATTAGTTTCTCATGGGTTTTTTCTCCTTGTCTTGTATTTATGCTGTGAGCAGTGAATCAGCACCAGATATGTTATTTTTGTGCTGTATGTCCTGATGAAGGGAGTAGAGCTGCTGAAACACGTAGACACAAGCTACAATAAAGGAACATTGATAATCTTCTCGTCCTCTTTCCTGGTGAATAGTGCTACATAAAACCCCTTCTCCATCACTCTCTGTTATCTACCATGGAGTCTGCATCAGAGTTCACCTAAATACCATACGCTTATACAGGAGTTGTGACTGGCACAACTCCTTGAGGTGAGTGTATATCTTCTACTTCTCTCGGTATATACCGGGTAAGTCCTTTTTGCGCTTTCTAGTTCCACAGTTTTACTCTCCTGTGTGTGATGCCACTCCTCCTCCCAATCTGGGTATTTCCAAAAGGAAGGTGAAGTGTAGGGACACAATGGAGAGCCATTTTTGGTCACGGCAGATTCGGGGGGGGGGGGTGAATGGCAGAGTGGGGAGCAGCGCGCCAGGATCAGTAATGTTGCAATCACTGTTGCCTGGTGTCGGTATTCAGCCCATCCATCCCGGCGGATGACAGGGGGAAAGTGCATATGTGATGCCCTGGACTAGCCAGGTAGTCACAGTTAGAGCCCCGCACAACACCTGTCTCCTAAAAAGGTGTCATCAGCCATCCATTAAAACCTAGTCACCTCCCTCAGAGCTTGATGGAAACACCAGGCGGAACCAGGCGGTTTGCACGCCCACCGAGGAGTTCAGAGAGCCTGAGGCAGGAAAACAGAGCAGATGAGTTGACAGGAGTGAAGGAGAGTGGAAGCAGGCCTGTGCTCAGGTCTGCAGCAGTCTGACAGGTGCCAGGGTTGGAGCCCGGGCACCTTTGGCTAGGAGGCATATGGTGGCCTCAGCCTGCAGGAGCCATGAAGATGGCTCGGTGGAACCGTGGTGGACCGGGACAGGGTAGTGGCCCGCCGGTACCGATCCGGAGAACCGACTCGGAAACCGGAGCACAAAGGGGGGTACTCAGACCCTGAAACGAGGTCCAGAAGCCACTGGACTGATTTAATTAACTGATTGCGGTCTGGACTATAGGTCCTTTCCCACCCAAAGTACCGACTGAAGACAACAGCCCAACGAGGGGGATAGAAAGCCACCGCACAGGTAGAAAGATCTCACGGGCCAGCGTCTGCGGGCAAAAGGCCTCTCCCGACATCCACAAAGCCGGGGAGCAGAATTCCAGCGCTGAAGCGCAGGTAGCCCACAAATACACAACACGGTGCAGGAGAAAGGCAGAGACCACCAACCGGGTCGGGGGACCAGACGCAGCCGGCTGCGGGCACCGACCACCATCAACTTGGTTTACCAGAGACTTGAGTGTGTTACTAATCTTGAGTACATCAGTGCCCTCCGGCCGCCCATCTCCCTGCACCACCCAACTACTGCCCCTCAACGGGTCCCAGGGTCACCATCCCTACCTACGGAGGGGTTAACAACTTGCTGCGCAACATCTCCCCCGGGTGCCCCGTAAACCGAAGCGGTGGTGTCCACCTTCACCACATCCCGTGGGTGGCGTCACAAACTTAAACACGGCTCCGGCCGTACACCTACGTCCCCTAAAACGCCAGCCCCCTTTCAGATCGGAGTGACCACAGGGCCCCCGGGTCCGGAGGCGCTCGAGCCACCCACCAGCGAGCCCGGATCCGAACGGCTCGGCTGCAGCCGAGCGTGGGGCGGTACACATACGCTGTGTGCATCACAAAGATGGCGGTGAACTCCTCCCTCTGCTGTGATCTAGACAGCCCAGGGGGCGCTTCCATTTCACAACAGACGCCTTCTGTATGTAACTAAATGGGGTCAGATTCCGACCACTGTCCTCTGTGCCCAGGGGGATGCCATAAAGGAGGTAACTGTCGTTACAAACACCAAATCCAAGATGGCATTCACCAGTGCTTCAGTAAACTAGAATTAAATAAAAACTAAATAAACAGTGAATTTAATTTTGTATTAAAATTTCTTGATTTAATAATCAATATTCTTAATACAAAAATAAAAAAAGTGACACCTTCCCTTTAAGACAGGTAAGTTAAATACCAGAAAAAAAACGCAATCTACTCCAGTGCTTTGGTATAAAAATATATATTTTATTTACAATATTTACAGTATGTACACTATATATAATATATAAAAAAATAAAAGTAAAATAATTTGTAAAAAAAATACAAAAATAAAATATGTTTAAGTGATAAAAAAAAACTAAAAATATATATTTTATTTACAAAATTTACAATATTTACAGTATATACACCATATATAATATATAAAAAATAAAAGTAAAATAATTTGTAAAAAAAAATACAAAAATAAAATATGTTTAAGTGATAAAAAAACCTAAAAATATATATTTTATTTACAATATTTACAATATTTACAGTATGTACACCATATATAATATATAAAAAAATAAAAGTAAAATAATTTGTAAAAAAAAATACAAAAATAAAATATCTTTAAGTGATTAAAAAAAACTAAAAATATATATTTTATTTACAATATTTACAGTATGTACACTATATATAATATATAAAAAAATAAAAGTAAAATAATTAGTAAAAAAAAATACAAAAATAAAATATGTTTAAGTAATTAAAAAAAACTAACTATATATGAAAAACCTAATAGAAATGTAAAAAATCTAAAATATGGTAAATCTATAAATAAAAGAATAAACAAAAGTGTGGTTACAGGTGGTGCTTGGCGGTGTCGGCTAAAGTGTTGATTGTAATTGGGGGTTGGCAGCTGATGGTAGATGGTGAATTTGGTGTTATTTTATAAATAGTTTTTGCTGGTGAAAAAGAAAAGTGCAGTTGCAGGTGGTGCTTGGCGGCAGTCGTTGGTGGCGGCTAAAGTGTTGATGGTGGTTGGTGGTTGGCAGCTGGTGGTAGATGGTGATTTCGGCAGTTTTTTATAACTAGTTGTTGCTGGTGGAAAAGAAAAGTGCAGTTCCAGGTGGTGCTTGGTGACAGTCGTTGGTGGCGGCTAAAGTGTTGACGGTGGTTGGCAGCTGGTTTTAGATGGTGATTGCGGCTTTTTTATAATTAGCTATTGCTGGTTGGAAAGGAAAGTGCGGTTGCAGGTGGTGATTGGCAGCAGTCGATGGTGGCGGCTAAAGTGTTGATGGTGCTTAGTGGTTGGCAGCTGGTGGTAGATGGTGATTGCTGCATTTTTATAATTCATTGTTCCTGTTGTTCCTGGTGACGGCTTCATGGTGTTTTTGTAGCTGTTGTTTTTTTGTTTTTTTTTCTTCTTATCATCCTATCTTCTTATCCTATCTTCTTATCCTAAAGGGTGGGGTGAGTGACTGGTGGTGACTTGACATTTACCCCCAATTGTTTGGGGTTGTCACCATCTGTAAAAACATACATTAAAAAATATTAGTAAAACCTTAATTCACAGGGTCCTCATCTTTCTTCCCCAGACACAGAAATGTAGACATAAAAGTGCTCTGTATTACCTCAACACTATTGCTGAGGTATTTGAACCTTTTCTTAAAGGGCAGCTTGCTGATGTCTATGGCTGCGCTCCCCGAGTTCTTCTCCTCCTTTTGATTCTCGATCCTGAAAAATAAAAAATATCCTTATGTTCTGCAGGTATAATATACAAGCAGTGAGATTTTGTAATCCGATTATAGTGTGAAGCCGGTGCCATCACTGAGAATTACTCACTTGTGGTATGTGAACTCATCCTCATCCACAAATTTTCTTTTAGTTGGAGTAAACACTAACATTGCTTCAAGCTCCTCACTGTTTAGAGGAGACAGTAAATGGGGAGAAGCATTAAGAGCAATGACAATATTCACTTGATATATAAAGAGACCTGACCACTTTTATCCCCAATATATACAGATACAAGTAAATATATCCTATGTAACAGCTGTAATAATACTACACAAGCGGGGATTTACTTAGTGTAGATGTGGCTCTCTATCAGTGTAGGAGGATCTCCGATCTCAGGGAGTATGGCGGCTCGCTCACGGTAATACTCTAATGTCCGTTGCTTTATATCCATCATGTTCCTCTTTTTGCATGTTCTCTTCCTTTTATTTTTTGGTGGCTAAGGAGGAGGAGTATATGCTAATGGCAGACAAAATGGAGAATGGGAAATGTATTTGATTAGAAAGTGATAGGAGCAGATGTGGGTTACACTTTACTGTGGACTTTCAGGGTGAGTTCTATCTAAGGCTGCTCTTACCTCTTCTCACTCCTTTATTTTTTCTGGTAGATCTTCGTACGTCTGACATAATGGCAGGCGCTGATTAGGTTCTCACTTTACAAATAGTAAATATGAAATGTAGTGTTTTCCTATCGTCTCTATGTCAGTTACTGGCGGAAGGTTCTGTTGCCATAGAGATAGAATGTTTGGACTGTTACATAATGCGTCAGTTTGTGCCATCGCTCACTGGACTGAACTACTCACTGCAGGGCCGTAATCACCGCTAATTTATAGAGCGCCTGTAATAAGTACAATGTTATTGGATACAAATACAATATAATATATGTTGCACCACATGAGGAGGATTCTAATGACTTTTACCTGTGTTTCTTTATCAAAGTGAATCATTATCACATGTTCATAAGATGCGTCTCTCCCCACATAATGTAAAATATGGTATCTTCCACCATGTGCTGACAGCTGATTGGCTATCTTTTGACCTTCTCAACAAGTGAAACCCCATAGTTTCATTGAGAGACAACTTTAGATTAGTTTAACCAAACATTTCTTTCTAAAAACTACAAAAGGAAACAAATAAAGAAAAATGGTTTCTGAGGATCTTTCATATTGTGTACAATCAGATACAAATGTTACAGAGCTTAGTTTGCTACATTGTGCAGCTCATTTATATATAGTAGAATGTGAAATGTGTGATTTTACATAGGACTGCTGAGTTCTATAAACTCAATTGATATCATTGCAGAAAAAATATAAAGCAGAGGCAAGGTTCACATTTACACAATGTTCTACAGTGAGCGCTTCATCAGGGTCAGTGTCTACATCCCCAAAAATGAGGTTCAGTCACATCGTGATGGAGCCGTTCAACATAATGAGGCGTTGGGAGGCATTTTAGAGTTTGCTCATTCTTCGTTCCATTTTCTCTTTAGTTGGGCAGTCACAAAAGTATGATAACCTACAGAATTGTGCCTGTCTACAAAGATGGCTGCAGGAACAGGGGCCAGATGAATTGTGAGATGGAAAATGCAGAGCAGCGCTCAGTGTAGAGCTTTGCATGCAGGGGGTAAGCATAGAGCTATGGACCCCAATGCAGAATTAGGACAAGCGCCCCAATGAGATGTTAGTCAGATCTATGGGTACAACCCTAAAAATCTTCTTACCTAGTAGGCCTATTACACAATAGCAAAACCACTAATATCTTTATTACCAAAAATGTATAAAAATATACACAAAGGGGATAAATGCAGACTGAATAATGTAGCAATATAGAAAAAGGTCAGAAAATGGGGCATAGGAGGGTTATTGGGGCTAATCAGGCCCTAAATAAGGTCCCTTCCTATCCATGGAGGTTGGCACGCTAATAATTAAACATGCCGCCCCTGCTCAATGCAGACTCTCCTTTAACCAACCCTAATCTAGGTTTACTAAATCAAACAATGAAATAAATTACCAAGTGTAAGGTCAATGGCTTTACGGGTTATTTTAGCAGCATATCCCCAATGTACAAAATATAAAAATCAGCTTTATTTAAATTCAAGTTAAAAGCTACCCCAGACAAACACAACACATACGACAATAGTCAAGACATACAAGCTGTGACTATACGCAAAAAATGTATCAGTATAGCGCAATGATTATGTAGGAGGAGAGAAAAAAGTAGTTGAATCCCTAGTAACCAAATTTACATCAGGACACATATATTCTAACTGGTAGTCAAATAGTTCATTTAGTTTACTGAGGGAACAACACTATATCATTATGTATGGAAAAGATTATGATATTGATGGGGTGCATAAATAAACAATCCCTAGTTGGATCTGCCCCTACCTATTGTTACGCTCACCGAGGAGTGGCGAGCGTCCGGAGGTTGACCCACTGGACCGTGCACCAGACTCCCCTGAGAAGGCGACCAGCAGCGAACCCCTATACAGGCACTGTGTGGCGCCTCCCCAGAAGGCCTAAATGCACGGCAGCCAGGAACCGGTAATAGGAGTCTCTGTAAGGCCAGGTGTAGCAAGGTTGTGACGTCCGCAGCCGGCAGAACACGGGAATGGCACCGGAGATGTTCACAGTAGGTGGCGTCCACAGTAGGTACGGCACAGATAATGTCCACGGCAGGTAGGGCACGGTGCCTATATACAGCAGTGGAAATAAATGGAGAGGACACTATATTTATTTAAAGTAAGTTACCAATCTAATCTTAATACAATATTGACAGCTAGTATGATCAATCAGATCTCAAAACATAGAAACTGTAGGAGACAGAATATCAAGAAATACCAATAAATTTATAGAGGATACAGAAAAGGATTTTTATAGGGAAACAGCAATTCAACGCCGTCCACCCCTACCTGTCAATAGAGTAAGCACACTAATTAAGGTCCCCTTCACACGCACGTACCTCCGGTATGTGCTAGGTCCGTTCCCGCATGTACCGGAGACACGGGAACACGTATACCCATTAAATTCATTGGGTTTATATGCACGCACGTGTTCAGCCATTGGCCCGTGCCTCCGTGTGGCGCAGACGTGAGCCCGTGTGCTCCATATGGCGGCATGTCCGGTTTTCTCCGGCAGCACGGGTGTCATGCAGCCCGCACCTGTACCACACGGATGTAGTGTGGATGCGGTCCCACGTGACACGCGCCGGAGAAACACACGTGTCATTGTAACAATAAAAAAAAACATACTCACCTCCACCAGCCCTGTAGTCTCTGCCGTGGCTGTCACCTGCATCCGACCCCCAGTGAATTTGAACAACGCATCTTCTTCACTGGGGGCCGGAAGCAGCGTCAGCGGGGCGTGGCCTGTCATTCAGCACCACAGACAGCTCTGGAAGAATCAGGTAAGGCGAGACTTTCCGTTCTCCGTGTGTCATTACGTATCACATACGGAGAGCAAGGATGTGCCACAAACACGGCACACGGGTAGCAAACCACCCCTTTAATACATCCGTGAAAAAGTGGTTCATTTTTTTCACATGCGTGTGAAGGGGGCCTAAAACGGTGCCCCATTTCTCGGCGGCTTTCCCGGTTTCTCTCCCTATACTCCCTATCAGGGCACCAATCTAATAATGAAACTATATATAGGAAGAAGCACAAATGTGAGCATAAACAATAGAGTGTTATGTTACTTATCTGTCATCCCACAGAGAACACTTGTTATGCTGAGACATTCTTTTTACTTCTTATCTCTATTTCATATCTCATTTCGACGCGTCTTTCCCAAAAAATACCAATTGGGGTTCATCAGGAGATCAAAGAGGGGCACAGTGGCCTATCAAAAGAGCTGGTCAGAATTAGATACCTTGCTATTTGCACATAGATACATGATCCCCAATAAATAAAAAGATAAATAAATATATAAATCCCCAGTCAGACAAATAGCCATATATTCCAGGAGTAAAGGGCCTACCTCAAATGCATATGCTTTCCAGGATTAGAAAAATGTAGCACGCTGCGCCCATAAAATGGGGGATTATGTAGTGATAGCCCCTCCTAAATGATCGGCCAGGTGATCCACCAATTCGACTGTCCATGGGTGGAATGACAGATCAATCAGCAGGGGAACTCAGGTGTGCTCCACACATATCACAGGCGGTAACCCACGCCGGAAATGGGTATCACATGATCCATAGTATTCCTCATTACATGGTTCTAGCACACAATGAGTAAAAGAGCGGTGTAAGGCTGGATTCACATCAGCGGTATTCTGCCGGTCGGCAGAAAAACGCAAACTGCATGTTGCCGGATCCGTTGTCTGCTCAATGCATTGTCAATGGACTCGCGGCACCATGCATTTGCACCCGTTTCCATGTGGCAGAATCAGGATCCAGTGAGTTGCAGTTTTTAACCATCTTTCAAAAACGCAACATGCAGCGTTTTTTGTCTCAGACCAAAAACAGCAGCTCACCGGATCCTGTACATTGCAGCATTAGCTGCAATGTATTTCAATGGGCGCCATATCTATTTTTCACATTTGCCGTTTGCCAGCGGCTGGAATGATCCTTTTTGCCGTTGCAAGCATGGTCTGAAGCAGATAGTTTTCTATCTAGCTCTTCACAATCTTTAGTTAAACATAATATATATATATATATATATATATATATATAGTCACGCTCCCCGGGTCCCGACGTCGTTTGTCACTCACCGCTCCGGTCCCCGGGTCCCCTGCCTCCAGCCACACGTCCTCCTCGGCACTGCTCCCTGCTCTGGCCTCTGGCACCCGGGCGTCACGCATGTGCATTAGGGCGCGCGCGCGTTCACTGACCTCCTCTTAAAGGCCCTACACTCCCTAACAGGATATTGCATCAGTCAGGGTCAGGTATATTAGGAGCTCCCTGCCTGGAGGGCGTCGCCTGTTCATCGAGTTCTGCAAGCTAGAAGTCCAGGTCCCCTTGTGTCTTACTCATACAAAAAACTTTGTCTCTTCCGTAGAGCCTGCTCTGCCTACGTAACCGATCCCTGAATCCAGTCTTGCTAAGAGGTCCTCCGGTGTCCGTCGGCGGGGAATCCAACCACCGTTTCGGCAGCCTGTGCCTGTCTGGTATCTCCGACTTCACCCAGCTGCCTTCCATCACACCCAGCTAACCCGGATCCCGCCTGAGCTTCCTAACCGTCACCCGTACTGGACTTCCGTAATTATCTCCGAGGACTCTGTGGCTCCAAAGACTCCGTTTTACCCGTTCCCTGTGGGACGCTACCCCGGTTCCGCTAGTACTCCGGCTACCGTGTACCTAGGCCCTCTGGTGGGGTGACTGGACAGTCCCTGTATAGGGGTTAGCTCCAGGTTGCCTCACTGGGGGAGTCCGGTACACGGCTCAGAGGATCCACCATCACCCGGACCTAACAGAACGAACAGGCCATGGATCCCGCCGAAGCACTAGCATCCCAACTGGCCGGATTGCAGCAGGAGCTGGTACGTCAGCGAGAGACCCAATCCCGTATGTTGGCCTTCATGACGTCAGTGGACACCCGCCTGAACACACTGCAATCCACAGCCACGTCCCTGTCCACTTCCGCCACATCCACGGCTTCCGTAGGGACAACTTCTGCGACCTCGCAACTGAGACTAGCCTCTCCGCCTCGGTATGCCGGGGACCCCAAGAACTGCCGTGGGTTCTTGAACCAGTGCTCTCTGCACTTCAAACTGCTCCCACATCTCTTCGCTTCCGACCAAGCTAAGGTAGCCTTCGTCATGTCTCATCTGGAGGGTGAAGCACTGGCATGGATGAACCCCTTGTGGGAGAGGGAAGATCCAGTAACAACCAACATCCAGGACTTCCTGCACACCTTCCGCACCGCGTTCGATGAACCCGGACGTGCTTCTTCATCCGCCTCATCCCTCCTCAGGCTACGCCAAGGAACTTTGACAGTTGGTCAGTATGCCATCCGGTTCTGCACGCTGGCATCTGAGTTGGGGTGGAACAATGAAGCCTTGACTGCCGCCTTCTGGGAGGGGCTTACCAGTCATATCAAGGACGAGCTGGCCGGCCGAGACGTCCCCTCCACCTTGGATGCCCTGATTGCCCTAGCAACCCGGATAGACCTCCGCTTTCAAGAAAGGTCTAAGGAAATGTCCCGCGAGCGGCGCCCTGTAAGGCACTCCGCTTCTCCACAGAAGCCTATCCTCTCCTCATCCGGGCTCTCTGGCTCCTCCATCCATGAGCCCATGGAGTCCATGCAAGTGGACCAGCTACGGTCCTCGGAGCAGCGTCGAGCGGAACGAGCCGCCAAGGGTCTCTGCTTCTATTGTGGAGACGGCGCACACCAGGTGCGTGCCTGCCCAGAGAAACCGGGAAACTCCAAAGCCTAGGGTTGGTAGGAGAGGCCACCCTAGGTACTGGGAAGCTCTCTGACCCAGTGACATGGACTGTACAGGTGACAACAGGAGAGACCCGCTTCACGGCAGAGGCATATCTCGACTCCGGGGCAGCGGGTAACTTCATCCACCAGGCCACAGTTGACAAGTACCAGTTACCTGTTACCCCGCTGCAGACACCGCTTGTGATAGCCTCTGTGGATGGGGAACCCCTCTCTGACCCCGTCCTGTTCGTCACTAAACCTGTGAAACTGCGTATCGGTGTGCTACACACTGAAGAAATCGCCTTCTATGTTCTGCCACGCATGTCTCATCCGCTTCTGCTGGGTTTACCTTGGTTGCGGGTACATGAACCTACGGTCAGCTGGCGTACTGGAGAAATCATCTGCTGGGGCCCGTCTTGTCATGAGAACTGCCTCCAGTCAGTCCAGCCCGTCCGCCATCCTCCGGCCCCGGACTTCTTACCTGGTCTTCCTCCAGCCTATTGGTCCTTCGCGGATGTGTTCGATAAAAAGGAGTCGGAGGTATTGCCTCCACATCGACCCTACGACTATGCCATTGACCTTCTGCCGGGAACCACACCCCCTCGGGGACGGATATACCCTTTGTCCCCTGCTGAGACCCGGGCCATGTCTGAATACATCACCGAGAACCTGGCACGGGGGTTCATTCGAAGGTCCTCGTCCCCGGCTGGTGCGGGCTTCTTCTTCGTCAAGAAAAAAGAAAGAGACCTACGGCCCTGTATCGATTACCGGGGACTAAACCAGATCACAGTGAAAAACAAATACCCCCTGCCTCTCATCCCTGAACTCTTCGATCGGCTCCGGGGAGCCCGTATATTCACCAAATTGGATCTCCGTGGGGCCTAAAACCTGGTTCGCATACGCTCCGGGGACGAGTGGAAGACCGCCTTCAACACCCGGGACGGGCACTATGAATATTGCGTGATGCCCTTCGGCCTTTGCAATGCTCCGGCAGTCTTCCAGGAGCTGGTGAACGACGTGTTCAGGGACCTCCTCTATGTCTGTGTAGTCGTATACCTGGACGACATCTTAATCTACTCCCAGACCTACGTACCCACAGAGAGCACGTGCAGATCATGCTACAGAGGCTGAGGAAGAATCGCTTATACGCCAAACACGAGAAATGTGTGTTCGAACAATCATCCCTCCCCTTTTTGGGCTATGTAATATCGGACACCGGACTGCAGATGGATCCCGGGAAGGTCTCTGCTATCCTCGACTGGCCTCCTCCTTCAGGACTAAAAGCCATCCAACGTTTCCTCGGTTTTGCTAACTACTATCGCCAGTTCGTCCCTCACTTCTCGACCCTAACTGCTCCGCTCTCCGCCCTGACCAAGAAGGGGGCCAATCCGAAGGCTTGGACAACCGAGGCCGAAGCCGCCTTCTGCTCTCTGAAGCGGTCCTTTGCTTCTTCTCCCGTCCTTCACCGTCCTGAGTTGAACCGCCAATTCACCCTGGAGGTTGACGCCTCCTCCACAGGGGCAGGAGCCGTACTTATGCAGAAGTCCGCCACCGGGAAGATGGTCACCTGCGGCTTCTTCTCCAAGATCTTCTCAGCCCCAGAACGCAGTTATACCATTGGTGATCGAGAGCTCCTGGCCGTTAAGATGGCGTTGGAGGAATGGCGATATCTCTTGGAGGGAGCGGTTTACCCGGTGATCATCTATACTGACCACAAAAACCTGGAGTATATATGCTCCGCTCAAAGGCTGAATCCGCGCCAAGCACGTTGGTCTCTCTTCTTCGCCAGGTTTGACTTTCAGCTACACTACCGGCCCGCGGACAAGAACGTACGGGCAGATTCCCTGTCTCGGTCCTTCGTTCCGGTAGACCAAGAGGAGGAGCCAAGCCAGCCCATCATCTGTCCTAGCAAGGTCATCCCGGTGGCTCCCGTCTCCCTGGCACAGATCCCTCCTGGGAAGACTTACGTCACGGAGACCGACCGACTCAAGGTCCTCCAATGGGGACACTCCTCGAAAGTGGCCGGACACGCCGGCCAGAAGAAAACCTGGGGTGTCATCACCCGTCACTATTGGTGGCCGTCTCTTCGTACGGATGTCACCGCCTTCGTCTCCGCATGTTCCTCCTGTGCCCGGAACAAGACGCCTAAGCACCTGCCCTTTGGTCCTCTTCTCCCTCTGCCGACTCCTTCCATTCCATGGCAACACATAGCCATGGACTTTGTCACGGACTTGCCCTTGTCCTCCGGTCATACGGTCATCTGGGTCGTGGAGGACCGGTTCTCAAAAATGGCTCATTTTGTTCCTATGGCCGGATTGCCCTCTGCTCAAGAGCTTGCGGACACCTTCATACAGCACATCTTCCAGCTGCATGGCTTTCCTGCCCATATCGTGTCCGACAGAGGAACCCAATTCACCTCACGCTTCTGGAGGGCTCTCTGTGAACACCTGGGGCCCTCAGTCAAACGGACAAGTGGAACGAGTCAACCAGATTATGACCACCTTCCTTCGTCACTACGTCAATGTCCATCAGGACAACTGGTCCACGCTCCTTCCTTGGGCTGAATTCTCTCATAACCACCAGGTCAGCGAATCCACCTCCAGTTCTCCCTTCCATGTTTTCTATGGTCTCCAGCCTTCTGTGCCTTTACCAGTCTCTCCACCTTCCGATGTACCTGCAGCAGATGCCCTAGCCAGAGACTTCTCCGCTTTATGGGCCTCAGTCAAGACCTTCCTGGGACATGCTGCTGCACGAATGAAGAGACATGCGGACAAGAGACGTCTTGATCCTCCTCGCTTCTCTCCTGGGGACTTGGTCTGGCTTGCCTCCAAGTACGTCCGACTCAAGATTCCATCGTACAAGCTGGGTCCGCGGTACATCGGTCCCTTCAAGGTCCTCAGGAAGATCAACGAGGTGTCCTACAAGTTGCAGCTACCGCCCTCCATGCGGATACCCAACTCCTTCCATGTGTCCTTGCTGAAACCTGTTGTCCTCGGTCCCTTCTCCTCTGATGCCTGTCCTCCTCCCATAGCCGATGATGACATCTATGCGGTAAGAGATATCGTGGCCATGAAGACCGTCAGGGGACGGCAGTACTTCCTGGTCGACTGGGCAGGTTATGGTCCCGAGGATAGGTCCTGGGAACCTCGGGAGAACGTGGGTACTCCTCTGATTCGTGCCTTCATGTCCCGGTTGCAGGGAGGGGGGCCTGGGGGGGGTACTGTCACGCTCCCCGGGTCCCGACGTCGTTTCTCACTCACCGTCCCGGTCCCCGGGTCCCCTGCCTCCAGCCACACGTCCTCCTCGGCACCGCTCCCTGCTCTGGCCTCCGGCACCCGGGCGTCACGCATGTGCATTAGGGCGCGCGCGCGGTCACTAACCTCCTCTTAAAGGCCCTGCACTCCCTAACAGGATATTGCATTAGTCAGGGTCAGGTATATTAGGAGCTCCGTGCCTGGAGGGCGTCGCCTGTTCGTCGAGTTCTGCAAGCTAGGAGTCCAGGTCCCATTGTGTCTTACTCATACAAAAAACTTTGTCTCTTCCGTGGAGCCTGCTCTGCCTCCGTAACCGGTCCCTGAATCCAGTCTTGCCAAGAGGTCCTCCGGTGTCCGTCGGCAGGGAATCCAACCACCGTTTCGGCAGCCTGTGCCTGTCTGGTATCTCCGACTTCACCCAGCTGCCTTCCATCACACCCAGCTAACCCGGATCCCGCCTGAGCTTCCTAACCGTCACCCGTACTGGACTTCCGTAATTATCTCCGAGGACTCTGTGGCTCCAAAGACTCCGTTTTACCCGTTCCCTGTGGGACGCTACCCCGGTTCCGCTAGTACTCCGGCTACCGTTTACCTAGGCCCTCTGGTTGGGTGACTGGACAGTCCCTGTATAGGGGTTAGCTCCAGGTTGCCTCATTGGGGGAGTCCGGTACACGGCCCAGAGGATCCACCATCACCCGGACCTAACATATATATATGTGTATATATATATATATATATATATATATATATATATATATATATATATATATATATATAAAAATACAGTATATATAATGGTAAATATATCTATATTTATATTTAACATTATATCTATCACTATTCACTCATCTATCTTCATCTATCTATAGCAATGTATCTAACTTTCCTTTTTTAAATTTTTGTTTGTTAAAATTTAAAATCAACTTATCTATTTATTTATCTATCTACCGATCTATATATATTTCTTTCCATAATCTAGCTCACTTCCTATCTATCTATATATATTTCTATGCATCTATCTATCTATCTATCTATCTATTCATCTATATTTTCCTGTCTCTCGATCTATATATCTCTGTATCTCTTCATTAGCTAACTATTGGTTTAGCTAACTTTTTTTTATTAATTTAAAGTTTCTATTCTCTCTCTGTGGGTCGGTCTCCCTCTCGGTCTCTATTCTCTCTCTGGTCATGTCGGTCTATCCCTCCCACCCCATCTCTCATACTCACCGATCCCCGATCACCAGCGCGGCGCTGCACGACGTTCACACTGCTCCGGCGGCTTCTCCACTTTTGAAAAAGCCGTCCGCTCATTAAACAATCTCGTATTCCCTGCTTTCCCCGCCCATCGGCAAATATGATTGGTTGCATTGAGACACGCCCACACGCTGAGTGACAGCTGTCTCAAGGCAACCAATCACTGCCGCCGGTGGGCGTGTCACTATGGAGCAGAGAAATAAATAATGATTTTAAAAAATCGACGTGCGGTTTTCCCCATTTTGGTAACAGCCAGGGTAAAGCCAAATGGCTGAAGGCTGGTATTGTCAGGATGGGGAGCTCCACGTTATGGGGAGCCCACCACCCTAACAATATCAGCCTGCAGCCGCCCAGAATGGCCACATCCATGTGATGCGACTGTTCTGGGACTGTACCCGGCTCATCCCGAATTGCCCTGGTGCGGTGGCAATCGAGGTAATAAGGAGTTAATGGCAGCAGCCCATAGCTGCCACTAAGTCCTAGGTTAATCATGGCAGATGTCTCACCAAGATACCTTCCATGATTAACCTGTTAGTTAAAGAAAATAAAAACACACATTCAAAAATTCCTTTATTTGTAATAAATGACAAAAAACAACAACCTCTTTCACCACTTTATTAAAGTCCCCAAATACCCTTCCATGTCCGACGTAATCCAAAAAAGGTCCCACGACGCTTTCAGCTCTGCTACATCAGAAGCTGACAGAGAGCGGTCACAGACCATGACCGCTCTCTGTGAGCTCCCTGCAGCGACTGAAGTGAGTCGCGCTATCAGCGGAGCTGTTACTCAGGTTACCCGTGGCCACAGATCTCAGCGGGAGGACTTCTGCTGTGGCCGCGGGTGACCTCAGTGACGGCACCGCTGATACCGCGCGGCTCACTGTCACTCAGGGGATTTGCGGTCACCGGTGAGACCTTCACCGGTGACCGAAATTCAGGCCATGCCACACAGACAGAGCCGTGAGATGACAATGAAGTCGGGTGACGTTCATCCGACTTCATTCTGATCGTGCGGCTCTGTCTGTGTCTGCTGTCAGCGGCCATTCAGCTCTGCTACATCGCTCTGTCTGTGGCTGCTGTCACCGGCCATGTAGCAGAGCTGAATGGCAGATGACATAGAATAAACAGATCCCTCAAAACTAAACAGGAAAACAGGACCCAAACGCATAGAAACGCAAGTGAACTGTCCGTTTTTTTGCAGGATCCGTTCAATGGATCCAGTAAAAAAATGTTCAGGTCGCTAGCGGTGGCATGCGTTGTAATCCATAAAAACAGGATCCAGTGACATGCAGTTTGCGTTTTTTTGCCTTAAGGCAAGAAAACGCTGATGTGAAGCTAGCCTAACACACGTGTACTTCACATAAGCACCATTCAGTAAAACACCACCGCTGCCCGGAATTGAGCAGTGGATCATAGATGTGTTCCCCGCATGCGCAAACCACCACCGCTACCCACAAGCGGTAGTATGCACTGGAACATAAATGCGTTCCATGTGTGTGCACCTACAACAGCGGGACGCCTCTAGATAGTAGCAGGAAGTGGAGTGTATTAAGCTGGGTTCACACATAGCGACAACAACGTCGCTGTTACGTCACCATTTTCTGTGACGCAACAGCGACCTTGTAAGTCGCTGTTATGATCGCTGCTTAGCTGTCAAACACAGCAGAAGCAGCAGCGATCATAACGACATGCGTCGCTGTGCTACATGTGCAGAGAGCAGGGAGCCGCGCACACTGCTTAGCGCTGGCTCCCTGCACTCCTAGCTACAGTACACATCGGGTTAATTACCTGATGTGTACTGCAGGTACATGTGCAGAGAGCAGGGAGCCGCGCACACTGCTTAGCGCTGGCTCCCTGCACTCCTAGCTATAGTACACATTGGGTTAATTACCCGATGTGTACTGCAGCTACATGTGCAGAGAGCAGGGAGCCGCGCAGTGGCAGCGAGAGCGGCGGACGCTGGTAAGGAAGGTAAATATCGGGTAACCAGGGAAAGGTCTTCCCTTGGTTACCCGATGTTTACCCTGGTTACAGCTTACCGCAGCTGCCAGATGCCGGCTCCTGCTCCCTGCTCGCTTCATTTCGTCGCTCTCTCGCTGTCACACACAGTGATGTGTGCGTCACAACGGGAAAGCGACGACCAAAAAATGAAGCTGGACATTCAGCAATGACCGGCGACCTCACAGCAGGGGCCAGGTCGTTGCTGGATGACACACACAGCGACAGCGACGGGACGTCGCTGCAACGTCACAGAAAATGGTGACGTAGCAGTGACGTCGTTGTCGTCATCGCTGTGTGTGACACCACCTTAACTCCTAACAGGTTCCACCACAGAAAAGGTGGAGCGCAAAAGCGTTAGGCATGCCTGCGTCAATACACCCTTTCTCAGAGGGGAACCATTATCTATTTTCAGTCTAAGTATAGTCAATAATATGTCACAAGCACTTTAAGCAGCCTGCACAATTATAAGGGACAAAGAGTGCCAGGATGAGTCACAAATTAACGTGTAATAAAAGACAAAGAGCAAGATCATCAAGAATGTACACATGGGCAGAAGTTTTAGTAAATACATTTCAGTATATAGAATAATGAGAGTACACAGCTCTCGAAGATGTAAACATATGGGGTGATCCAATTCGGATGAATACATCCCAGGCAGGTTAATGAAATAACCCCCATCCCTACCAGTGTTTAGGAAGCAAAACCATTTAAAATTCTGACAGATGTAGATTATATTTCTTATAAGAAGCTATAGGCCAGTTGCTCATTTAATCTATGTGGGTGGACCGATTCGAAGCGATAAATCCATTTACATTGTTTTTGTAATAACAGTTTATTCCAATCACCTTTTCTAGGAAATGTACACACTTGATCAATGACCCTGAAGTTGGTACTCTGTAAGTAACCTCCATGAGCCGTTCTCACATCTCTAAACACTGGGGTATGATATCCCTAACGTTCCTGATATCCCCTAGATGTTCACCGACCTGTTTGCGCAGCTCTCTTTTAGGTTTACCTATGTAGTTCATAGGACATCCACAAATGATTAAATAGATGACACCTTTAGAAATGAGCGAACCTCTAGAGTTCAGTTCGGTTCGTCGAACGGAGGCCGTGTTCGAGTTCGGTTCGGCGAACTGTTCAACAAACCTCTCGAACCCCATTGAAAACAATGGGAGGCAATCACAAACACATAAAAACACATAGAAAAGACCTTCAAAGGTGTCCAAAAGGTGACAAACAACTGACAAGACAACACAAACACATGGGAAAATGACAAAGACAAATACTCATGCGAAAACAAAACAGCTGGACGAGGAAAAAGAGCAGGAGACACAGATCTATGAGTATATGCAAGTGAACATCGATGCCATTACTGTGCAACTTGAGCCTTGCTCATTTTAGGCTTTCAATCTGGATAAATGGCCTGAACTCGCCACTTACGCCTTGGGGATCTTGTCATGTCCCGCAGCCAGCGTTCTCTCGGAACGTGTCCTCAGTGCTGCTGGGGGTGTGCTGACAGATAAGGGCACGCATCTGTCCACTGACAATGTGGACAGACTAACGTTCAACAAGATGAGGAAGTCATGGATCACAGAGGACTTTTCTACCCCTGTGTCATCCAGGGGAGGCGAAAGTCTGGTGTATTTTTGAGCTTCATGCAAAGCATCTTTTTAAGATTGAAAATAGGGGACAACTGATGCCAGTCAAGTGGTGTGTGTGTGTGTGTGTGTGTGTCCCAATTTTTGGAAATGAGGGAGACTGTGGTTGGCGTCCCCTTTTTTTAAAAAATGAACCAAGATGAAGAAGTCATAGATCAGAGAGGACTTTTCTACCCCTGTGTCATCCAGGCGAGGCGAAAGGCAGGTGTATTTTTGAGAGTGCTTCATGAAAAGCATCTTTTTAGGATTGAAAATGGTGGACAACTGATGCCAGTCGTGTGTGTGTGTGTGTGTATGTGGCGCAGTTTTTGGAAAAGAGGGAGACTGTGGTAGGAGTCCCCTTTTTTTTAAAAATGAACCAAGATGAAAAAGTCATGGATCAGAGAGGACTTTTCTACCCCTGTGTCATCCAGGGGAGGCAAAAGGCAGGTGTATTTTTGAGAGTGCATCATGCAAAGCATCTTTTTAGGATTGAAAATGGTGGACAACTGATGCTAGTCAAGTGGTGTGTGTGTGTGTGTGTGTGTGTGTGTGTGTGTGTGTGTGTGTGTGTGTGTGTGGCCCAATTTTTGGAAACGAGGGAGACTGTGGTTGGTGTCCCCTTTTTTTTAAAAATGAACCAAGATGAAAAAGTCATGGATCAGAGAGGACTTTTCTACCCCTGTGTCATCCAGGGGAGGCAAAAGGCAGGTGTATTTTTGAGAGTGCATCATGCAAAGCATCTTTTTAGGATTGAAAATGGTGGACAACTGATGCTAGTCAAGTGGTGTGTGTGTGTGTGTGTGTGTGTGTGGCCCAATTTTTGGAAACGAGGGAGACTGTGGTTCATGTCCCCTTGCTGTGTTTTACATGATTTTAGAAGGGCATGACATGCCTAAGAGGTTGACTTTCAGCATCTGCAAACTGTTGGCTACAGAAATGCTGCCTTTCCACCCTTTTTACACAGAGGATTTTCGAGACCTTATGCCCATCGCAGTGCCCCAAGAGCCGATGCCCATTCACCACTCCTTCTCCAACAAAGGCGTGGCCGCTCTACACCAGTATGTCGCACACAACATCACCGCTTCCTTGAGAAACTGTGTGTGTGACAGGGTGCATTTCAACACAGATACTTGGACCAGTAAGCATGGACAGGGGCGTTACATGTCACTGACTGGGCACTGGGTAACTATGGTGAGAGATGGAGAAGGGTCTGCTGTAAAAGTCTTGCCGTTCCCACGAGTTGTGTGTCAATCCTTCCTCTGCATGTAGAAGTTCCTCCACTGCTTCTGCCTCCTCAACCTCGTCTGGGTCCTCCACCTCCGCCCAAACCCTGTGTGTTCAAGCCACCCGCGTTGTAACTGCGCACAAGGAATCCCACACACCTCCTTACTATGCTGGCAGCAGGGCTCAACGGCATCAGGCGGTCGACTCTTTACTTTGAAATGTCTGGTAAATGTGAGTCACACCGCTGATGAGTTGTGGACGACAAGCTCTGGAGAGTGAGACCGAGTTTCATCAATGGTTGTCTCCACTCAACCAGCAGCCAGGGGAGGCCGGGTGCGATAATGATGCAAACCTGGCTGCGGCCCTTCTTCAGGGCAATTTGACACACATGCCTTGTATGGCCCACGTGTTGAACCTTGTTCTACAGCAATTTTTAAACCACCATCCTGGCCTACATGGCCTTCTGCAGTGGGCACGCTCGCTATGTGCTCACTTCCACCGTTCACACCCAGCAGCTCAACAACTTGCATCATTCCAGAAGTCTCTCGGTCTTGCGTTTCACTGCCTGAAATGCGATGTGCCGACACGCAGGAATTTGAATCTGCACATGTTGCAGCGTCTGTGGCAGCACCGCCGAGCCCTGCTGCAATACGTTATGATGTATAGCCTGGGCCAACTAGATCCAGAGGTGGTGCAGATCACGCTGCTGGAATGGTGTCACATCAAGTACCTATGCACCCTTCTTCACAGTTTACAAATGTCGACAAAGATGTTTAGCACTGGCGATGCCATTATCAGCATGACAATTCCGGTTATCTACATGCTGGAGCACACTCTAAACATTATTTGGAGTCAGGTGGTGGGACAAGAGGAATGAGAGGAAGTACAGGAGGAGTCATATGCGGAAGGGATAACAAGATCTACAAGGTCCAGACGGTCAGCTGCACCAAGGCGGCAGGCATGGGACGGTGGGGGAGAGGGATTAACAAGTGCGCATAGTATCAGCAAAACTGTTGACTAGTGGGTTGCCACTAGAGATGAGCGAACCGGTCCCGGTTCGGCTCGAGGCCGGTTCGCCGAACGGGGGTCCCGTTCGAGTTCGGTTCGTCGAACGTTCGACGAACCGAACTCGAACGTATAGGCTATAATGGGAGGCAATCACAAACACATAAAAATGCATTATAAATGTACACAAACAGTTAATAAACATTGCCATAACACTTACCGGTCCTCGCGATCCCTTCTGCACTCTGTCTCCTGCCGCTATTCCATCCGATGATCGCTGAATCCTCCCGGTGACCTGCACTGCCAGCAGAGAAGCAGGACCTATCGTGACGTCAAAATAGCCATGTGACCAGTCACGTGGCCATTATCTCATTGGCTACAGACTGGTCACATGACTATGACACGTCATGTAGGACCTGCGAGTGCATCTCTCCGGTACACGGTGCACATATGTGTATCGCCGTGTACCGGCGACATGCTCTAGCACACGGTCGACTCCCCGTTCCGTTAGGGACCGGCTGACACAGCCGGTCATTAACGGAGATCACCGTTGCCATAGCAACGCAGTTAGCGGTGACGTCACCGCTAACCGCGGCTCCGGGAGCACCGTTGCTATGGTAACGCGTCTGTCAGCGTTACCGCTAGCAGCCAGCAGTGATCACTCACGGAGTGAAGGCTGCACGCTGCTTCCCGATTGTAGTGAGCATTGTAGTTAGGATGGAGGTTCCCCAGCCCCAAGTGATGCCCCTCACTACAATCGTCACTACTACTACACTAGAAAGAAAGAAGACAGAAGAGCAGGATCGTGGAGGGCTGACAGGGGTAATAAAGATGGAGTCTCTAATGTGTCTGTGTATTTATTTCTATTAAAGTATTTTTTCTCTGTGTGGTGTCTTTTTTTAACCCTTTATTGGAGATTCTTAATGGCCGGGTCAAACGTGCCTGACATTAAGAATCTCTGGCTTAATACTGGCTGGTAAAACAAAGCCAGTATTAACTCATGATTACCCAACAAGCCACCCGGCTCCAGGGCTGTTGGAAGAGTTGGATACAGCGCCAGATGATGGCGCTTCTATGAGAGCGCCATTTTCTGGGACGGCTGCGGACTGAAATCCACAGCAGAGGCGCCCACAAACCTCGGGCTAACCTGTGCTGCGGATTCCAATCCCCAGCTGCCTAGTTGTACCCGGCTGGACACAAAAATAGGGCGAAGCCCACGTCATTTGTTTTTTAATTATTTCATGAAATAAGTGAAATAATTAAAAAAAACGGGCTTCCCTATATTTTTGGTTCCCAGCCGGGTACAAATAGGCAACTGGGGGTTGGAGGCAGCCCGTGGCTGCCTGCTGTACCTGGCTAGCATACAAAAATATGGCGAAGCCCACGTCATTTTTTTGGTGGGCAAAAAACTTCTGCATACAGTCCTGGATGGAGTATGCTGAGCCTTGTAGTTCTGCAGCTGCTGTCTGCTCTTCTCCATACAGACAGACAGCAGCTGCAGAACTACAAGGCTCAGCATACTCCATCCAGGACTGTATGCAGAAGTTTTTTGCCCCCTGAAATAATTATATGGCTTCGCCATATTTTTGTATGCTAGCCAGGTACAGCAGGCAGGTACGGCTGCCCCCAACCCCCAGTTGCCTATTTGTACCCGGCTGGGAACCAAAAATAAAGGGAAGCCCTTTTTTTATTATTTCATGAATTTCATGAAATAATTAGAAAACAAATGACGTAGGCTTTGCCCCATTTTTGTGTCCAGCCAGGTACAACTAGGCAGCTGGGATTGGAATCCGCACCACCGGTTGGCCTGAGCTTTCTGGGCCCCACTGCTGCGAATTGCAGTCTGCAGCCACCTCAGAAAATGGCATTTTCATAGAAGCGCCATCTTCTGGCGCTGTATCCAACTCTTCCAGCACCTGCCTGCTATACCTGGCTAGCATACAAAAATATGGCGAAGCTCACGTCCTTTTTTTGTAGCTTTTTGGCAAAAAAAAAAAAAAATGCTTCCCTGGATTTTCCATTGCCAGTGAAGGTAACACCAAGCAGTGGGGGTTAGCAGCCAGTAGCTGCTTGGATTACCCTTAGCTAGCAATACAAAAAATGCAGTGGGAGCTAACATATATTTTTTTTAATTATTTATTTAAATAACTAAAAATAAAATGGGCTTCCCTGTATTTTGATTGCTGGACATCACAGTGCTGTAAAAATAAATCTTTAAAAAAATGACGTAGCGCTCCGCGGTATTTTTGATTCTCAGCGCAGATAAAGCAGACAGCTATGGGTTGCCACCCCCATCTGCCTGCCGTTACCTTGGTTGGCAATCAAAATACAGGGAAGCCCATTAATTTTTTCTATTTAAAAAATAGTTAAAAAAAAAAAATTACGTTGGGTCCCCCCATTTTTGATAGCCAGCTAGGGTAAAGCAGACGGCTGTAGCCTGAAAACCACAGCTGGCAGCTTTACCGTGGTTGGGGATCCAATGTGGAGGTCCCCTCAGGCTCTTTTTTATAATTATTTTATAAATATTAATAATTACACAATAAAAGTAGGGGACCCCCCAAATTGGATCACCAGCCAAGGTAAAGCGGACAGCTGTGGTCTGGTATTCTCAGGGTGGGAAGGTCCATAGTTATTGGGCCTTCACAGCCTAAAAATAGCAGGCCGCAGGCACCCCAGACGTGGCGCATCCACTAGATGCGCCAATCCTGGCGCTTCACCCCAGCTCATCCCGTGCCCTGGTGCAGTGGCAAACGGGGTAATAAATCGGGTTGATACTAGCTGTAAAGTCACCTGAGATCAAGCCCAGCAGTTTGTGATGTCATGGCGTCTATTAGATACCCAACATCATAAACTGTCAGTACTAACAAAAACAAAAAATCGACAAAAGAAATTTATTTGAAAAAACAGTCCCCAAAACATTTCCTCTTTCACCAATTTATTGTAAGAAAAAAAATAAAGGGGTCCCACGACGACTCTGGACCGTCTAGAATATGGGGGGGAGACACTCAGGGAACGTATCCCCCATTTTCTAGGAGTGCGGACCCTTCATGTGAGGAGTGTGGGTGCAATGAATCTGCACTCACTCTCCCCGGGTCCACAGCAGCAGAGTCCATGTCGTAATGGTTGCTACCAAAGCTGCAATGCCCTGCTCATGAGGTAAGGGCATGCCTAATCAGGAGAACTACTGTAGAGGAAGCTCTGCTCACTGGTATATAGGTGCTCAGAGGTAATAATAGATAAAATTAGTGAGTAACCTCGGCACTCTATATCTCCCAGACTAAGTCAGTAAGTCACAACGGATAGTAATGCAAAATCACTCTTTATTGGTCCGTATTAAGAAAATTTTTTTTTCATAAGCATATATGTTTTTGTCCAAAACAAGTTACAAATGACGTTTCGGCCTGAGCCTTCGTCAGATTGGACTTATCTGCATGTAATCATGAAAAATGACAATAATCAGTATCACATAAGAGTGAGAGAACAATAACATAAACTCGAACAATGTAGAGGTACAATTGGGATGCAGCAAAAAAATTGCAACACAGCAAGAAATGAAACACATGATACAAATGTCATAATACAGTACAAGGACAATATAGTAATGACAAATATGGGGTCAGAGTAGACTTAGACAGCTCTGGTACGAAAGAGATGTCAATCATAAAGTAACATGTGCAGTAGGTGTAGAGCTACACTATGCATGGCAGAGCTAATGGGTAGACCGACCATAGAAAAAGTAGAGAAAAAGTGGAGAAAAAGTGGAGAATAAGTGGAACATAAGAGGAGAAAAAGTGGAGAAAAAGTGGAGAAAAAAGTGGAGAAAAAGTGGAGAAAAAGTGGAGAAAAAGTGGAGAAAAAGTGGAGAAAAAGTGGAGATTAAGAGGAGAAAAAGTGGAGAAAAAAGTGGAGAAAAAGTGGAGAAAAAGTGGAGCATAAGTGGAGAAAAAGTGGAGAAAAAGTGGAGAAAAAGTGGAGCATAAGAGGAGAAAAAGTGGAGAAAAAAGTGGAGAAAAAGTGGAGAAAAAGTGGAGCATAAGAGGAGAAAAAGTGGAGAAAAAGTGGAGCATAAGAGGAGAAAAAGTGGAGAAAAAGTGGAGAAAAAGTGGAGCATAAGAGGAGAAAAAGTGGAGATTAAGAGGAGAAAAAGTGGAGAAAAAGTGGAGCATAAGAGGAGAAAAAGTGGAGAAAAAGTGGAGAAAAAGTGGAGAAAAAGTGGAGAAAAAGTGGAGCATAAGAGGAGAAAAAGTGGAGATTAAGAGGAGAAAAAGTGGAGAAAAAGTGGAGAAAAAGTGGAGAAAAAGTGGAGCATAAGAGGAGAAAAAGTGGAGAAAAAAGTGGAGAAAAAGTGGAGAAAAAGTGGAGATTAAGAGGAGAAAAAGTGGAGCATAAGAGGAGAAAAAGTGGAGAAAAAAGTGGAGAAAAAGTGGAGAATAAGAGGAGAAAAAGTGGAGAAAAAGTGGAGAAAAAGTGGAGAATAAGAGGAGAAAAAGTGGAGAATAAGTGGAGAAAAAAATGGAGAAAAAGTGGAGAAAAAGTGGAGAAAAAGTGGAGCATAAGAGGAGAAAAAGTGGAGAAAAAGTGGAGCATAAGAGGAGAAAAAGTGGAGAAAAAAGTGGAGAAAAAGTGGAGCATAAGATGAGAAAAAGTGGAGAAAAAGTGGAGAAAAAGTGGAGCATAAGAGGAGAAAAAGTGGAGAAAAAGTGGAGAAAAAGTGGAGCATAAGAGGAGAAAAAGTGGAGAAAAAGTGGAGAAAAAAGTGGAGAAAAAGTGGAGAAAAAGTGGAGAAAAAGTGGAGAAAAAGTGGAGAAAAAGTGGAGATTAAGAGGAGAAAAAGTGGAGAAAAAGTGGAGAAAAAGTGGAGCATAAGAGGAGAAAAAGTGGAGAAAAAAGTGGAGAAAACGTGGAGAAAACGTGGAGAAAAAGTGGAGAAAAAGTGGAGAAAAAATGGAGCATAAGAGGAGAAAAAGTGGAGAAAAAGTGGAGAAAAAGTGGAGAAAAAGTGGAGAAAAAGTGGAGAAAAAGTGGAGATTAAGAGGAGAAAAAGTGGAGAAAAAGTGGAGAAAAAGTGGAGCATAAGAGGAGAAAAAGTGGAGAAAAAAGTGGAGAAAACGTGGAGAAAACGTGGAGAAAAAGTGGAGAAAAAGTGGAGAAAAAGTGGAGCATAAGAGGAGAAAAAGTGGAGAAAAAAGTGGAGAAAACGTGGAGAAAAAGTGGAGAAAAAGTGGAGAAAAAGTGGAGCATAAGAGGAGAAAAAGTGGAGATTAAGAGGAGAAAAAGTGGAGAAAAAGTGGAGAAAAAGTGGAGCATAAGAGGAGAAAAAGTGGAGAAAAAAGTGGAGAAAAAGTGGAGAAAAAGTGGAGATTAAGAGGAGAAAAAGTGGAGCATAAGAGGAGAAAAAGTGGAGAAAAAAGTGGAGAAAAAGTGGAGAAAGTGGAGAAAAAGTGGAGAAAAAGTGGAGAAAAAGTGGAGAAAAAGTGGAGAATAAGAGGAGAAAAAGTGGAGAAAAAGTGGAGAAAAAGTGGAGAATAAGTGGAGAAAAAAATGGAGAAAAAGTGGAGAAAAAGTGGAGAAAAAGTGGAGCATAAGAGGAGAAAAAGTGGAGAAAAAGTGGAGAAAAAGTGGAGCATAAGAGGAGAAAAAGTGGAGAAAAAAGTGGAGCATAAGAGGAGAAAAAGTGGAGAAAAAGTGGAGAAAAAGAGGAGCATAAGAGGAGAAAAAGTGGAGAAAAAGTGGAGAAAAAGTGGAGAAAAAGTGGAGCATAAGAGGAGAAAAAGTGGAGAAAAAGTGGAGAAAAAAGTGGAGAAAAAGTGGAGAAAAAGTGGAGAAAAAGTGGAGAAAAAGAGGAGAAAAAGTGGAGAAAAAGTGGAGAAAAAGTGGAGCATAAGAGGAGAAAAAGTGGAGAAAAAAGTGGAGAAAACGTGGAGAAAACTTGGAGAAAAAGTGGAGAAAAAGTGGAGAAAAAGTGGAGCATAAGAGGAGAAAAAGTGGAGAAAAAAGTGGAGAAAACGTGGAGAAAAAGTGGAGAAAAAGTGGAGAAAAAGTGGAGCATAAGAGGAGAAAAAGTGGAGATTAAGAGGAGAAAAAGTGGAGAAAAAGTGGAGAAAAAGTGGAGAAAAAGTGGAGAAAAAGTGGAGCATAAGAGGAGAAAAAGTGGAGAAAAAAGTGGAGAAAAAGTGGAGAAAAAGTGGAGAAAAAGTGGAGATTAAGAGGAGAAAAAGTGGAGCATAAGAGGAGAAAAAGTGGAGAAAAAAGTGGAGAAAAAGTGGAGAAAGTGGAGAAAAAAATGGAGAAAAAGTGGAGAAAAAGTGGAGAAAAAGTGGAGAATAAGAGGAGAAAAAGTGGAGAAAAAGTGGAGAAAAAGTGGAGAATAAGAGGAGAAAAAGTGGAGAATAAGTGGAGAAAAAAATGGAGAAAAAGTGGAGAAAAAGTGGAGAGAAAGTGGAGAAAAAAATGGAGAAAAAGTGGAACACCCTTTGGTACCTTTCATGTGGCACTAAGGGGTGCTTAGCTTTGTATTTAGCCAAAAAAATGAAAAAAAAATGACATAGGGTTCCCCCTAGTTTTGTAGCCAGCTAGGGTAAAGCAGACGGCTGCAGCCTGCAGACCACAGCTGGCAACCTCACCTTGGCTGGTAATCCAAAACTGAGGGCACCCCACGCTGTTATTTTAAATTAAATAAATAATTTTAAAAAAAAACACGTAGGGGTCCCCCAAAATTGGATCACCAGCCAAGGTAAAGCAGACAGCTGGGGCCTGATATTCTCAGACTAGGGAGGTCCATGGTTATTGGAATCTCCCCAGCCTAAAAATAGCAGGCCGCAGCCGCCCCAGAAGTGGCGCATCCATTAGATGCGCCAATCCTGGTGCTTCGCCCCAGCTCATCCCGCGCCCTGGTGCGGTGGCAAACGGGGTAATATTTGGGGTTAATACCAGATGTGTAATGTCACCTGGCATCAAGCCCTGGGGTTGGTGAGGTCAGGCGTCTATCAGATACCCGACATCACCAACCCAGTCAGTAATAAAAAAAAAATACACGACAAACACATTTTTATTTGAAAAAACACTCCCTAAAACATTCCCTCTTTAACCAATTTATTAGATTGAAAAACAAATCCAGGTCTGGTGTAATCCAAGGGGTTGCCATGACGATGCACACTGTCCCAGTCAATGAAGAGCAGGATGTTCCCCATTGGCTGGGAGAGCAGTGCAGTGACCTGAGCTAACATCAATGGGTCAGCCCAGGTCACTGCAGGGGGGTGACAAGTGCTGCTGTCAGTGAGGTACATTACCTGCGCTGATCTCCAGCACACTGACAGCCCCTGTCACTGAGGTCAATGACCGGCGCCTTCACATCAAGTATCGCGAGAGGTCCGTGACGTCACCGCCAGTGTCAGTCTCGGGTCGGAAGCGATAGGTGATGTGACAAGCGGCGGCCATGGAGGACAGTGACAGCGCTGAGGTCGGGATGGCGGGACTTCATCACCGCAGGTAAGCCGAGCGAGCGAGCGAGCGGGCGGGCGGGCGGGCGGGCGGGCGGGGGGGGGGTGGATGTGTGTGTGTGTGTTTGTGTATGTGTATGTATGTGTACATGCCGCGGGCAGGAGGGGGTGGAGCGAGCTGAGCTGGAAAGTGTGGGCTTCCTGCACGTAACTAAGATAAACATCGGGTTACTAACCAAAGCGCTTTGCTTGGATACCCGATGTTTATCTTGGTTACCAGCTTGTGGCAGGCTGCCAGCGATGGCTCCTGCTCACTGTAGCTGTAAAAAGCCCTGCTTTTTGCTGCTAGAACCGTTCTCGAACGTATCTAGAACTATCGAGCTTTTAGCAAAAAGCTCGAGTTCTAGTTCGATCTCGAACAGCCCAAAAATCACTCGAGCCTAGAACTGGAGAACCACGAACCGCGAACCGCGCTCAACTCTAGTTGCCACACTGTTACAGCCCTGGTACAAGACAAAATTTGGTGAAATAAGTCCTACCATAGAAAGGGACGCATGTATGCAAGAGTATCAGCAGAAGCAGGTACGCAATCTTAGCTCGGCTTTTCCACTAAACACCAGTGCTGCACAGAGTGAATCTCAATGCTTTGTCATGGCTCAGAGGAAATGGTCTTTTACTTATCCACATCTGAGGGACCGAGGGCTGGCTGCTGTGCTGAGACGGCGTTGAGTAGGGTGTCCCTGCTGAGTTGCAAATTTGTAAATATACAAAATGAGTGGCAAAAGGCCATATGCTCGTGGAAAGGGGAACAGGTGTGTTGGAAAGGAGAAAAAAAATTGTGTCCGTGGGTTTGGTGGTTAAGCAACAGTAACATCTGCTGAAGAAACACCATCTGTTACGGGGGGACAGGCAGATTAGGATAAGGTGGTATATATCACAATCGCCAGTCGGGGTCCACCGTGCTCCCAGATGGAAAAGGAGATGCTGCCAACGCAAAGGTTAGGCGGAGGATACAGTGCGATGTGGCTCTGAAACAAATAGTAGCCTGAACCGAGTTAGACGACACTCGGATCTGGAGACTGTGAACCCTGTTAGCGTCACAGGGTCCACACACCCAGCCCAGTAACTCCCTGTTAACAACACAGGGGCCATTGGATACGCTATCTGTGTGCGTAGGGGGCACACCTGTGGACAGCAGGAGCAGCAGCAGCCCAGTTAATGCCACTGGGCTGCACTAGCAGGACTGGTAGGACAGGAGCTGGTCTTAACCGTTCTGCGTTACCAAGTGTGGTGGCGGCCTGCACCGACACCCTATCCCTGCTTACCTCTGGCCTAAAGCCGCAATGGGTTCAACACATGGAGGTGTGCTCTTTCTGAGCATAATAAAAGACTGCGCACCTTCCTGTTGTCTCCAGCGCCTTTTATAACCTGGGTCCACCCCAACCAAGGGTGGACCACAATGCACCTCCAGGAGCCAAAAGCAGAGTGCCACGTCATCAGTGGCATAACCAGCGGCCTATTCAGAACCGCCACTTCAATGATGACCTCATGGCACCCACGACCCAAACACCTCACCTCACAAAATTACAAAACTTTGCAGAGCTATGCAGACTGACCTGAGCTAAACAGAGGAAGAGATGTTGGAAGATGTTTAACTGCTTCCCATCGTCTGACGAACAATAGTGAGGTGACAAGTCATAGGGGCGGGCCTCTGCAAGCCAGTCCGGAGTGGCATGGCCACATCATCAGGACACCTGATGCCCTGTGGCCTATCTGGGCCTGCCACGTCACAGACAGGGCCAAAGAGTTCCAGGACTGTGAACTCCTTGGTGGGCGGGGCCAACCGCCTGGCCCACTCCCTGGTATGAACATCAGCCCCTGGAGGAAGGCAACAAGGTTTTTGTGTTTGGCTTTGGTGTGCCTAACCGGGGTGTGGGGTGTGTTGGTGTTGTTCTGTGACGACCTGACTTGTCCAGGGCGCCACAGTACCATGGACCATGCCTTGGAATTATCTATATATATAATTGCCTTATTCTGTCTGTCTGTCTGTCTGTCTGTCTATCTGTCTGTCTGTCTGTCTTGCTCCAAAATTGTGTCCTTACGGTGACACAAAGCTGATTGGCCGCTGGGCTCGCCATGGCCCCGCCCCCGCACGGATTGGCCTCTCGCCCAGGCTGCGCCCCCACACGGATTGGCCGGCCGCTCGCCCAGGCTCCGCCCCCCCCACAGATTGGCACCCTGCAGGCATTGGAAACTCGGCCACGCCCCGCCCCCCCTCACGCAATGCACGCTAGCTCTGGCCCCGCCCCCCCCCACGCATTCCCCGAACCGACACGGTCACGGAGCCACGACTACCAGGTGAGTACTGTACCCCTGGGAGCCCACATCAGCGTACGCCGCCAAACCAGCCGACACATACCCTCGCATTGCTGGGGCTGGCCGGCGTATGCTGGTGTGGGCTCCCGTGCGTGCGGGGGATGAGATACGCTGGTAACCATGGTAGCATAGTTACCAGCGCATCAAGGTCCTGCAGCGGTGGAAAATACACACACACACGCACATAACAGCACACACACACACATACACACACACACATCAGATCACACTCACTCTCACACACACCTCACACACACATCACATCGCATCCACACATCAAGGTCCTGCAGCGGCGGAACATACACACACGCACACACATAACAGCACACACACATCAGATCACACTCACTCTCACACACACATCACACACACACACATCACACACACATCACATCGCATCCACATACTCACAACATCCTGGGATATCGCTTGCTTCTCGGCGGCGATACTGTGCTGTGAGCTTCCAGGACCTGCCGGAGGATCACATGGCCAGAAGCATGTGGTATCTCCGGATGTTGTGAGTATGAGCATGTATGTGCAATATCGTCAATGTGTGTGTGTGTGAGTGTATGCGATCGGGTGTGTGTGAGTGTATGCGATCGGGTGTGTGTGAGTGTATGCGATCGGGTGTGTGTGAGTGTATGCGATCGGGTGTGTGTGAGTGTATGTGATCGGGTGTGTGTGACTGTATGCGATCGGGTGTTTGTGAGTGTATGCGATCGGGTGTGTGTGAGTGTATGCGATCAGGTGTGTGTGGGTGTGTGTGAGTGTATGCGATCGGATTTGTGAGTGTCGGCAGAGGAGCACGGCGTGCTGGAGGAGGCTGGGAGGAGAGGCTGATCCTGGGGAAGGCTGGGATGGGGTGGCTGAGAGAAGAGAGGCTGATGCTGGGGGAGGCTGAGGCTGGGGTAGGCTGGGAGGAGAGAGGCTGATGCTGGGGACCTAAAAGGCTGATGCTGGGAGGAGAGAGGCTGATGCTGGGGTAGGCTGGGAGGAGAGAGGCTGATGCTGGGAGGAGAGAGGCTGATGCTGGGGGAGGCTGAGGCTGGGGTAGGTTGGGAGGAGAGAGGCTGATGCTGGGGACAGAAAAGGCTGATGCTGGGAGGAGAGAGGCTGATGCTGGGGACCGAAAAGGCTGATGCTGGGAGGAGAGAGGCTGATGCTGGGGGAGGCTGAGGCTGGGGTAGGCTGGGAGGAGAGAGGCTGATGCTGGGAGGAGAGAGGATGATGCTGGGAGGAGAGAGGCTGATGCTAGGGACAGAAAAGGCTGATGCTGGGAGGAGAGAGGCTGATGCTGGGGACAGAAAAGGCTGATGCTGGGAGGAGAGAGGCTGATGCTGGGATGAGAGAGGCTGATGCAGGGGACAGAGAGGCTGATGCTGGGGACAGAGAGGCTGATGCTGGGGACAGAGAGGCTGATGCTGGGAGGAGAGAGGCTGATGCTGCGGGCAAAGAGGCTGATGCTGCGGGTAGAGAGGCTGATGCTGGTGCAGCATGGGGGATGGACCACGATGGGGGGGTGCGCAGCATGGGGGATGGAGCACGTTTGGGAGTGCGGAGCATGGCGGATGGAGCACGTTTGGGAATGCGCAGCATGGCGGATGGAGCACGTTTGGGAGTGCGCAGCATGGCGGATGGAGCACGTTTGGGAGTGCGCAGCATGGCGGATGGACCACGTTTGGGAGTGCGCAGCATGGCGGATGGAGCACGTTTGGGAGTGCGCAGCATGGCGGATGGAGCATGTTTGGGAGTGCTCAGCATGGCGGATGGAGCACGTTTGGGAGTGCGCAGCATGGCGGATGGACCACGTTTGGGAGTGCGCAGCATGGTGGATGGAGCACGTTTGGGAGTACGCAGCATGGCGGATGGAGCACGTTGGGGAGTGCGCAGCATGGGGGATGCAGCATGATGGGGAATGCGGAGTATGGCGGATGGAGCACGTTTGGGAGTGCACAGCATGGTGGATGGACCACGTTTGGGAGTGCGCAGCATGGGAGATGGAGCACGATGGGGGGTGCGCAGCATAGGGGATGGAGCACGATGGGGAGTGCGCTGCATGGGGGATGGAGCACGATGGGGAGTGCGGAGTATGGCGGATGGAGCACGTTTGGGAGTGCGCAGCATGGCGGATGGAGCACGTTTGGGAGTGCGCAGCATGGCGGATGGACCACGTTTGGGAGTGCGCAGCATGGCGGATGGAGCACGTTTGGGAGTGCGCAGCATGGCGGATGGAGCACGTTTGGGAGTGCTCAGCATGGCGGATGGAGCACGTTTGGGAGTGCGCAGCATGGCGGATGGACCACGTTTGGGAGTGCGCAGCATGGTGGATGGAGCACGTTTGGGAGTGCGCAGCATGGCGGATGGACCACGTTTGGGAGTGCGCAGCATGGCGGATGCAGCACGTTTGGGAGTGCGCAGCATGGCGGATGGAGCACGTTTGGGAGTACGCAGCATGGCGGATGGAGCACGTTGGGGAGTGCGCAGCATGGGGGATGCAGCATGATGGGGAATGCGGAGTATGGCGGATGGAGCACGTTTGGGAGTGCACAGCATGGCGGATGGACCACGTTTGGGAGTGCGCAGCATGGGAGATGGAGCACGATGGGGGGTGCGCAGCATAGGGGATGGAGCACGATGGGGAGTGCGCTGCATGGGGGATGGAGCACGATGGGGAGTGCGGAGTATGGCGGATGGAGCACGTTTGGGAGTGCGCAGCATGGCGGATGGAGCACGTTTGGGAGTACGCAGCATGGCGGATGGAGCACGTTTGGGAGTGCGCAGCATGGGAGATGGAGCACGATGGGGGGTGCGCAGCATAGGGGATGGAGCACGATGGGGAGTGCGCTGGATGGGGGATGGAGCACGATGGGGAGTGCGGAGTATGGCGGATGGAGCACGTTTGGGAGTGCGGAGCATGGTGGATGGAGCACGTTTGGGAGTGCGCAGCATGGCGGATGGAGCACATTTGGGAGTGCACAGCATGGGAGATGGAGCACGATGGGGGGTGCGCAGCATGGGGGATGGAGCACGATGGGGGGTGCGCTGCATGGGGGATGGAGCACGATGGGGGGGTGCGCTGCATGGGGGATGGAGCACGATGGGAAGTGCGCTGCATGGGGGATGGAGCACGATGGGGGGTGCGCTGCATGGGGGATGGAGCACGATGGGAAGTGCACACCTCCCCCCAACACACACACACACACGCGTGCGCACTGCACAACACACCACACACACACACTGGGAACCACAAACAACTGCCCTACACAGACACCCACACACACAGACAACGCTGCACACACACAACACCCAACACACAAACACCGCGGCACACACAAATATACGCACATACCGCACAACACACACATTGCACAAAACATACCTCCCCCCAAAACACACACACAAACCGCGCAACACACACACACACAACGCGACAGACACACAGCGCTCCACAAACAACGCAACACACGCAACACTCATACAACACCACTCTCACCCCCCGCCACACCCAGACAACACCCAGAACATGTACAGCGCCCTACACAAACACTTGGTAACTACACACAACAACATCTATATACAGTCAGGTCCAGAAATATTTGGACAGTGACACAAGTTTTGTTATTTTAGCTGTTTACAAAAACATGTTCAGAAATACAATTATATATATAATATGGGCTGAAAGTGCACACTCCCAGCTGCAATATGAGAGTTTTCACATCCAAATCGGAGAAAGGGTTTAGGAATCATAGCTCTGTAATGCATAGCCTCCTCTTTTTAAAGAGACCAAAAGTAATTGGACAAGAGACTCTAAGGGCTGCAATTAACTCTGAAGGCGTCTCCCTCGTTAACCTGTAATCAATGAAGTAGTTAAAAGGTCTGGGGTTGATTACAGGTGTGTGGTTTTGCATTTGGAAGCTGTTGCTGTGACCAGACAACATGCGGTCTAAGGAACTCTCAATTGAGGTGAAGCAGAACATCCTGAGGCTGAAAAAAAAGAAAAAATCCATCAGAGAGATAGCAGACATGCTTGGAGTAGCAAAATCAACAGTCGGGTACATTCTGAGAAAAAAGGAATTGACTGGTGAGCTTGGGAACTCAAAAAGGCCTGGGCGTCCACGGATGACAACAGTGGTGGATGATCGCCGCATACTTTCTTTGGTGAAGAAGAACCCGTTCACAACATCAACTGAAGTCCAGAACACTCTCAGTGAAGTAGGTGTATCTGTCTCTAAGTCAACAGTAAAGAGAAGACTCCATGAAAGTAAATACAAAGGGTTCACATCTAGATGCAAACCATTCATCAATTCCAAAAATAGACAGGCCAGAGTTAAATTTGCTGAAAAACACCTCATGAAGCCAGCTCAGTTCTGGAAAAGTATTCTATGGACAGATGAGACAAAGATCAACCTGTACCAGAATGTTGGGAAGAAAAAAGTTTGGAGAAGAAAGGGAACGGCACATGATCCAAGGCACACCACATCCTCTGTAAAACATGGTGGAGGCAACGTGATGGCATGGGCATGCATGGCTTTCAATGGCACTGGGTCACTTGTGTTTATTGATGACATAACAGCAGACAAGAGTAGCCGGATGAATTCTGAAGTGTACCGGGATATACTTTCAGCCCAGATTCAGCCAAATGCCGCAAAGATGATCGGACGGCGCTTCATAGTACAGATGGACAATGACCCTAAGCATACAGCCAAAGCTACCCAGGAGATCATGAGTGCAAAAAAGTGGAACATTCTGCAATGGCCAAGTCAATCACCAGATCTTAACCCAATTGAGCATGCATTTCACTTGCTCAAATCCAGACTTAAGACGGAAAGACCCACAACCAAGCAAGACCTGAAGGCTGCGGCTGTAAAGGCCTGGCAAAGCATTAAGAAGGAGGAAACCCAGCGTTTGGTGATGTCCATGGGTTTCAGACTTAAGGCAGTGATTGCCTCCAAAGGATTCGCAACAAAATATTGAAAATAAAAATATTTTGTTTGGGTTTGGTTTATTTGTCCAATTACTTTTGACCTCCTAAAATGTGGAGTGTTTGTAAAGAAATGTGTACAATTCCTACAATTTCTATCAGATATTTTTGTTCAAACCTTCAAATTAAATGTTACAATCTGCACTTGAATTCTGTTGTAGAGGTTTCATTTCAAATCCAATGTGGTGGCATGCAGAGCCCAACTCGCGAAAATTGTGTCACTGTCCAAATATTTCTGGACCTAACTGTATATATATAACAAAAATCATACATGAACTACACAATATGTAAATTCTAGAATACCCGATGCGTAGAATCGGGCCACCTTCTAGTAATACTATAAAAACACTATCAATAGCAGGAATTAGAGCCAGGGTCAGAACATGTCTTTCATGGCACATAGGGTCGGATTTTTTTGAATGGGGCAGTTCACTCCTGTCAGCAAGCCAATAGGTGACGCTTCAGTAATTGGGCAGTAGATCTTGTTTCAACAAGAAGTGTCGATTTTACACCTCCTTCTCCTCTTCCACATCATTTTCAATGGAAATCTCAACACCCCCAAAAGCCACAGGGAACTGTGTATCATATGTTATGCTGGATGGCTCAATATCGCAACTTGGCCGAGAAACATCGTGGTTGCACTGTGTTTGAGCCACACCTGCTCCCTGCATGGCGCATGTCCTCAGTTTGATTGTGCCACAATTTTGATAGAAATATACCCGTTTGAACAAGGTGGTGCTTATGGCCAGGAGAGGTCTGGGCAGTTCAACCATTCTTAAGTGGTGAAGAATGGCCTTCAGGATTTGTAGCGTCACGGAGGTGTCACTGAACAGTGCCTAATTTTCCATATTGCAACAAGACATATTTGTATACATAGTATGTATATTTCTTCTGTTTACACCTGGATGTTTCCTATCACCACATAGTCCAAAATGGGATATTTGTTAGAATGTAGTTGTATTATTTGTTTGGTGAAACCTATAGCAGGACATGGTAAGAAAGGCTGAGTTATGCAAATAACGTAAATGAGGTTAAAATTACTAATGATGTGACTGTATTATCTTTAAGCAGATAACATGAGCAATATGTCTTAAAGGGACGGTGTCGTTAAAAACTAAAATTTTCAATAACTGAAAAAATATAAAGAATTAATGTGTTGTTAATTGAAAAAAAATGTAAAAAAATTTAAGTTTAATATTTTCCACTCTACAGTTACGCTGCGATCTGCACTGCAGCGTAACTGCATGTGTCCTGTGTCCCCAGCATAATCTATGGAGATTATGCAGGAGACGTGCGCACGTGGCGTATTAGAGCGCAGCGCTTCGGCTGCTGCCCGAAGCGCGCGTTCTAAGAAGTGACATGTCACTTCTTTCCTGTGCTTTGCCTGCAGTTGTTAGGGCCAGGTGGACGGGCAGACCCAGGAGGTGGATCCACTGGGCCGAACTCCTTGATGAAGGTAAGGGGTCCGGTAGCCGGAGCACTACGGGTAGCAGGACAGTCCGTGCACAAGAGTAGAATGGAGAAGTCCCTGGGACCACGGAGTCACTGATGGTAGTCCGGGTGACGGAGCTCAGGTTCGGAAGCCGAGATGTTGTTAGGCGGAGTCCGGAACCGATGGAGCGAGAGGACGGGTCACCACAGGGATCAGAGAGATGGAATGGACTGTCAGGATGGCAGATAGTCAGCGTTCGGGGTTCGGGATTCGGCAGGACCGGATGGCGAGGCAGGATCGGCTCTAGAAGAGAGAGAGGTGAGTATATCACAGGAACACAAGGAGACCTGACTCCTAGCTTGGGAAACACGAAGAACAGGCCCCGCCCACTTGGACACTAAACCCCTTTATACCCTGTACCTGTGTGCTCAATTTCCTGTCAGTGGACGCTGGCCCTTTAAGAAAGGGTCAATGACCGCGCGCGCGCCCTAATGCGCATGCGCGCGGCCCGGGTGCCAGAAGCCAGGGCAGGGAGCGGTGAGCAAGAAGCAGGAGAGCCGGGCTGGGACTGTGTAGCCGACGGGCGCCGGGAGTGGGGACCGGGACGCCTGGAGACCGCGGGCAATGGAGGCTGGAGACCGGGGAGAGAAGCAGGGAAGCAGGGGAGTGTGGCAGGTGAGCCGGGGAGCAGGGCAGGAGGCCCGGAGAGCGTGACAGTGCCCCCCCCCACGCCCCCCTCCCCGCAACCGGGACAGGAAGGCACGGATCAGAGGAGTACCCACATTCTCCCGGGGTTCCCAGGACCTATCCTCAGGACCATACCCCGCCCAGTCCACCAGGAAGAACTGTCGGCCCTGTACGGTTTTCATGGCCACGATATCCCTTACCGCATAGATGTCGTCATCGGCAATAGGAGGAGGAGCCGAACTGGCAGCAGCGGAGAAGGGACCAAGGACAACCGGCTTGAGCAGGGAGACGTGGAAGGAGTTGGGTATCCTCATCGTGGCCGGGAGCTGCAGCTTGTAGGAGACCTCATTGATCTTGCTGAGGATTTTAAACGGCCCGATGTAGCGAGGTCCCAGCTTGTAGGATGGTAGCTTCAATCGGACGTACTTGGAGGCAAGCCAGACGAGATCTCCTGGAGAGAAACACGGAGGGTCCAGACGCCTCTTGTCTGCGTGTCTCTTCATCCGCAGGGAAGCACGTTCAAGGGACGCCTTGACAGAGTCCCAAATCGTTGCAAAGTCGCGGGCTACAGCATCAGCAGCAGGGACATCCGAGGAAGAGGATACAGGCAATGGGACGGAAGGCTGAAGTCCGTAAACGACATGGAAGGGAGAGCTGGAGGAGGACTCACTGACGTGGTGGTTATGGGAGAATTCAGCCCAAGGAAGAAGCGTGGACCAGTCGTCATGATGGGCGTTGACGTAGTGACGTAAGAAGGAGGTCAAGATCTGATTGACTCGTTCCACTTGGCCGTTTGACTGAGGATGGTAGGCTGAAGAAAAGTCCAGAGTCACTCCCAGATGTTTGCAGAGAGCCCTCCAGAAGCGGGAGGTGAACTGAGTTCCTCTGTCGGACACAATGTGTGATGGAAAGCCATGCAAGCGGAAGATGTGTTGTATATAGGCGTCAGCGAGTTCCTGGGCGGAGGGCAGTCCAGCCATAGGGACGAAATGAGCCATTTTAGAGAACCGATCCACCACGACCCATATGACTGTGTGTCCGGAGGACAGTGGCAAGTCCGTAATAAAGTCCATCGCAATGTGTTGCCACGGAACGGAGGGTATAGGCAGAGGCAGAAGACGGCCATATGGCAGATGTTTGGGCGTCTTGTTCCTGGCACAGGAGGAGCAGGCTGAGACAAAAGAAGCGACATCCGTCCGAAGGGATGGCCACCAGTAATGACGTACAATCGTACTCCATGTTCTCTTCTGACCAGCATGACCGGCTATTTTCGAGGCATGGCCCCAGTGTAACACTTTTTGCCTGTCAGTCTCAGAGACATAGGTCTTCCCGGGCGGTATCTGGGCCAGGGTGACAGGGGCCACCGGAATGATTTTACTAGGGCAGATGATGGGCTGGGATGTCTCCTCCTCCTGCTCCATGGGCATGAATGACCTGGACAAGGCATCTGCGCGTACATTCTTGTCCGCGGGTCGGAAATGGAGCTGGAAATCGAACCTGGCAAAGAACAAGGACCATCTGGCTTGCCGTGGGTTCAGTCGCTGAGCAGACCGCAGGTATTCCAGGTTCTTGTGGTCCGTGTAAATAATAACGGGGTACACTGCTCCTTCCAGAAGGTAGCGCCATTCCTCCAGAGCCAGTTTGACTGCCAATAGCTCTCGGTCACCGATGGTGTAGTTGCGTTCAGGCGCTGAGAAGCTCTTGGAAAAGAAACCGCAAGTCACTATCTTCCCGGAGGAGGACTTCTGCATGAGCACTGCTCCGGCTCCCGAGGAGGAGGCATCCACCTCCAAGGTGAACTGTCGGTTTAACTCCGGACGGTGGAGCACAGGGGAGGAAGCAAATGCCCGCTTCAAAGAGCAAAACGCGGCGTCGGCTGCAGGTGACCAGTCCTTTGGATTAGCCCCGTTCTTGGTCAAGGCGGAGAGAGGAGCAGTCAGAGCCGAGAAGTGAGGGATGAACTGGCGGTAATAGTTGGCGAATCCCAGAAAGCGTTGGATTGCCTTTAGTCCAGAAGGAGGAGGCCAGTTGAGAATGGAAGAGACCTTCTTCGGATCCATCTGCAGTCCGGTATCGGAGATGACGTAACCCAGGAAGGGAAGAGAAGACTGCTCGAAGACACACTTCTCGTACTTGGCATACAGACGATTCTCCCTCAGTCGTCGTAGTACCAGCTGCACGTTCTCTCTGTGGGTCTGGAGGTCCGGAGAAAAGACCAGGATGTCATCAAGATACACCACCACACAGACGTAGAGAAGGTCCCGGAACACGTCGTTCACCAATTCCTGGAAGACTGCTGGTGCGTTACACAGGCCGAAGGGCATCACACAGTATTCATAGTGCCCATCGCGAGTATTGAACGCGGTCTTCCATTCGTCCCCAGAGCGGATGCGGACCAGGTTGTAGGCACCCCGAAGATCCAACTTGGTAAACACACGAGCTCCTCTAAGCCGATCAAACAATTCGGGGATGAGCGGCAGGGGGTACTTGTTTTTCACGGTGATTTGGTTCAATCCCCGGTAGTCTATGCATGGGCGTAGGTCACCTTCTTTCTTCTTAACGAAGAAGAAGCCTGCTCCAGCAGGAGAGGAGGATCTCCGAATGAATCCCCTTGCCAGGCTCTCTGTGATGTAAGTAGACATGGTCCTTGTTTCGGCAGGAGACAGCGGATATATCCGTCCTCGAGGTGGTGTAGTTCCCGGGAGCAGGTCGATGGCACAATCGTAAGGACGATGTGGCGGAAGTACCTCTGATTCTTTTTTGTCAAAGACGTCCGCGAAGGACCAATAGCCCGAGGGCAGTCCCGGTAGGGACTCTGGAACCGGAGGTCGTCGGATGGGTTGTATGGTCTTCAGACAGTTCTCATGGCAAGAAGAGCCCCATCGGGTGATTTCACCAGTGCCCCAGCTGACTGATGGTTCGTGTGTCCGTAACCAGGGGAGTCCCAGCAGGATTTGATGGGACATGTGTGGAAGGACGTAGAGAGCGATGTTCTCGGTGTGCAGGGCACCGATACGCAGTTCCACCGGCCTGGTGATCCACGAGATGGTGTCAGAGAGGGGTCTCCCATCCACAGAGGCAATCACTAGGGGTTTGTCGAGTGGAGTAACAGGCACCTGGTACTTGTCCACCGTGGCCTGCTGGATGAAATTGCCTGCTGCCCCAGAATCGAGGTACGCCTCGGCAGTGAACCGTGTCTCTCCCGTTGCCACTTGAACAGTCCACGTAACCGGGTCTGAGAGAGTCCCAGCACCTAGGGTGGCCTCTCCTACCAACCCTAGGCTTTGGAGTTTCCCAGCCTCTCTGGACAGGAGCGTAGAAGGTATGTGCCCTCTCCGCAGTAGAAGCAGAGGCCCTTGGCGAGCCGCTCTGCTCGGCGTTGTTCAGACTGCCGCACACGGTCGATCTGCATGGGCTCGTGGACGGAGACACCAGATGCCGTTGACTGAAGTACGGCGGGCTTCTGCGCAGGAGAGGAATGCCGTACCGGACGTCTCTCACGGGACACCTCTTTGGATCGCTCCTGAAAGCGAATGTCCACTCGAGTCGCTAGGGTAATCAGGGCATCCAGGGTGGACGGTACGTCACGACCAGCCAGCTCATCTTTAATTCGACCCGAGAGTCCTTCCCAGAAGGCGGCGGTGAGAGCCTCGTTGTTCCACCCGAGTTCCGAAGCCAAGGTGCGAAAACGGATGGCATATTGACCCACCGTCAGAGTCCCCTGACGTAACCGGAGAAGAGATGAGGCAGACGCGGAGGCACGTCCGGGCTCGTCAAAGGTGCCACGAAATGCCTGCAGGAACTCCTGGATGTTCGTGGTCATAGGGTCCTCCTTCTCCCACAAGGGGTTCATCCACGCCAGTGCCTCACCCTCTAGATGGGACATTATGAAGGCGACCTTGGCTTGGTCGGAGGCAAACAAATGCGGCAGCTGCGTGAAATGGAGGGAGCATTGGTTTATGAATCCCCTGCAGGTCTTGGGATCTCCGGCGTACCGGGGTGGTGAGGTCAAACGAAGCCTGGAAGCATCCGGGGAGGCTGCCACGGGAGCTGGAGCCGTGGATTGTCTAGTGGAAGCCCGAGATGCTGAAGTAGTAACCGACGCTTGTAGCGTGTTCAGGCGGGCATCCACAGAAGTCATAAAGTTCAGCATGGGGGTCTGGGTCTCACGCTGGCGTTGGAGTTCCTCCTGCAAGGCCGCTAGTGCTTGGGCGGGATCCATGGCCTGTTCTTACTGTTAGGGCCAGGTGGACGGGCAGACCCAGGAGGTGGATCCACTGGGCCGAACTCCTTGATGAAGGTAAGGGGTCCGGTAGCCGGAGCACTACGGGTAGCAGGACAGTCCGTGCACAAGAGTAGAATGGAGAAGTCCCTGGGACCACGGAGTCACTGATGGTAGTCCGGGTGACGGAGCTCAGGTTCGGAAGCCGAGATGTTGTTGGGCGGAGTCCGGAACCGATGGAGCGAGAGGACGGGTCACCACAGGGATCAGAGAGATGGAACGGACTGTCAGGATGGCAGATAGTCAGCGTTCGGGGTTCGGGATTCGGCAGGACCGGATGGCGAGGCAGGATCGGCTCTAGAAGAGAGAGAGGTGAGTATATCACAGGAACACAAGGAGACCTGACTCCTAGCTTGGGAAACACGAAGAACAGGCCCCGCCCACTTGGACACTAAACCCCTTTATACCCTGTACCTGTGTGCTCAATTTCCTGTCAGTGGACGTTGGCCCTTTAAGAAAGGGTCAATGACCGCGCGCGCGCCCTAATGCGCATGCGCGCGGCCCGGGTGCCAGAAGCCAGGGCAGGGAGCGGTGAGCAAGAAGCAGGAGAGCCGGGCTGGGGCTGTGTAGCCGACGGGCGCCAGGAGCGGGGACCGGGACGCCTGGAGACCGCGGGCAATGGAGGCTGGAGACCGGGCAGAGAAGCAGGGAAGCCGGGGAGCGTGGCAGGTGAGCCGGGGAGCAGGGCAGGAGGCCCGGAGAGCGTGACAGCAGTCCCCGCTCTGTCTATGGGAGGGGCTGCAGTCAGAGTGCATGGAATCGGCTTTTTTTTTTATTCATTACGGACTGTTTCTGCAGCGATGTGAAGCGCACGTGTGCTCTTTAAATCGCTCCAGAAATTTCTGCAGGGCCAGTACGCAACGTGCGCACATAGCCTTAAACACTAGGGGGGGCAGCTGCTGAAATCCGACTATAGAACTACTGAAGAACTAGCTTACATTACAACTGCAGTAAAAGTGGGTGGAATCTGCTCTACTGTGTGTGACAATGTTACTTTATTGTAGCTTGTGTATACACATTTCAGGAGCTCTACTCCCTTCATCAGGACTACAGCACAAAGATAACATATCTGCTGCTGATTCACAGCTCACAGCATAAATACAAGACAAGGAGAAAAAAAACCATGAGAAACGCCCCCAAAATAAAAAAATTGGCCGGCTGAAATAATGTATATAGCAGGAAAACACTAAAAAGCACCAAAAGAAAAAGGATATATGGGAAAAAGATTAAAGATCATATAAAACCATGTTATAAAATGTTTAAAAAGAATTTTATGGGTTAAATTACAAAGAAGTATTAAAAATAAATAAAATAATTGATTAAAGAGTTGTCAGAGTCTTTATTGTACAGGATCTAGTACAATAAAGACTCTGACAACTCTTTCATCAATTAGTTTCTCATGGGTTTTTTCTCCTTGTCTTGTATTTATGCTGTGAGCTGTGAATCAGCACCAGATATGTTATTTTTGTGCTGTATGTCCTGATGAAGGGAGTAGAGCTCCTGAAACACGTAGACACAAACTACAATAAAGGAACATTGATTATCTTCTCGTCCTCTTTCCTGGTGAATAGTGCTGCATAAAACCCCTTCTCCATCACTCTCTGTTATCTACCATGGGGTCTGCAGCAGAGTTCACCTAAATACCATATGCTTATACAGGAGTTGTGACTGGCACAACTCCTTGAGGTGAGTATATATCTTCTACTTCTCTCGGTATATACTGGGTAAGTCCTTTTTGCGCTTTCTATTTCCACAGTTTTACTCTCCTGTGTGTGATGTCACTCCTCCTCCCAATCTAGGTATTTCCAAAAGGAAGGTGAAGTGTAGGGACACAATGGAGAGCCATTTTTGGTCACGGCAGACTCCGGGGGGGGGGGTGAACGGCAGAGTGGGGAGCAGCGCGCCAGGATCAGTAATGTTGCAATCACTGTTGCCTGGTGTCGGTATTCAGCCCATCCATCCCGGCGGATGACAGGGGGAAAGTACATATGTGACTCCCTGGACTAGCCAGGTAGTCACAGTTAGAGCCCCGCACAACACCTGTCTCCTAAAAAGGTGTCATCAGCCATCCATTAAAACCTAGTCACCTGCCTCAGAGCTTCATGGAAACACCAGGGGGCGGAGCCAGGCGGTTTGCACGCCCACCGAGGAGTTCAGAGAGCCTGAGGCATGAAAACAGAGCAGATGAGTTGACAGGAGTGAAGAAGAGTGGAAGTGTCGCGGGCGGGGAGGAGGGTGTCAACGCTGCGCTCTCCCTATGCTCGGGTCCGGCCGCCGCTGCTCTGCGGCTGCTGCTGCTGCTCGGTGGCTCGAGCGATGGGCCGGATCCCGGGGACTCGAGCGGCGCTCCTCGCCCGTGAGTGAAAGGGGTGTTGATTTGTTGGTGAGGAATTTGATTAATGTCCATGACGCCACCCACGGCTGTGGTGATTGTGTGGACACCACCGCTGCTCTGTCTGGGGATCCCGGGAGTGGTGATATGGAGCAGCTAGATGTTGGTTTACCCCTCCGTGGGTAGGGGTTTTGGTAGTCCCGGGGCCCGATGACGGGGAGGTCAGGATGGTGGACAGGCGGGTTATGGGGCCTGTGGAGGTGCAGGGACGCAGGGGCAGCGCTGTGCCGCACGGCACAAAGGTACTCACTCAGCCCAAGGATGATGACACAGTTCACGGTAAACAAACGGCTGGTTGGATGGGTCCCTCGGACGGCTACGGTGCTGATGTTCCTGTAGTTAGCGGTGACGGTCACTTCCCTGCACCTAAGTACGATTCTTTGGTAGCGATGGATTCCCACCGGTAACCCGCTCCCCAGCTTGGATATGAGCCGGAGGAGCCCCTCTCTTGCCCGCAGGCGCTGGCCCTGGGAAACTGGTGCCTTGGCGGTGTCTCCCCTTCACGGTCGGACTGTTGCCTTCAATCGGGACTTTGCTGCTGGGAGACCCGGAGGTCCCCTTCACTGACGGATTTGGCAAATTATGGTGACTCCTAGCCTTGCCGGGATCCGAAAGGCCCCTGCCAATGGTGCTGGCTTCTCGTTGTATACCGCTCCGGTACCGCCGGGCCACCACCCGTCCACGGTCCTTTCGGCAACCTCCGATCAGCCTCTCCTGCAGACGGTCCCCGCCGTCTGTCAACCTTGCTGTCTCAGTCCGGGGCACACACCTGGACCAACTTCAGGCTTTCAAACTGTCACTTTTCTTTTCTCACTTCCACTCTTGTCACTAGCTCCACTGCCACTTCACTTCTACCCTCTACTGAACTCTCTACTCCACTGTTTACTCCTTCACTTCCCTAGCTTAACTCATCTCTAACTCATCTCTCACTCTTCTGCCTGGTTTTCCCGCCTCCAGGGCTGTGAACTCCTCGGTGGGCGGAGCCAACTGCCTGCCCCACCCCCTGGTGTGAACATCAGCCACCGGAGGAAGGCAACAAGGATTTGTGTTCTGACCTTAGTGTTCCTGCAGGGAATGTGGGGTGCGTGTGGTGTTGTGACCTGTGACCCCTGGCTTGCCCAGGGCATCACAGAAGCAGGCGCCTGAGCTCAGGTCTGCAGCAGTCTGACAGGTGCCAGGGTTGGAGCCCGGGCACCTTTGGCTAGGAGGCATATGGTGGCCTCAGCCTGCAGGAGCCAGGAAGACGGCTCGGTGGAACCGTGGTGGACCGGGATAGGGTAGTGGCCCGCCGGTACTGATCCGGAGAACCGACTCGGAAACCGGAGCACAAAGGGGGGTACTCAGACCCTGAAACGAGGTCCAGAAGCCACTGGACTGATTTAATTAACTGATTGCGGTCTGGACTATAGGTCCTTTCCCACCCAAAGTCCCGACTGAAGACAACAGCCCAACGAGGGGGATAGAAAGCCACCGCACAGGCAGAGAGATCCCACGGGCCAGCGTCTGCGGGCAAAAGGCCTCTCCCGACATCCACAAAGCCGGGGAGCAGACTTCCAGCGCTGAAGTGCAGGTAGCCCACAAATACACAACACGGTGCAGGAGAAAGGCAGAGACCACCAACCGGGTCGGGGGACCAGACGCAGCCAGCTGCGGGCACCGACCACCATCAACTTGGTTTACCAGAGACTTGAGTGTGTTACTAATCTTGAGTACATCAGTGCCCTCCGGCCGCCCATCTCCCTGCACCACCCAACTACTGCCCCTCAACGGGTCCCGGGGTCACCATCCCTACCTACGGAGGGGTTAACAACTTGCTGCGCAACATCTCCCCTGGGTGCCCCGTAAACCGCAGCGGTGGTGTCCACCTTCACCACATCCCGTGGGTGGCGTCACAAACTTAAACACGGCTCCGGCCGTACACCTACGTCCCCTAAAACGCCAGCCCCCTTTCAGATCGTAGTAACCACAGGGCCCCCGGGTCTGGAGGCGCTCGAGCCACCCACCAGCGAGCCCGGATCCGAGCGGCTCGGCTGCAGCCGAGCGTGGGGCGGTATACATACGCTGTGTGCACCACAAAGATGGCGGTGAACTCCTCCCTCTGCTGTGATCTAGACAGCCCAGGGGGCGCTTCCATTTCACAGCAGACGCCTTCTGTATGTAACTAAATGGGGTCAGATTCCGACCACTGTCCTCTGTGCCCAGGGGGATGCCATAAAGGAGGTAACTGTCGTTACAAACACCAAATCCAAGATGGCAGCCACCAGTGCTTCAGTAAACTAGAATTAAATAAAAACTAAATAAACAGTGAATTTAATTTTGTATTAAAATTTCTTGATTTAATAATCAATATTATTAATACAAAAATAAAAAACCGCGACACCTTCCCTTTAAGACAGGTAAGTTAAATACCAGAAAAAAAACGTAATCTACTCCAGTGCTTTGGTATAAAAATATATATTTTATTTACAATATTTACAATATTTACAGTATGTACACTATATATAATATATAAAAAAATAAAAGTAAAATAATTTGTAAAAAAAAATACAAAAATAAAATATGTTTAAGTGATAAAAAAAACTAAAAATATATTTTATTTACAATATTTACAATATTTACAGTATGTACACCATATATAATATATAAAAAAATAAAAGTAAAATAATTTGTAAAAAAAATACAAAAATAAAATATGTTTAAGTGATTAAAAAAAACTAAAAATATATATTTTATTTACAATATTTACAGTATGTACACTATATATAATATATAAAAAATAAAAGTAAAATAATTTGTAAAAAAAAATACAAAAAAAAATATGTTTAAGTGATAAATAAAAACTAAAAATATATATTTTATTTACAATATTTACAATATTTACAGTATGTACACGATATATAATATATAAAAAAATAAAAGTAAAATAAATTGTAAAAAAAATACAAAAATAAAATATGTTTAAGTGATTAAAAAAACCTAAAAATATATATTTTATTTACAATATCTACAATATTTACAGTATGTACACTATATATAATATATAAAAAAATAAAAGTAAAATAATTTGTAAAAAAAAATACAAAAATAAAATATGTTTAAGTGATAAAAAAAACTAAAAATATATTTTACTTACGATATTTACAATATTTACAGTATGTACACCATATATAATATATAAAAAAATAAAAGTAAAATAATTTGTAAAAAAAAATACGAAAATAAAATATGTTTAAGTGATTAAAAAAAACTAACTATATATCAAAAACCTAATAGAAATATAAAAAATCTAAAATATGGTAAATCTATAAATAAAAGAATAAACAAAAGTGTGGTTACAGGTGGTGCTTGGCGGTGTCGGCTAAAGTGTTGATTGTGATTGGGGGTTGGCAGCTGGTGGTAGATGGTGATTTTGGTGTTATTTTATAAATAGTTTTTGCTGGTGAAAAAGAAAAGTGCAGTTGCAGGTGGTGCTTGGCGGCAGTCGTTGGTTGCGGCTAAAGTGTTGATGGTGGTTGGTGGTTGGCAGCTGGTGGTAGATGGTGATTTCGGCAGTTTTTTATAAATAGTTTTTGCTGGTGGAAAACAAAAGTGCAGTTGCAGGTGGTGCTTGGTGACAGTCGTTGGTGGCGGATAAAGTGTTGATGGCGGTTGGTGGTTGGCAGCTGGTGGTAGATGGTGATTTCGGCAGTTTTTTATAACTAGTTGTTGCTGGTGGAAAAGAAAAGTGCAGTTGCAGGTGGTGCTTGGTGACAGTCGTTGGTGGCGGCTAAAGTGTTGACGGTGGTTGGCAGCTGGTTTTAGATGGTGATTTCGGCTTTTTTATAATTAGTTATTGCTGGTTGGAAAGAAAAGTGCGGTTGCAGGTGGTGATTGGTAGCAGTCGATGATGGCGGCTAAAGTGTTGATGGTGCTTAGTGGTTGGCAGCTGGTGGTAGATGGTGATTGCTGCATTTTTATAATTCATTGTTCCTGTTGTTCCTGGTGATGGCTTCATGGTGTTTTTGTAGCTGTTGTTTTTTTGTTTTTTTTTCTTCTTATCATCCTATCTTCTTATCCTATCTTCTTATCCTAAAGGGTGGGGTGAGTGACTGGTGGTGACTTGACATTTACCCCAAATTGTTTGGGGTTGTCACCATCTGTAAAAACATACATTAAAAAATATTAGTAAAACCTTAATTCACAGGGTCCTCATCTTTCTTCCCCAGACACAGAAATGTAGACATAAAAGTGCTCTGTATTACCTCAACACTATTGCTGAGGTATTTGAACCTTTTCTTAAAGGGCAGCTTGCTGATGTCTATGGCTGCGCTCCCCGAGTTCTTCTCCTCCTTTTGATTCTCGATCCTGAAAAATAAAAAATATCCTTATGTTCTGCAGGTATAACTAACAAGCAATGAGGTTTTGTAATCCGATTATAGTGTGAAGCCGGTGCCATCACTGAGAATAACTCACTTGTAGTATTTGAACCTTTTCTTAAAGGGAAGCTTGCTGATGTCTATGGCTGCGCTTCCCGAGTTCTTCTCCTCCTTTGGATTCTCGATCCTGAAAAATAAAAAAAAAAACTTATGTTCTGCAGGTATAATATACAAGCAGTGAGATTTTGTAATCCGATTATAGTGTGAAGCCGGTGCCATCACTGAGAATTACTCACTTGTGGTATGTGAACTCATCCTCATCCACAAATTTTCTTTTAGTCGGAGTAAACACTAACATTGCTTCAAGCTCCTCACTGTTTAGAGGAGACAGTAAATGGGGAGAAGCATTAAGAGCAATGACAATATTCACTTGATATATAAAGAGACCTGACCACTTTTATCCCCAATATATACAGATAAAAGTAAATATATCCTATGTAACAGCTATAATAATACTACACAAGCGGGGATTTACTTAGTGTAGATGTGGCTCTCTATCAGTGTAGGAGGATCTCCGATCTCAGGGAGTATGGCGGCTCGCTCACGGTAATACTCTAATGTCCGCTGCTTTATATCCATCATGTTCTTCTTTTTGCATGTTCTCTTCCTTTTATTTTTTGGTGGCTCAGGAGGAGGAGTATATGCTAATGGCAGACAAAATGGAGAATGGGAAATGTATTTGATTAGAAAGTGATAGGAGCAGATGTGGGTTACACTTTACTGTGGACTTTCAGGGTGAGTTCTATCTAAGGCTGCTCTTACCTCTTCTCACTCCTTTATTTTTTCTGGTAGATCTTCGTACGTCTGACATAATGGCAGGCGCTGATTAGTTTCTCACTTTACAAATAGTAAATATGAAATGTAGTGTTTTTCTATCGTCTCTATGTCAGTTACTGGCGGAAGGTTCTGTTGCCATAGAGATAGAATGTTTGGACTGTTACATAATGTGTCAGTTTGTGCCATCGCGCACTGGACTGAACTACTCACTGCAGGGCCATAATCACCGCTAATTTATAGAGCGCCTGTAATAAGTACAATGTTATTGGATACAAATGCAATATAATATATGTTGCACCACATGAGGAGGATTCTAATGACTTTTACCTGTGTTTCTTTATTAAAGTGAATCATTATCACATGTTCATAAGATGCGTCTCTCCCCACATAATGTAAAATATGGTATCTTCCACCATGTGCTGACAGCTGATTGGTTGTCTTTTGACTTTCTCAACAAGAGAAACCCCATAGATTCATTGAGAGATTGACAACTTTAGATTAGTTTAACCAAACATTGGTTTCTAAAAAGTACAAAAGGAAACAAAGAAAAATGGTTTCTGAGGATCTTTCATATTGTGTATAATCAGATACAAATGTTACAGAGCTTAGTTTGCTACATTGTGCAGCTCATTTATATATAGTAGAATGTGAAATGTGTGATTTTACATAGGACTGCTGAGTTCTATAAACTCAATTGATATCATTGCAGAAAAAATATAAAGCAGAGGCAAGGTTCACATTTACACAATGTTCTACAGTGAGCGCTTCATCAGGGTCAGTGTCTACATCCCCAAAAATGAGGTTCAGTCACATCGTGATGGAGCCGTTCAACATAATGAGGCGTTAGGAGGCATTTTAGAGTTTGCGCATTCTTCGTTCCATTTTCTCTTTAGTTCGGCAGTCACAAAAGTATGATAACCTACAGAATTGTGCCTGTCTACAAAGATGGCTGCAGGAACAGGGGCCAGATGAATTGTGAGATGGGAAATGCAGAGCAGCGCTCAGTGTAGAGCTTTGCATGCAGGGGGTAACCATAGAGCTTTGGGCCCCAATGCAGAATTAGGACAAGCGCCCCAATGAGATGTTGGTCAGATCTATGGGCACAGTTAGGTACCTAGTGGGACTGTGGAACAATAGTAAAACCCTTAATATCCTTATTACCAAAAATGTATAAAAATACACACAAAGGGGATAAATGCAGACTGAATAATGTAGCAATATAGAAAAAGGTCAGAAAAAAAGGGGCATAGGAAAGTTATTGGGGCTAATTAGGCCCTAAATAGAGTCCCTTTCTATTTGTGGAGGTTGGCACGCTAATAATTAAACATGCTGCCCCTGCTCAATGTAGACTCTCCTTTAACCAACCCTAATCTAGGTTGACTAAATCAAACAATGAAATAAATTACCAAGTGTAAGGGCAATGGCTTTACGGGTTATTTTAGCAGCATATCCCCAATATACAAAATATAAAAATCAGCTTTATTTAAATTCAAGTTAAAAGCTACCCCAGACAAACACAACACATACGACAATAGTCAAGACATACAAGCTGTGACTATACGCAAAAAATGTATCAGTATAGCGCAATGATTATGTAGGAGGAGAGAAAAAAGTAGTTGAATCCCTAGTACCCTAGTAACCAAATTTACATCAGGACACATACATTCTAACTGGTAGTCAAATAGTTCATTTAGTTTACTGAGAGAACAACACTATATCATTATCTATCGAAAAGATGATGACATTGATGGGGTGCATAAATAAACAATCCCTAGTTGGATCTGCCCCTACCTATTAATGGAGTAAACACCCTAATTTAAACGGTGTCCCCATTCTTCGAGACGGCTCTCCCTCCGTCTCTTCCTATCCTCCCTGCCTATATACAGCAGTGGAAATAAGTGGAGAGGACACTATATTAATTTAAAGTAAGTTACCAATCTAACAATACAATATTGACAGCTAGTATGATCAATCACATCTCAAAACATAGAAACTATAGGAGACAGAATATCAAGAAATTCCAATAAATTTATAGAGGATACAGGAAAGGATTTTTATAGAGGAACAGCAATTCAACGCCATCCACCCCTACCTGTCAATGGAGTAAGCACACTAATTAAGGCCCCCTTCACACGCACGTGCCTCCGGTACGTGCTAGGTTCATTCCCGCATGTACCGGAGACACGGGAACACGTATATCCATTAAAATCAATGGGTTTATGTGCACGCACATGTTCAGCCATTGGCCCGTGCCTCCTTGTGGAGCAGACGTGAGCTCCATATGGCGGCATGTCCGTTTTTCTCGGGCAGCACGGATGTCACGCACACGGATGTAGTGTGGATGCGGTCCCACGTGACACGCGCTGGAGAAAACACACGTGTCATTGTAAAAATAAAAAAACACATACTCATCTCCACCAGCCCTGCAGTCTCTGCCACGGCTGTCCCCTGCATCCGACCCCCAGTGAAATTGAACAACGCATCTTCTTCACTGGGGGCCGGAAGCATCGTCAGTGGGGCGTAGCCTGTGCCGGACACTGTCATTCAGCACCACAGACAGCTCCGGAAGAATCAGGTAAGGCGGGACTTTCCGTTCTCCGTGTGTCTTTACGTATCACACACGGAGAAAACGCATGTGCCACAAACACGGCACACGGGGAGCAAACCACCCCTTTAATACGTCCATGAAAAAATGGTTCGTTTTTTTCACGTGCGTGTGAAGGGGGCCTAAAACGGTGCCCCATTTTTCAGCGGCTTTCCCGGTTTCTCTCCCTATACTCCCTATCAGGGCACCAATCTAATAATGAAATTATATATAGGGAGAAGCACAAATGTGAGCATAAACAATAGAGTGTTATGTTACTTATCTGTCATCTCACAGAGAACAGTTGTTTTATGCTGAGACATTCTTTTTACTTCTTATCTCTATTTCATATCGCATTTCGACACGTCTTTCCCAAAAAAATACCGCTTGCGGTTCATCAGGAGTCCAAGAGGGGCACAGTGACCTATCAAAAGAGTTGGTCAGAATTAGATACCTTCCTATTTGCACATAGATAGATGATCCCCAATAAATAAAAAGATAAATAAATATACAAAACCCCAGTCAGACAAATAGCCATATATTCCAGGAGTAAAGGGCCTACCTCAAATGCATATGCTTTCCAGGATTAGAAAAATGTAGCAGGCTGCGCCCATAAAATGGGGGATTATGTAGTGATAGCCCTTCCTAAATGATTGGCCAGGTGATCCACCAATTCGAATGTCCATTGGTGGAATGACAGATCAATCAGCAGGGGAACTCAGGTGTGCTCCACACATATCACAGGCGGTAACCTGCGCCGGAAATGGGTATCACATGATCCATAGTATTGCTCATTACATGGTCATAGCACACAATGAGTAAAAGAGCGGCATAACACACGTGTACTTCACATGAGCCGTTCTCACATGTCTAGACACTGGGGTATCCCTACGGTTCCTGATATTCCCTGGATGTTCACCGACCTGTTTGCGCAGCTCTCTTTTAGTTTTACCTACGTAGTTCATAGGACATCCACAAATGATTAAATAGATGACACCTTCCGAACTGCAGTTAGCAAATTCACGCACATGGTAGGTTTTCCCAGTATTGGCACTTGTAACGTCCTTACCTTGAGTGATCCATTAGCAAAATTTGCAATGCTCACAATTATAGATGCCAGTTATTTTCCTGTCCAGCCAAAAGCCTGGGTTTCTTGGGACCTTGTAGAAGCTATGGACCAGCTGGTCACTAAGCGCTCTACCTTTCCTAAAGGTTACTGATGGTTTATGAAATATAGTACCAAGTGAAAAGGCAATGGCTTAACAGGGAAAGAAAAACCAAAATTAGCTCCCTAAATAAGCTCAAAACATATTACTTGCCATACTGGCAAAATCTCGGGGCCACCTTTTAGGCTCCATCCCAGCTCAATCTCCACCCCACAAATCTTCCATAGTCCCACCTCCACAATTGGAAAAAGTTCACTTCTGCACTACAACCTCACCAATTACACATTAACCTTTTATATTGCACACCGTATAACACACGCAGCCATCAGATTTTGTTTTGGCCAAAAAAATTTTTAAGCCTGCCACCACGACAAGGTGGACTCTTTTGACAGGGCTCTATTCTACTCTATTCTAACTTAGTTTTTGATTGTTCTTTTTCTTTTTAAATCTAACTTTTTTGGTATATATTTATTTTTGATATATCTATTTTTTTTTTCTTAAAGGGAATTTGTCACATACAGTTTTTAAACTAACTGAAACCAAATTGTAATAATACAGACTTGGGGGATTTAAACCTGACAACCCCTTCAAAGGGAATCTGTCACCAGGTTTTTAACACCTAATCTGAGAGCAGCATAATGTAGGGGAAAAGATCCTGATTCCAACGATTGTCACTTTTGGGCTGCTTAGTGTAGTTTTGATAACATCACTGGTTAATCAGCAGGAGATTATCATTACAGGACTACTTGGCACGTTGCAGGTAGTCCAGCATATTCATGACCTCTGTGTGAAGCCCCATTACCTTCAGGTCGCCTCAGGGTCTCCAGGGACTTGACGTGCTGGGAATCTTCTGGCAACAGGTTTGTCAGGTTAACTTCAATGGGAATCGTGACGCCACTCTCGGTATTTGCGGTCAGTGGGTGACCGCCACTGCAGTTTAGGGAGCGACTGGGGCTGATGGTAAATGCAGTCTGATGTTGTGGCCTCCCGAGAGTGAGGCTGGCCCCAGGGCTCGGGTGTAAATGTGTAGTACCACAGGTCGCAGAAGAACTCACACACACGCAGCAATGTCTTTCAGGGTTTTTTACTCACTTTTTGCCGGTAGAGTGAGACAACCTGAGCGATGCTATGATAGACCAGGTGGAACCAGGTATCCTTCAGGCCGACGTAGGGGTGACTGCTGACTCGCCTTTCTAACCCTTCTAGTTTTGAGGTGACCCCGACTTGGAGTGCTCCGGTATCACCCAGGGAAGTTGCAACTGCCTCTTCCCCCCTTTCTGACCCGTTTGCTGACAGCATGGACCAAGGATAAGATGGCTCCAGGCTCGATCCTCCTTATGGGCCTCCTCAATGCTGTTGATGCGTAAAGAGGGAGGAGAGACATTGCATATAACGCACAACCCACAATGAAATATACAAGAACCTTTATTAGCAGTACAAAAATATAATTTAAAAACAATTAAAACATGTAGAAAAAACAAGATCCTGTACCCACAAGTGTATAATAATTATCATAATTCAACAGAGTACACTAGTGAAGCCAAGCCACAATGTTGATGCTGCGGGTTCTGTGTGGTTCGGTGAGGAACATCCAGCACCCTCACCAGAAAGTTTAGCAAGCCAAGTAGATGGGTTCCTGCTCTGGGGACCTGTTTCCCCGTGCGGGCCTGGCCTACCAGTAGTCCCCTTACTCAGCAACCTCTTCACTAGGTGGTTTTCAGGCAGCACCACTGGGTAGCCTCTTCTCCCCTTTCTGACCCGTTTGCTGACAGTGTGGGCCAAGGATAAGATGGCTCCAGGCTCGATCCTCCTTATGGGCCTCCTCGTTGCTGTTGATGCTGCGGGTTCTGTGTGGTTCGGTGAGGTACATCCAGCACCCTCACCAGCAAGGTTAGCAAGCCAAGTAGATGGGTTCCTGCTCTGGGGACCTGTTTCCCCGTGCGGGCCTGGTCTACCAGTAGTCCCCTTACTCAGCAACCTCTTCACTAGGTGGTTTTCAGGCAGCACCACTGAGTTGCTGTTCTCCCCCGCCAGCAGCCACTACAGGTGCAGGGTCTGGCTGTGTCCTGGTCTTCAGCCCTCCACTCCAGACTTGGCTGCTCCACACCTACTCCTCTGACTGCCACTGCACAACTCTCCGTCTCCAATCCCACTACCCACCACTAGCTGGGATGCGAGGGCTACACCCCCTCCCTGGGTCTGCCCAGGGGTCCCCTCTAAGCTGTGTGTGTGTCCTGGTTACTACGTGTCTGTGTGTACACACCCTAGTCAGCCTTTGGGATTACCTGTTTGTACTTGCCCAGCCTGAGTGCAGTACTCAGTGGTGCCTGACCCAGGTCAGGGGCATCACATTCCCTCTTAGTTATCATCAGCACGTCCTCGAGCTGCAAAGACAAGAGCATTTTAAAACTTTTAATACAACTTCCCCACACAGGGGGACACTCACATAAAAGCATCATAAAACTTCTAACCAGGTACCATGCATCACCACCCTCCACCCACAAGTCCTTAACCCACCCAAAACCCTCTAATCTTCCTCTCCTCAGCATGGTGGTTAAGGGTAAGCCCTTCCTCAGTTGAGCCACGTCATCTGCCACTTCTGGCAGGATTGTAGAGGCGGTGTTCTCGGTCAGGGTCACTTCAAACAGGTTACCCACTTCTTTGTGGTGGAGAGACAGGCCCCATAAACAGGCATGCTCCCTTGTCGTAGGTGAGCCAGGCCCCATAAACAGGCATGCCCTTGGCTTTTTGGATAGCAAACGCCATCACAGGCGTGCTTCCAGGTGGTGCAGAGCCAGGCCCCATAAACAGGCGTGCTCTGGTTGGTACCGCTGGGGTAACTATTAACACTGCGAGAGTTTGTGGCTATAGCCAGTTCATAGCCTATAGTCCTTTATAAAATCGCACAAAACCAGGTGCTTAAAACAGGTGGGTTCTCACAACAGTACTTGTGGGCATATTATCTTGAACTTCTTAACGTTGCTGAACTGGTAAAACTGTAACTTTTCTTTACTTTGCTTTATTTACATGGACCTCCCCCTCTCACGATCAGATTGTAGCACTTCCATGCTCTGGTACCTGGAGTTTAGCTGTGTAGCACTTTGGACTTGCTGAGCTTGTTGTGCTTGCTGAGCTTGCTATGCTTGTACTCTTTGGGCTTCCTCTAATTGTGGTGACCTTGGGGACTGGGTGGCAGCTGCAGGGTTGTGGCTTAAGCTCTTCGGGCATGGTACCATATCTAGAGCATACCAGCCCCTTTCACCTTTGTGCCTGGTGAATTCCACGATGTCTCCCATTCTTAAGTCACGACCAGGGTGTCCTTTGGGCAGGTGGGACCGGACATCCCATCTGGACACAAAGATGCCCTCCTTGACACCGGCCTCCACAATAAAGCCATAGCCAGTAATCAGGTTGAATTCTTCAACCACTCCATGGTGGATAGGACCTTTGGTCTGGAACCCGGTCTGCCACAGGGACTTCTTTTCTTCTAGATCCCTGGCTGTCACCATCTCCTTCTCCTTGTCTGGGATATGCTGCACAGAGGGTAGTCTTGCCCTCACGCGGCGCCGTCCTCTACAGGCTGGCCTCTTCATTACCATCACCTCACTGCCTGCGGGCTCCCAGGTCACACCCATACTCGGCATAAAGATTTCTGGTTCTTCCTCTGGCCACTTGGGTGCGCTCAGCTCTTCTTTGAGCCACAGGAACCCTGCGTCTTCTCCCGGCAGGGACACAGAACCCGGTTCCTCGGTCGGCGGCTGGGGCGCTGTGGCTGCTTCTGCTCCGCAGACAGGGGGAGACGGCGTTGCGGCCTGGTGTGGTCTGGCCGGACGGGGCGTTGCTGTGGTCTGGTCAGGTCTGGCCGAGCGCGGCGTGGCTGCACCGGACGTCGCCGCAGGGGTCACAGCAGGAACTGCAGCAGGAATCGCCTCCGATTGCAGCACTGGTGGGGTCAGCACACCCGAGCAGGCAGGGGCAGCATGGAACTCACCCAAAGGCATCAGCAAGGGGGTCTGGGTGGTCACTTCCCGGCGTGGTTCTCGTCAAGCGGTCCACCTCTCGTAGGCCCGAACCGCTGCAGCTATCTCCCGTAGCTCTGAGCGCCCTTCCATCACCTGCTGCATGATCCTTGCTTGCACCCGGTCGCAGAACTGGGCGAGCTCCCAGTCCCACCAGTCAGTAGAGCCTAGTTCTGGTTCACCGCGTGCGGACGCCATTCTTTCTGCATCGCTGCTCACCAGGTTCTCTCTGCACTCCCTGGGTTACGTTTCTTGCAGCCAACTCGTGACTTCCCGCCATCTCAGGACAGATCCGCCCTCATCCTCTTTGCTCGCGGGCTCAGAATCCTCCTATCGCCACACCTCTTCGTGAGCGGTTACTTCTTCTTGCGCAGGCTGCTGTTGTTTCTTGGCGCGCTTTCTTCGGTGGCAATATGGCGGCGCTTCAAATTTTTTCAATCAGACCGCCAGGGCACACGGTCTGAACAGGTCTAGTCCTGATCCTGTTCGTGACGCCAGATGTAAAGTCCCGTTACCTTCAGGTCGCCTCAGGGTCTCCAGGGACTTCACGTGCTGGGAATCTTCTGGCAACAGGTTTGTCAGGTTAGCTTCAATGGGAATCGTGACGCCACTCTCAGTATTTGCTGTCAGTGGGTGACCGCCACTGCAGTTTAGAGAGCGACTGGGGCTGATGGTAGGTGCAGGCTGATGTCGTGGCCTCCCGAGAGTGAGGCTGGCCCCAGGGCTCGGGTGTAAATGTGTAGTACCACAGGTCGCAGAAGAACTCACACACAAACAGCAATGTCTTTCAGGGTATATTACTAACTTTTTGCTGGTAGAGTGAGACAACCTGAGCGATGCTATGATAGACCAGGTGGAACCAGGTATCCTTCAGGCCGACGTAGGGGTGACTGCTGACTTGCCTTCCTAGCCCTTCTAGTTTTGAGGTGACCCCGACTTGGAGTGCTCCGGGATCACCCAGGGAAGTTGCAACTGCCTCTTCTCCCCTTTCTGACCCATTTGCTGACAGCGTGGACAAAGGATAAGATGGTTCCAGGCTCGATCCTCCTCGTTGCTGTTGATGCTGCGGATTCTGTGTGGTTCAGTGAGGTATATCCAGCACTAGAGTTGAGCGCGATTCTAGGTTCGAGGTTCTCCAGTTCTAGGCTCGAGTGATTTTGGGGGCTGTTCGAGATCGAACTAGAACTCGAGCTTTTTGCAAAAGCTCGATAGTTCTAGATACGTTCGAGAACGGTTCTAGCAGCAAAAAGCAGGGCTTTTTACAGCTACAGTGTGCAGGAGCCATCGCTGGCAGCCTGCCAGAAGCTGGTAACCAAGATAAACATCGGGTATCCAAGAAAAGCGCTTTGGTTAGTAACCCGATGTTTATCTTAGTTACGTGCAGGAAGCCCACACTTCCCCGCTCAGCTCACTCCACCCCCTCCTGCATGCGGCATGTACATATACATACACACACACACACACACACACACACACACACATACATACACATGGTCCCGCTCGGCTTACCTGCGGTGATGAAGTCCCGCCATCCCGACCTCAGCGCTGTCACTGTCCTCCATGGCCGCCGCTTGTCACATCACCTCTCGCTTCCGACCCGAGACTGACTAGCGGTGACGTCACGGACCTCTCGCGATACTTGGTGTGAAGGCGCCGGTCATTGAACTCAGTGACAGGGGCTGTCAGTGTGCTTTTTTTCTCCATTTTTTTCTCCACTTTTTCTCCACTTTTTCTCCACTTTTTCTCCACTTTTTCTCCATTTTTTCTCCACTTTTTCTCCACTTTTTCTCCACTTATTCTCCACTTTTTCTCCACTTTTTCTCCACTTTTTCTCCACTTTTTCTCCATTTTTTCTCCACTTTTTTCTCCACTTTTTCTCCAACTTTTCTCCATTTTTTCTCCACTTTTTTCTCCACTTTTTCTCCACTTTTTCTCCATTTTTTTCTCCACTTTTTCTCCACTTTTTCTCCACTTTTTCTCCACTTACTCTCCACTTTCTCCACTTTTTCTCCATTCTTTTCTCCACTTTTTCTCCACTTTTTCTCCACTTTTTCTCCATTTTTTTCTCCACTTTTTCTCTTTTTTTTCTCCACTTTTTCTCCATTTTTTCTCCACTTTTTTCTCCACTTTTTCTCCACTTTTTCTCCACTTTTTCTCCACTTTTTCTCCATTTTTTCTCCAATTTTTCTCCACTTTTTCTCCACTTTTTCTCCACTTTTTCTCCACTTATTCTCCACTTATTCTCCACTTTTTCTCCACTTTTTCTCCATTTTTTTCTCCATTTTTTTCTCCATTTTTTCTCCATTTTTTCTCCACTTTTTCTCCGTTCTTTTTCTATGGTCGGTCTACCCATTAGCTCTGCCATGCATAGTGTAGCTCTACACCTACTGCACATGGTACTTTATGATTGACATCTCTTTCGTACCAGAGCTGTCTAAGTCTACTCTGACCCCATATTTGTCATTACTATATTGTCCTTGTACTGTATTATGACATTTGTATCATGTGTTTCATTTCTTGCTGTGTTACAATTTTTTTGCTGCATCCCAATTGTACCTCTACATTGTTCGAGTTTATGTTATTGTTCTCTCACTCTTATGTGATACTGATTATTGTCATTTTTCATGATTACATGCAGATAAGTCCAATCTGACGAAGGCTCAGGCCGAAACGTCATTTGTAACTTGTTTTGGACAAAAACATATATGCTTATGAAAAATTTTTTTTCTTAATACGGACCAATAAAGAGTGATTTTGCATTACTATCCGTTGTGACTTACTGACTTAGTCTGAGAGATTTAGAGTGCCGAGGTTACTCACTAATTTTATCTATTATTACCTCTGAGCACCTATATACCAGTGAGCAGAGCTTCCTCTACAGTAGTTCTCCTGATTAGGCATGCCCTTACCTCATGAGCAGGGCATTGCAGCTTTGGTAGCAACCATTACGACATGGACTCTGCTGCTGTGGACCCGAGAAGAGTGAGTGCAGATTCATTGCACCCACACTCCTCACATGAAGGGTCCGCACTCCTAGAAAATGGGGGATACGTTCCCTGAGTGTCTCCCCCCATATTCTAGACGGTCCAGAGTCGTCGTGGGACCCCTTTATTTTTTTTCTTACAATAAATTGGTGAAAGAGGAAATGTTTTGGGGACTGTTTTTTCAAATAAATTTCTTTTGTCGATTTTTTTTTTTTGTTAGTACTGACAGTTTATGATGTTGAGTATCTAATAGACGCCATGACATCACAAACTGCTGGGCTTGATCTCAGGTTACTTTACAGCTAGTATCAACCCGATTTATTACCCCGTTTGCCACTGCACCAGGGCACGGGATGAGCTGGGGTGAAGCGCCAGGATTGGCGCATCTAGTGGATGCACCACATCTGGGGTGCCTGCGGCCTGCTATTTTTAGGCTGTAAAGGCCCAATAACTATGGACCTTCCCACCCTGAGAATACCAGACCACAGCTGTCCGCTTTACCTTGGCTGGTGATCCAATTTGGGGGGGACCCTACTTTTATTGTGTAATTATTAATATTTATAAAATAATTATAAAAAAGAGCCTGAGGGGACCTCCACATTGGATCCCCAACCACGGTAAAGCTGCCAGCTGTGGTTTTCCGGCTACAGCCGTCTGCTTTACCCTAGCTGGCTATCAAAAATGGGGGGACCCAACGTCATTTTTTTTTTTAACTATTTTTTAAATAGAAAAAATTAATGGGCTTCCCTGTATTTTGATTGCCAACCAAGGTAACGGCAGGCAGATGGGGGTGGCAACCCATAGCTGTCTGCTTTATCTGCGCTGAGAATCAAAAATACCGCGGAGCGCTACGTCATTTTTTTAAAGATTTATTTTTACAGCACTGTGATGTCCAGCAATCAAAATACAGGGAAGCCCATTTTATTTTTAGTTATTTAAATAAATAATTAAAAAAAATATATATGGGCTTCCGCTGCATTTTTTGTATTGCTAGCTAAGGGTAATCCAAGCAGCTACTGGCTGCTAACCCCCACTGCTTGGTGTTACCTTCACTGGCAATGGAAAATCCAGGGAAGCATTTTTTATTTTTTTTGCCAAAAAACTACAAAAAAAGGACGTGAGCTTCGCCATATTTTTGTATTCTAGCCAGGTATAGCAGGCAGGTGCTGGAAGAGTTGGATACAGCGCCAGAAGATGGCGCTTCTATGAAAATGCCATTTTCTGAGGCGGCTGCAGACTGCAATTCGCAGCAGTGGGGCCCAGAAAGCTCAGGCCAACCTGTGCTGCGGATTCCAATCCCCAGCTGCCTAGTTGTACCTGGCTGGACACAAAAATGGGGCGAAGCCTACGTCATTTGTTTTCTAATTATTTCATGAAATTCATGAAATAATAAAAAAAGGGCTTCCCTTTATTTTTGGTTCCCAGCCGGGTACAAATAGGCAACTGGGGGTTGGGGGCAGCCGTACCTGCCTGCTGTACCTGGCTAGCATACAAAAATATGGCGAAGCCCACATAATTTTTTCAGAGGGCAAAAAACTTCTGCATACAGTCCTGGATGGAGTATGCTGAGCCTTGTAGTTCTGCAGCTGCTGTCTGTCTGTATGGAGAAGAGCAGACAGCAGCTGCAGAACTACAAGGCTCAGCATACTCCATCCAGGACTGTATGCAGAATTTTTTTGCCCACCAAAAAAATTACGTGGGCTTCGCCATAGTTTTGTATGCTAGCCAGGTACAGCAGGCAGCCACGGGCTGCCTCCAACCCTCAGTTGCCTATTTGTACCCGGCTGGGAACCAAAAATATAGGGAAGCCCGTTTTTTTTAATTATTTCACTTATTTCATGAAATAATTAAAAAACAAATGACGTGGGCTTCGCCCCATTTTTGTGTCCAGCCGGGTACAACTAGGCAGCTGGGGATTGGAATCCGCAGCACAGGTTAGCCCGAGGTTTGTGGGTGCCTCTGCTGCGGATTTCAGTCCGCAGCCGTCCCAGAAAATGGCGCTCTCATAGAAGCGCCATCATCTGGCGCTGTATCCAACTCTTCCAACAGCCCTGGAGCCGGGTGGCTTGTTGGGTAATCATGAGTTAATACTGGCTTTGTTTTACTAGCCAGTATTAAGCCAGAGATTCTTAATGTCAGGCACGTTTGACCCGGCCATTAAGAATCTCCAATAAAGGGTTAAAAAAACACCACACAGAGAAAAAATACTTTAATAGAAATAAATACACAGACACATTAGAGACTCCATCTTTATTACCCCCTGTCAGCCCTCCACGATCCTGCTCTTCTGTCTTCTTTCTTTCTAGTGTAGTAGTAGTGATGATTATAGTGAGGATGAGGTTCACCAGCTCATCACTTGGGGCTGGGGAACCTCATCCTCACTACAATCCTCACTACAATCGGGAAGCAGCATGCAGCCTTCACTCCGTGAGAGATCAGTGCTGCTGGCTGTCAGCGGTAACAGCGGTAACGCTGACAGACGCGTTACCATAGCAAAGGTGCTCTCGGAGCCGCGGTTAGCGGTGACGTCACCGCTAACTGCGTTGCTATGGCAACGGTGATCTCTGTTAATGACCGGCTGTGTCAGCCGGTCCCTAACGGAACGGGGAGTCGACCGTGTGCTAGAGCATGTCGCCGGTACACGGCGATACACATATGTGCACCGTGTACCGGAGAGATGCACTCGCAGGTCCTACATGACGCGTCATAGTCATGTGACCAGTCTGTAGCCAATGAGATAATAGCCACGTGACTGGTCACATGGCTATTTTGACGTCACGATAGGTCCTGCATCTCTGCTGGCAGTGCCGTCACCGGGAGGATTCAGCGATCATCGGATGGAATAGCGGCAGGAGACAGAGTGCAGAAGGGATCGCGAGGACCGGTAAGTGTTATGGCAATGTTTATTAACTGTTTGTGTACATTTATAATGCATTTTTGTGTGTTTGTGATTGCCTCCCATTATAGCCTATTGGTTCGAGTTCGGTTCGTCGAACGTTCGACGAACCGAACGGGACCCCCGTTTGGCGAACCGACCTCGAGCCGAACCGCGACAGGTTCGCTCATCTCTATCCAGCACCCTCACCAGCAGGTTTAGCAGGCCAAGTAGATGAGTTCCTGCTCTGGGGACCTGTTTCCCCTTGTGGGCCTGATCTACTGGTAATCCCCTTACTCAGCCACCTCTTCACTAGGTGGTTTTCAGGCAGCACCACTGGGTAGCCGCTCTCCCCTGCCAGCAGCCACTACAGGTGCAGGGTCTGGCTAGTGTCCTGCTCTTTAGCCCTCCACTCCAGACTCGGCTGCTCCACTCCTACTCCTCTGACTGCCACTGCACAACTCTCCGTCTCCAGTCCTACTGTAATGGGATCAACAATTCAGACTGCATCATCAATGTAGAAGGGGATTTGAACATTGCTTCAGCACTTGCCCACAAGGGGGCAGTGTCAGACTGTGCAATCACAGACACAGAGGTGGGAAATCCCCTAGAGCCCGTGTGTTCTAACCAGGAAAAAAAAGAGCGGCAAAACAGTACAGACCCAGAGCTCAGCCAGGAGAGAGCTACGTGTGGTCTCCCTGAACAGAGGGTTCTTTTGCAACCGGATTCTTGGAAGAATCACCCTGTGAAAGTGGTTTCTGCCATCCCCGGTTTGCAGGACTTTGTTTTCACCGAGGATCTAACCGGACTGCAGAGCATCGCGCCCGGAGTGCATATCCAGGGGCTGTGACAACTTGACTGCAGAGCATCGCATCCCGAGTGCAAGTGCAGGGGCCGTTACCGACACAAGGGAGACATCCATGCAACCGTGACCTCCCTTCTTCTGCTCGGTGTGCCCCGGGACTAAGAGACTGACTAGAATCCGTTACCAGTGGGAGAAGATCAAAGGAGAAGACCGAGGAGCTGCATCCCTTCAGCGCTGCACCGGGACCCATCATCGTGAGACTCCAGGCCTGCGACGTGGGAGCGGCATCTTCTTCTGGGATAGACTGGTACGTGATTGTAGGGAAAGTTAGGGAAAGTTGCCGCTATTTCTTTGGTTTTTTTTCTCTTGTCTTTTTTTCCTTGCTGCGTACCCGGAAGGAGTGAAGATCCGGAGACTCCACCATACACATGTGCGCAGATAGTTCGGTTGACTGTGTTCTGAATATGTTTCATAGTAAAGAAATGTTACTACCGGTAAAATCTGAGTATGGGGATTTTGTTGGAATAGAGCATACACACACACCCGCGGCCCTACCACCGGTCGCTTCACTACTCCCCACCACTAGCTGGGATGCGAGGGCTACGCCCCCTCCCTGGGTCTGCCCAGGGGTCCCCTCTAAGCTGTGTGTGTGTCCTGGTTACTATATGTCTGTGTGTACACACCCTAGTCAGCCTTTGGGATTACCTGTTTGTACTGACCCAGCCTGAGTGCAGTACTCAGTGGTGCCTGACCAGGTCAGGGGCGCCACATCTGTATAACTGCTAGATCTGCAGCAGAGAAAACATTGATTTTATCCAAATGACAGCAAACAGCCCAGTAAGTGACACATTGCTGGAATCAGGATATGTGTCTCTACATTATGCTGCTGCCAGATGGGGAAGCAAAAACCTTCTAACAGATTCACTTTAAGGCTCATTCAGCAGTCGGTGAAAACCGGTCTGCACTTGGACCGCAGTGCATGGACTGGCCATGGGTCTCCTGACCTGACCTCAGCAGCCTCATAGCATATATGAGGATGCAGCTCAGGAGTAGAGTTGAGCGCGGTTCGTGGTTCGAGGTTCTCCAGTTCTAGGCTCGAGTGATTTTGGGGCCTGTTCTAGATCGAACTAGAACTCGAGCTTTTTGCAAAAGCTCGATAGTGAAACGTTCGAGAACGGTTCTAGCAGCAAAAAAACAGCTAATTCCTAGCTTGGTTTCCGCTGTAATAGTGTAAGTTACTCTGTGAATCACACTATTATGACATTTCAGTGTATAGTGTGCGGGAACAGCGCCTTCAGATCACTGCTGTTTCTATAATGGCGATTGCCATTTTTTTTTTTTTTTCCCTTGTCTTCCTTTCCTAAGCGCGCGCGTCTTGTGGGGCGGGCCAGCATGTCAGCCAATCTCAGACACACACACAGCTAAGTGGACTTTTAGCCAGAGAAGCAACGGCATGTGTGATAGGATGTCCATGTCACATGTCCCTGCATTATAAAACCGGACATTTTCCTCCAGGACGCCATTATCTCTTCTGCGTCTTTGGTGTCAGACATCACTGTCGCAGCTCCGTCCTTTGTCCTATCGCTGATACAGCTGTATGCGCTCCATACACAGCGCTGGACAGCTTAGGGAGAGCACTTTCTAGCAGTCCTTTTAAGGGCTCGTACCGGCAGGGTCAGAGTTAAGGTGACAGGTCCTGAAAACAGCGACAGCGTCTGTGTAGCCAAGGTCAGGGATTTCCTCCCTGCATTTCCCTATTAGGAGGGAATGGAAAGGCAGGCTTCCATTCCTCTACCCAGAGCCCCACAATCCTGCCACTGTACCCTCCTGTCCTCTGCACACTCCAACTCATTATAACTCAGCCATTATACTAGCAAACACTCAGTGTACCTAGTGGCATCCTAAACGTGGCTATTGGACTTTGCTATAGTCCCACTAGTGCAAAGACATTTGCAGCACGTCTGCCTGCATTGCACACTCCAACTCATTATAACTAAGCCATTATACTAGCAAACACTCAGTGTACCAAGTGGCATCCTAAACGAGGCTATTGGACTGTTGTCTAGCCGCACTAGTGCAAAGACATTTGCAGAGCACGTCTGCCTGCATTGCACACTCCAACTCATTATTATAACTAAGACATTATACTAGCAAACACTCAGTGTACCTAGTGGCATCCTAAACGTGGCTATTGGACTGTTGTCTAGTCACACTAGTGCAAAGACATTTGCAGAGCACGTCTGCCTGCATTGCACACTCCAACTCATTATTATAACTAAGACATTATACTAGCAAACACTCAGTGTACCTAGTGGCATCCTAAACGTGGCTATTGGACTTTGCTATAGTCACACTAGTGCAAAGACATTTGCAGAGCACGTCTGCCTGCATTGCACACTCCAACTCATTATTATAACTAAGCCATTATAGTAGCAAACACTCAGTGTACCTAGTGGCATCCTAAACGTGGCTATTGGACTGTTGTCTAGTCACACTAGTGCAAAGACATTTGCAGAGCACGTCTGCCTGCATTGCACACTCCAACTCATTATTATAACTAAGCCATTATACTAGCAAACACTCAGTGTACCTAGTGGCATCCTAAACGTGGCTATTGGACTGTTGTCTAGTCACACTAGTGCAAAGACATTTGCAGAGCACGTCTGCCTGCATTGCACACTCCAACTCATTATTATAACTAAGACATTATACTAGCAAACACTCAGTGTACCTAGTGGCATCCTAAACGTGGCTATTGGACTGTTGTCTAGTCACACTAGTGCAAAGACATTTGCAGAGCACGTCTGCCTGCATTGCACACTCCAACTCATTATTATAACTAAGCCATTATACTAGCAAACACTCAGTGTACCTAGTGGCATCCTAAACGTGGCTATTGGACTGTTGTCTAGTCACACTAGTGCAAAGACATTTGCAGAGCACGTCTGCCTGCATTGCACACTCCAACTCATTATTATAACTAAGCCATTATACTAGCAAACACTCAGTGTACCTAGTGGCATCCTAAACGTGGCTATTGGACTGTTGTCTAGTCACACTAGTGCAAAGACATTTGCAGAGCACGTCTGCCTGCATTGCACACTCCAACTCATTATTATAACTAAGCCATTATACTAGCAAACACTCAGTGTACCTAGTGGCATCCTAAACGTGGCTATTGGACTGTTGTCTAGTCACACTAGTGCAAAGACATTTGCAGAGCACGTCTGCCTGCATTGCACACTCCAACTCATTATTATAACTAAGCCATTATACTAGCAAACACTCAGTGTACCTAGTGGCATCCTAAACGTGGCTATTGGACTGTTGTCTAGTCACACTAGTGCAAAGACATTTGCAGAGCACGTCTGCCTGCATTGCACACTCCAACTCATTATTATAACTAAGACATTATACTAGCAAACACTCAGTGTACCTAGTGGCATCCTAAACGTGGCTATTGGACTGTTGTCTAGTCACACTAGTGCAAAGACATTTGCAGAGCACGTCTGCCTGCATTGCACACTCCAACTCATTATTATAACTAAGACATTATACTAGCAAACACTCAGTGTATCTAGTGGCATCCTAAACGTGGCTATTGGACTGTTGTCTAGTCACACTAGTGCAAAGACATTTGCAGAGCACGTCTGCCTGCATTGCACACTCCAACTCATTATTATAACTAAGACATTATACTAGCAAACACTCAGTGTACCTAGTGGCATCCTAAACGTGGCTATTGGACTTTGCTATAGTCACACTAGTGCAAAGACATTTGCAGAGCACGTCTGCCTGCATTGCACACTCCAACTCATTATTATAACTAAGCCATTATACTAGCAAACACTCAGTGTACCTAGTGGCATCCTAAACGTGGCTATTGGACTGTTGTCTAGTCACACTAGTGCAAAGACATTTGCAGAGCACGTCTGCCTGCATTGCACACTCCAACTCATTATTATAACTAAGCCATTATACTAGCAAACACTCAGTGTACCTAGTGGCATCCTAAACGTGGCTATTGGACTGTTGTCTAGTCACACTAGTGCAAAGACATTTGCAGAGCACGTCTGCCTGCATTGCACACTCCAACTCATTATTATAACTAAGACATTATACTAGCAAACACTCAGTGTACCTAGTGGCATCCTAAACGTGGCTATTGGACTGTTGTCTAGTCACACTAGTGCAAAGACATTTGCAGAGCACGTCTGCCTGCATTGCACACTCCAACTCATTATTATAACTAAGCCATTATACTAGCAAACACTCAGTGTACCTAGTGGCATCCTAAACGTGGCTATTGGACTGTTGTCTAGTCACACTAGTGCAAAGACATTTGCAGAGCACGTCTGCCTGCATTGCACACTCCAACTCATTATTATAACTAAGCCATTATACTAGCAAACACTCAGTGTACCTAGTGGCATCCTAAACGTGGCTATTGGACTGTTGTCTAGTCACACTAGTGCAAAGACATTTGCAGAGCACGTCTGCCTGCATTGCACACTCCAACTCATTATTATAACTAAGCCATTATACTAGCAAACACTCAGTGTACCTAGTGGCATCCTAAACGTGGCTATTGGACTGTTGTCTAGTCACACTAGTGCAAAGACATTTGCAGAGCACGTCTGCCTGCATTGCACACTCCAACTCATTATTATAACTAAGCCATTATACTAGCAAACACTCAGTGTACCTAGTGGCATCCTAAACGTGGCTATTGGACTGTTGTCTAGTCACACTAGTGCAAAGACATTTGCAGAGCACGTCTGCCTGCATTGCACACTCCAACTCATTATTATAACTAAGCCATTATACTAGCAAACACTCAGTGTACCTAGTGGCATCCTAAACGTGGCTATTGGACTGTTGTCTAGTCACACTAGTGCAAAGACATTTGCAGAGCACGTCTGCCTGCATTGCACACTCCAACTCATTATTATAACTAAGCCATTATACTAGCAAACACTCAGTGTACCTAGTGGCATCCTAAACGTGGCTATTGGACTGTTGTCTAGTCACACTAGTGCAAAGACATTTGCAGAGCACGTCTGCCTGCATTGCACACTCCAACTCATTATTATAACTAAGCCATTATACTAGCAAACACTCAGTGTACCTAGTGGCATCCTAAACGTGGCTATTGGACTGTTGTCTAGTCACACTAGTGCAAAGACATTTGCAGAGCACGTCTGCCTGCATTGCACACTCCAACTCATTATTATAACTAAGACATTATACTAGCAAACACTCAGTGTACCTAGTGGCATCCTAAACGTGGCTATTGGACTGTTGTCTAGTCACACTAGTGCAAAGACATTTGCAGAGCACGTCTGCCTGCATTGCACACTCCAACTCATTATTATAACTAAGCCATTATACTAGCAAACACTCAGTGTACCTAGTGGCATCCTAAACGTGGCTATTGGACTGTTGTCTAGTCACACTAGTGCAAAGACATTTGCAGAGCACGTCTGCCTGCATTGCACACTCCAACTCATTATTATAACTAAGACATTATACTAGCAAACACTCAGTGTACCTAGTGGCATCCTAAACGTGGCTATTGGACTGTTGTCTAGTCACACTAGTGCAAAGACATTTGCAGAGCACGTCTGCCTGCATTGCACACTCCAACTCATTATTATAACTAAGACATTATACTAGCAAACACTCAGTGTATCTAGTGGCATCCTAAACGTGGCTATTGGACTGTTGTCTAGTCACACTAGTGCAAAGACATTTGCAGAGCACGTCTGCCTGCATTGCATACTCCAACTCATTATTATAACTAAGACATTATACTAGCAAACACTCAGTGTACCTAGTGGCATCCTAAACGTGGCTATTGGACTTTGCTATAGTCACACTAGTGCAAAGACATTTGCAGAGCACGTCTGCCTGCATTGCACACTCCAACTCATTATTATAACTAAGCCATTATACTAGCAAACACTCAGTGTACCTAGTGGCATCCTAAACGTGGCTATTGGACTGTTGTCTAGTCACACTAGTGCAAAGACATTTGCAGAGCACGTCTGCCTGCATTGCACACTCCAACTCATTATTATAACTAAGCCATTATACTAGCAAACACTCAGTGTACCTAGTGGCATCCTAAACGTGGCTATTGGACTGTTGTCTAGTCACACTAGTGCAAAGACATTTGCAGAGCACGTCTGCCTGCATTGCACACTCCAACTCATTATTATAACTAAGACATTATACTAGCAAACACTCAGTGTACCTAGTGGCATCCTAAACGTGGCTATTGGACTGTTGTCTAGTCACACTAGTGCAAAGACATTTGCAGAGCACGTCTGCCTGCATTGCACACTCCAACTCATTATTATAACTAAGACATTATACTAGCAAACACTCAGTGTACCTAGTGGCATCCTAAACGTGGCTATTGGACTTTGCTATAGTCACACTAGTGCAAAGACATTTGCAGAGCACGTCTGCCTGCATTGCACACTCCAACTCATTATTATAACTAAGCCATTATACTAGCAAACACTCAGTGTACCTAGTGGCATCCTAAACGTGGCTATTGGACTGTTGTCTAGTCACACTAGTGCAAAGACATTTGCAGAGCACGTCTGCCTGCATTGCACACTCCAACTCATTATTATAACTAAGCCATTATACTAGCAAACACTCAGTGTACCTAGTGGCATCCTAAACGTGGCTATTGGACTGTTGTCTAGTCACACTAGTGCAAAGACATTTGCAGAGCACGTCTGCCTGCATTGCACACTCCAACTCATTATTATAACTAAGCCATTATACTAGCAAACACTCAGTGTACCTAGTGGCATCCTAAACGTGGCTATTGGACTGTTGTCTAGTCACACTAGTGCAAAGACATTTGCAGAGCACGTCTGCCTGCATTGCACACTCCAACTCATTATTATAACTAAGACATTATACTAGCAAACACTCAGTGTACCTAGTGGCATCCTAAACGTGGCTATTGGACTGTTGTCTAGTCACACTAGTGCAAAGACATTTGCAGAGCACGTCTGCCTGCATTGCACACTCCAACTCATTATTATAACTAAGCCATTATACTAGCAAACACTCAGTGTACCTAGTGGCATCCTAAACGTGGCTATTGGACTGTTGTCTAGTCACACTAGTGCAAAGACATTTGCAGAGCACGTCTGCCTGCATTGCACACTCCAACTCATTATTATAACTAAGACATTATACTAGCAAACACTCAGTGTACCTAGTGGCATCCTAAACGTGGCTATTGGACTGTTGTCTAGTCACACTAGTGCAAAGACATTTGCAGAGCACGTCTGCCTGCATTGCACACTCCAACTCATTATTATAACTAAGCCATTATACTAGCAAACACTCAGTGTACCTAGTGGCATCCTAAACGTGGCTATTGGACTGTTGTCTAGTCACACTAGTGCAAAGACATTTGCAGAGCACGTCTGCCTGCATTGCACACTCCAACTCATTATTATAACTAAGCCATTATACTAGCAAACACTCAGTGTACCTAGTGGCATCCTAAACGTGGCTATTGGACTGTTGTCTAGTCACACTAGTGCAAAGACATTTGCAGAGCACGTCTGCCTGCATTGCACACTCCAACTCATTATTATAACTAAGCCATTATACTAGCAAACACTCAGTGTACCTAGTGGCATCCTAAACGTGGCTATTGGACTGTTGTCTAGTCACACTAGTGCAAAGACATTTGCAGAGCACGTCTGCCTGCATTGCACACTCCAACTCATTATTATAACTAAGCCATTATACTAGCAAACACTCAGTGTACCTAGTGGCATCCTAAACGTGGCTATTGGACTGTTGCTCTAGTCACACTAGTGCAAAGACATTTGCAGAGCACGTCTGCCTGCATTGCACACTCCAACTCATTATTATAACTAAGCCATTATACTAGCAAACACTCAGTGTACCTAGTGGCATCCTAAACGTGGCTATTGGACTGTTGTCTAGTCACACTAGTGCAAAGACATTTGCAGAGCACGTCTGCCTGCATTGCACACTCCAACTCATTATTATAACTAAGCCATTATACTAGCAAACACTCAGTGTACCTAGTGGCATCCTAAACGTGGCTATTGGACTGTTGTCTAGTCACACTAGTGCAAAGACATTTGCAGAGCACGTCTGCCTGCATTGCACACTCCAACTCATTATTATAACTAAGCCATTATACTAGCAAACACTCAGTGTACCTAGTGGCATCCTAAACGTGGCTATTGGACTGTTGTCTAGTCACACTAGTGCAAAGACATTTGCAGAGCACGTCTGCCTGCATTGCACACTCCAACTCATTATTATAACTAAGCCATTATACTAGCAAACACTCAGTGTACCTAGTGGCATCCTAAACGTGGCTATTGGACTGTTGTCTAGTCACACTAGTGCAAAGACATTTGCAGAGCACGTCTGCCTGCATTGCACACTCCAACTCATTATTATAACTAAGACATTATACTAGCAAACACTCAGTGTACCTAGTGGCATCCTAAACGTGGCTATTGGACTGTTGTCTAGTCACACTAGTGCAAAGACATTTGCAGAGCACGTCTGCCTGCATTGCACACTCCAACTCATTATTATAACTAAGCCATTATACTAGCAAACACTCAGTGTACCTAGTGGCATCCTAAACGTGGCTATTGGACTGTTGTCTAGTCACACTAGTGCAAAGACATTTGCAGAGCACGTCTGCCTGCATTGCACACTCCAACTCATTATTATAACTAAGCCATTATACTAGCAAACACTCAGTGTACCTAGTGGCATCCTAAACGTGGCTATTGGACTGTTGTCTAGTCACACTAGTGCAAAGACATTTGCAGAGCACGTCTGCCTGCATTGCACACTCCAACTCATTATTATAACTAAGCCATTATACTAGCAAACACTCAGTGTACCTAGTGGCATCCTAAACGTGGCTATTGGACTGTTGTCTAGTCACACTAGTGCAAAGACATTTGCAGAGCACGTCTGCCTGCATTGCACACTCCAACTCATTATTATAACTAAGACATTATACTAGCAAACACTCAGTGTACCTAGTGGCATCCTAAACGTGGCTATTGGACTGTTGTCTAGTCACACTAGTGCAAAGACATTTGCAGAGCACGTCTGCCTGCATTGCACACTCCAACTCATTATTATAACTAAGCCATTATACTAGCAAACACTCAGTGTACCTAGTGGCATCCTAAACGTGGCTATTGGACTGTTGTCTAGTCACACTAGTGCAAAGACATTTGCAGAGCACGTCTGCCTGCATTGCACACTCCAACTCATTATTATAACTAAGCCATTATACTAGCAAACACTCAGTGTACCTAGTGGCATCCTAAACGTGGCTATTGGACTGTTGTCTAGTCACACTAGTGCAAAGACATTTGCAGAGCACGTCTGCCTGCATTGCACACTCCAACTCATTATAACTAAGCCATTATACTAGCAAACACTCAGTGTACCTAGTGGCATCCTAAACGTGGCTATTGGACTTTGCTATAGTCACACTAGTGCAAAGACATTTGCAGAGCACGTCTGCCTGCATTGCACACTCCAACTCATTATTATAACTAAGCCATTATACTAGCAAACACTCAGTGTACCTAGTGGCATCCTAAACGTGGCTATTGGACTGTTGCTATAGTCACACTAGTGCAAAGACATTTGCAGAGCACGTCTGCCTGCATTGCACACTCCAACTCATTATTATAACTAAGCCATTATACTAGCAAACACTCAGTGTACCTAGTGGCATCCTAAACGTGGCTATTGGACTGTTGTCTAGTCACACTAGTGCAAAGACATTTGCAGAGCACGTCTGCCTGCATTGCACACTCCAACTCATTATTATAACTAAGACATTATACTAGCAAACACTCAGTGTACCTAGTGGCATCCTAAACGTGGCTATTGGACTGTTGTCTAGTCACACTAGTGCAAAGACATTTGCAGAGCACGTCTGCCTGCATTGCACACTCCAACTCATTATAACTAAGCCATTATACTAGCAAACACTCAGTGTACCTAGTGGCATCCTAAACGTGGCTATTGGACTTTGCTATAGTCACACTAGTGCAAAGACATTTGCAGAGCACGTCTGCCTGCATTGCACACTCCAACTCATTATTATAACTAAGACATTATACTAGCAAACACTCAGTGTACCTAGTGGCATCCTAAACGTGGCTATTGGACTTTGCTATAGTCACACTAGTGCAAAGACATTTGCAGAGCACGTCTGCCTGCATTGCACACTCCAACTCATTATTATAACTAAGCCATTATACTAGCAAACACTCAGTGTACCTAGTGGCATCCTAAACGTGGCTATTGGACTGTTGTCTAGTCACACTAGTGCAAAGACATTTGCAGAGCACGTCTGCCTGCATTGCACACTCCAACTCATTATTATAACTAAGCCATTATACTAGCAAACACTCAGTGTACCTAGTGGCATCCTAAACGTGGCTATTGGACTGTTGTCTAGTCACACTAGTGCAAAGACATTTGCAGAGCACGTCTGCCTGCATTGCACACTCCAACTCATTATTATAACTAAGCCATTATACTAGCAAACACTCAGTGTACCTAGTGGCATCCTAAACGTGGCTATTGGACTGTTGTCTAGTCACACTAGTGCAAAGACATTTGCAGAGCACGTCTGCCTGCATTGCACACTCCAACTCATTATTATAACTAAGCCATTATACTAGCAAACACTCAGTGTACCTAGTGGCATCCTAAACGTGGCTATTGGGACTGTTGTCTAGTCACACTAGTGCAAAGACATTTGCAGAGCACGTCTGCCTGCATTGCACACTCCAACTCATTATTATAACTAAGACATTATACTAGCAAACACTCAGTGTACCTAGTGGCATCCTAAACGTGGCTATTGGACTGTTGTCTAGTCACACTAGTGCAAAGACATTTGCAGAGCACGTCTGCCTGCATTGCACACTCCAACTCATTATTATAACTAAGCCATTATACTAGCAAACACTCAGTGTACCTAGTGGCATCCTAAACGTGGCTATTGGACTGTTGTCTAGTCACACTAGTGCAAAGACATTTGCAGAGCACGTCTGCCTGCATTGCACACTCCAACTCATTATTATAACTAAGCCATTATACTAGCAAACACTCAGTGTACCTAGTGGCATCCTAAACGTGGCTATTGGACTGTTGTCTAGTCACACTAGTGCAAAGACATTTGCAGAGCACGTCTGCCTGCATTGCACACTCCAACTCATTATTATAACTAAGCCATTATACTAGCAAACACTCAGTGTACCTAGTGGCATCCTAAACGTGGCTATTGGACTGTTGTCTAGTCACACTAGTGCAAAGACATTTGCAGAGCACGTCTGCCTGCATTGCACACTCCAACTCATTATAACTAAGCCATTATACTAGCAAACACTCAGTGTACCTAGTGGCATCCTAAATGTGGCTATTGGACTTTGCTATAGTCACACTAGTGCAAAGACATTTGCAGAGCACGTCTGCCTGCATTGCACACTCCAACTCATTATTATAACTAAGCCATTATACTAGCAAACACTCAGTGTACCTAGTGGCATCCTAAACGTGGCTATTGGACTGTTGTCTAGTCACACTAGTGCAAAGACATTTGCAGAGCACGTCTGCCTGCATTGCACACTCCAACTCATTATTATAACTAAGCCATTATACTAGCAAACACTCAGTGTACCTAGTGGCATCCTAAACGTGGCTATTGGACTGTTGTCTAGTCACACTAGTGCAAAGACATTTGCAGAGCACGTCTGCCTGCATTGCACACTCCAACTCATTATTATAACTAAGCCATTATACTAGCAAACACTCAGTGTACCTAGTGGCATCCTAAACGTGGCTATTGGACTGTTGTCTAGTCACACTAGTGCAAAGACATTTGCAGAGCACGTCTGCCTGCATTACACACTCCAACTCATTATTATAACTAAGCCATTATACTAGCAAACACTCAGTGTACCTAGTGGCATCCTAAACGTGGCTATTGGACTGTTGTCTAGTCACACTAGTGCAAAGACATTTGCAGAGCACGTCTGCCTGCATTGCACACTCCAACTCATTATTATAACTAAGCCATTATACTAGCAAACACTCAGTGTACCTAGTGGCATCCTAAACGTGGCTATTGGACTGTTGTCTAGTCACACTAGTGCAAAGACATTTGCAGAGCACGTCTGCCTGCATTGCACACTCCAACTCATTATTATAACTAAGCCATTATACTAGCAAACACTCAGTGTACCTAGTGGCATCCTAAACGTGGCTATTGGACTGTTGTCTAGTCACACTAGTGCAAAGACATTTGCAGAGCACGTCTGCCTGCATTGCACACTCCAACTCATTATTATAACTAAGCCATTATACTAGCAAACACTCAGTGTACCTAGTGGCGATCCTAAACGTGGCTATTGGACTGTTGTCTAGTCACACTAGTGCAAAGACATTTGCAGAGCACGTCTGCCTGCATTGCACACTCCAACTCATTATTATAACTAAGCCATTATACTAGCAAACACTCAGTGTACCTAGTGGCATCCTAAACGTGGCTATTGGACTGTTGTCTAGTCACACTAGTGCAAAGACATTTGCGGAGCACGTCTGCCTGCATTGCACACTCCAACTCATTATTATAACTAAGACATTATACTAGCAAACACTCAGTGTACCTAGTGGCATCCTAAACGTGGCTATTGGACTGTTGTCTAGTCACACTAGTGCAAAGACATTTGCAGAGCACGTCTGCCTGCATTGCACACTCCAACTCATTATTATAACTAAGCCATTATACTAGCAAACACTCAGTGTACCTAGTGGCATCCTAAACGTGGCTATTGGACTGTTGTCTAGTCACACTAGTGCAAAGACATTTGCAGAGCACGTCTGCCTGCATTGCACACTCCAACTCATTATTATAACTAAGCCATTATACTAGCAAACACTCAGTGTACCTAGTGGCATCCTAAACGTGGCTATTGGACTGTTGTCTAGTCACACTAGTGCAAAGACATTTGCAGAGCACGTCTGCCTGCATTGCACACTCCAACTCATTATAACTAAGCCATTATACTAGCAAACACTCAGTGTACCTAGTGGCATCCTAAACGTGGCTATTGGACTTTGCTATAGTCACACTAGTGCAAAGACATTTGCAGAGCACGTCTGCCTGCATTGCACACTCCAACTCATTATTATAACTAAGCCATTATACTAGCAAACACTCAGTGTACCTAGTGGCATCCTAAACGTGGCTATTGGACTTTGCTATAGTCACACTAGTGCAAAGACATTTGCAGAGCACGTCTGCCTGCATTGCACACTCCAACTCATTATTATAACTAAGCCATTATACTAGCAAACACTCAGTGTACCTAGTGGCATCCTAAACGTGGCTATTGGACTGTTGTCTAGTCACACTAGTGCAAAGACATTTGCAGAGCACGTCTGCCTGCATTGCACACTCCAACTCATTATTATAACTAAGCCATTATACTAGCAAACACTCAGTGTACCTAGTGGCATCCTAAACGTGGCTATTGGACTGTTGTCTAGTCACACTAGTGCAAAGACATTTGCAGAGCACGTCTGCCTGCATTGCACACTCCAACTCATTATAACTAAGCCATTATACTAGCAAACACTCAGTGTACCTAGTGGCATCCTAAACGTGGCTATTGGACTTTGCTATAGTCACACTAGTGCAAAGACATTTGCAGAGCACGTCTGCCTGCATTGCACACTCCAACTCATTATTATAACTAAGCCATTATACTAGCAAACACTCAGTGTACCTAGTGGCATCCTAAACGTGGCTATTGGACTGTTGTCCTAGTCACACTAGTGCAAAGACATTTGCAGAGCACGTCTGCCTGCATTGCACACTCCAACTCATTATTATAACTAAGCCATTATACTAGCAAACACTCAGTGTACCTAGTGGCATCCTAAACGTGGCTATTGGACTGTTGTCTAGTCACACTAGTGCAAAGACATTTGCAGAGCACGTCTGCCTGCATTGCACACTCCAACTCATTATTATAACTAAGCCATTATACTAGCAAACACTCAGTGTACCTAGTGGCATCCTAAACGTGGCTATTGGACTGTTGTCTAGTCACACTAGTGCAAAGACATTTGCAGAGCACGTCTGCCTGCATTGCACACTCCAACTCATTATTATAACTAAGCCATTATACTAGCAAACACTCAGTGTACCTAGTGGCATCCTAAACGTGGCTATTGGACTGTTGTCTAGTCACACTAGTGCAAAGACATTTGCAGAGCACGTCTGCCTGCATTGCACACTCCAACTCATTATTATAACTAAGCCATTATACTAGCAAACACTCAGTGTACCTAGTGGCATCCTAAACGTGGCTATTGGACTGTTGTCTAGTCACACTAGTGCAAAGACATTTGCAGAGCACGTCTGCCTGCATTGCACACTCCAACTCATTATAACTAAGCCATTATACTAGCAAACACTCAGTGTACCTAGTGGCATCCTAAACGTGGCTATTGGACTTTGCTATAGTCACACTAGTGCAAAGACATTTGCAGAGCACGTCTGCCTGCATTGCACACTCCAACTCATTATTATAACTAAGCCATTATACTAGCAAACACTCAGTGTACCTAGTGGCATCCTAAACGTGGCTATTGGACTGTTGTCTAGTCACACTAGTGCAAAGACATTTGCAGAGCACGTCTGCCTGCATTGCACACTCCAACTCATTATTATAACTAAGCCATTATACTAGCAAACACTCAGTGTACCTAGTGGCATCCTAAACGTGGCTATTGGACTGTTGTCTAGTCACACTAGTGCAAAGACATTTGCAGAGCACGTCTGCCTGCATTGCACACTCCAACTCATTATTATAACTAAGCCATTATACTAGCAAACACTCAGTGTACCTAGTGGCATCCTAAACGTGGCTATTGGACTGTTGTCTAGTCACACTAGTGCAAAGACATTTGCAGAGCACGTCTGCCTGCATTGCACACTCCAACTCATTATTATAACTAAGCCATTATACTAGCAAACACTCAGTGTACCTAGTGGCATCCTAAACGTGGCTATTGGACTGTTGTCTAGTCACACTAGTGCAAAGACATTTGCAGAGCACGTCTGCCTGCATTGCACACTCCAACTCATTATAACTAAGCCATTATACTAGCAATTTTTGCTGCCAGTTTAAGGGCCGTAGTTGCATTGTCAGGGATATTTATTCTTTATTATTCTGCTGTTAATAAAGCTAGACCACCACTGCAATCTACACCACCTCTCAATTTTACTACCACATTTTCAGTCCACAATCTTGTCGCAATCAACATGAGTGGCAAAATGACAGATGCTGGTGGAAAGGGGAAGAGGCGTGGTGGAAAAGGCAAAAAAGGTTTTGTCCGTGGGGAAGGTGGCAAAGCTCCATTATCATCTGCTGAAGATAGACCATCTACCAGCAAAAGTAAGATGTCTACTACTTACCGTGGACAATCCGATGTGCTCCCTTTTTTACGGACACGAACAACAGGAACAAAGGTAGATGATGGGCAAAAAAGGAAAATGCTTGAATGGATCTCAAGTGGTCCAACAAGTGCCCTCTCAGCCACTTCAAGTACCGCATCCAAAAAACACCAGTCCTCTGAGTTGTCATCCCAATCAAACTTGATTTCTCCCAGCTCTGAAGTCTCCATCCGCCCTGCACAGTATGGTGGAACTGAGATGGCTGAGTCTGCAGAGCTGTTCAGTCACACTATAGCCTGGGAATCAGAGGTCTGCTCCCAAGCTACAGTGAGTACAGAACAGGAAATGGTCTGCAGTGATGCCCAGAACCTTTGTGACTCTGATTCAGGCCGTGAGGACAAAGTTTCGGAGCATAATGTTGACCCTTTGTCACAAACTGTAACACCTGTGGTTATAGACAATGAGGAACATACTGATGAAGATGAGACTCAGATACCCGATTGGGATGACAACTTAAATATTCGGTCAGGGCAAGAAGAGGCTCGGTCACAGGGGGAGGGGAGTGCAAACACAACAATTGATGATGAAGTTCTAGATCCCACCTACTGTCAACCCACAGTCAGGCACTCGAGGAGGTCAACAGAGGTGGTGGAGGAGGATGCAACTGATGACGAAGTTACCTTGCGCCTTCCTGGACAGAGTCGGAGTACTGGTAGCACGTCTATAACTGCATCCTCAGCCACCACTCTGCCTCTGAGCATTATTCGGGGTGGATCATCAGGTCGCATGGCCTCTAAGCCTTGCCTAGCCTGGTCCTTTTTTGACATAGAAAAAGATCGCCCAAATTATGTGATCTGTAAAATTTGTCATGGTTCTCTTAGTAGAGGTCAAAACCTCAGCAGTTTGACAACTTCTTCCATGAATCGTCACATGAATAAATATCATATGGCCCGGTGGGAAGCTCACCGTGCTGCAATGCGGCCTAGCGGAGCGAACCATCCACCGCCTGCCCCTTCAGTGCATCCGCGCGCTCGTCATCTTCTAGGACTGTGGGGACAGCTGTCACACCTGTTTTTCCACCCACAACTTCCACCACTGTAACCGCAACAGGCAGTTTGCTTGGTAGGTCGTCAATTATTTTGGAAGGGGAAACAAGTGAGTGTGTACAGCTCTCTCAGACATCGATAGCACCAACTTGGATGAAGGCAACATCATGTCTCCGCCTGCACTTTCCTCACAAACCTGCATTTTTCCAGGGATACCCTACTCAACACCATCTACACACAGCAGCCAGATCTCTGTCCCTCAGATGTGGACAAATAAAAGGCCATTTCCTGCGACCCATGACAAAGCTAAGAGGTTGACTCTATCCCTCTGTAAGCTGTTGGCTACAGAAATGCTGCCTTTCCGCCTAGTGGACACAGAGGATTTTAGAGACCTTATGTCTGTCGCTGTGCCCCAGTACCAGATGCCTAGTCGACACTACTTCTCTAAGAAAGGTGTGCCCGCGCTACACCAGCATGTCGCACACAACATCACAGCTTCCTTGAGAAACTCTGTGTGTCAACGGGTGCATTTCACCACCGATACTTGGACCAGTAAGCATGGACAGGGACGTTACATGTCGCTGACTGGGCACTGGGTAACTATGGTGATAGATGGTGAAGGGTCTGCTGCACAAGTCTTGCCGTCCCCACAACTTGTGTGTCAATCCTCTTTCTGTCCAAGTTCCGCCACTGCTTCTGCATCCTCCACCTCATCTGGGTCCTCCACCTCCGCCCCAAGCCTGCCTGGTCAGGCCACCAGCGTTCTCACTGCGCAGAAGGAATCACGCACCCCTCATTACTATGCTGGCAGCAGAGCGCAACGTCATCAGGGGGTCTTTAGCTTGACATGTCTTGGGAATAAGAGTCACACAGCTGAGGAGTTGTGGTCAGCTCTGCGGTCCGAGTTTAATAAATGGTTGTCTCCACTCAACCTGCAGCCTGGTAAGGCCGTGTGCGACAATGCTGCAAACCTGGGTGCGGCCCCTTCGCCTGGGCAAGGTGACACACGTACCTTGTATGGCTCACGTGTTGAACCTTGTCGTGCAGCAATTTTTAACACAGTATCCCGGCCTAGATGGACTTCTGAACAGGGCACGAAAACTGTCTGCTCACTTCCGCCGTTCAAGCGCCGCAGCTGAGCGACTTGCATCGCTCCAGAAGTCTTTCGGCCTGCCGGTCATCGCCTGAAATGCGATGTGGCGACACGCTGGAATTCAACTCTCCACATGTTACAGCGACTGTGGCAGCACCGCCGTGCCCTGGTGCAATACGTCATGACGTATAGCCTGGGCCAACGAGATGCAGAGGTGGGCAGATCACCCTGATGGAGTGGTCTCAGATCAAGGACCTATGCACCCTTCTGCACAGTTTCGACATGGCGACGAATATGTTTAGCGCTGACAATGCCATTATCAGCATGACGATTCCAGTCATTTACATGCTGGAACACACGCTAAACACTATTCGGAGTCAGGGGGGTGGGACAACAGGAAGGGGAGGAACTACAGGAGGATTCATATGCGCAAGACACAACAACATCACCAAGGTCCAGACGTTCATCATCACCAAGGCGCCAGGCATGGGAGCATGGGGGACAGGGATCAACAAGGGCGCATGGTAGCAGGCGAGATGTTGAGGAAGGTGCAGGAGGACATGAAGAAATGGAGGACGAACTGTCCATGGATATGGAAGACTCAGCAGATGAGGGAGACCTTGGTCAAATTTCAGTTGAAAGAGGTTGGGGGGAGATGTCAGAGGAAGAAAGAACGGTTAGCACCTCTATGCCACAAACACAGCGTGGACTTGGTCCGCATGGCTGCGCAAGACACATGAGTGCCTTCTTGTTGCACTACCTCCAACATGACCCTCGTATTGTCAAAATTAGAAGTGATGATGACTACTGGCTTGCCACACTATTAGATCCCCGGTACAAGTCCAAATTTTGTGACATAATTCCAGCCATAGAAAGGGACGCACGTATGCAGGAGTATCAGCAGAAGCTGTTACTCGATCTTAGATCCGCTTTTCCAGCAAACAACCGTGCAGGTGCAGTGAGTGAATCTCCCAGTTGTAACTTGACAAACATGGGACAGTCTCGTCATCTTCAACAGTCTACACGTACCAGTAGGACCGTATCTGGTGCTGGTAACAGCAATTTTATGGAATCTTTTCATAATTTTTTTAGACCCTCCTTTGCAAGGCCACCAGAGACAACAAGTCTGACACATAGTCAACGGCTGGAGAGGATGATACAGGAGTATCTCCAAATGAACATCGATGCCATGACTGTGCAACTGGAGCCTTGCTCCTTTTGGGCTTCAAACCTAGAAAAATGGCCAGAGCTCGCAACTTACGCCTTGGAGATTTTGTCGTGTCCAGCTGCCAGCGTTGTCTCTGAACGTGTCTTCAGTGCTGCTGGGTGTGTGCTGACAGATAAGCGCACGCGTCTGTCCAGTGACAATGTGGACAGACTGACGTTCATTAAAATGAACAAGTCATGGATCCAGAAGGAATTTACAACCCCTGTGTCATCCTGGGGAGAGTAAATGCTTGTGGATTTGGAATGTGCTTGATGCAAATCTAGCTGTGAAGTGTACAACTAGGGCACAAGTGCTGCCACTGAATGGGTGGGTGTGTGTGGGGCACAATTTTTGGAAAAAAAGGGAGACTCCGCTTGGTGTAACCCTTGCTTACATTGTTTTTAAAAGAAGCCAAGATGAACAGAGCTGGGATCAGGAAAGACTTTGCTACCTACCCTGGTGTCATGCTGGGGACGGTTAATTATGGCGTATTTTTGAATGTGCTTGATGCAAATCTAGCTGTGAAGTGTACAACTAGGGCACAAGTGCTGCCACTGAATGGGTGGGTGTGTGTGGGGCACAATTTTTGGAAAAAAAGGGAGACTCCGCTTGGAGTAACCCTTGCTTACATTGTTTTTAAAAGAAGCCAAGATGAACAGAGCTGGAGTAACCCTTGTTTACATTGTTTTTAAAAGAAGCCAAGATGAACAAGTCATGGTTCAGCAAAGACTTTATCTACCTACCCCGGTGTCATGCTGGGGACGGTTAATTATGGCGTATTTTTGAATGTGCTTGATGCAAATCTAGCTGGGAAGTGTACAACTAGGGCACAAGTGCTGCCACTGAATGGGTGGGTGTGTGTGGGGCACAATTTTTGGAAAAAAAGGGAGACTCCGCTTGGAGTAACCCTTGCTTACATTGTTTTTAAAAGAAGCCAAGATGAACAAGTCATGGTTCAGCAAAGACTTTATCTACCTACCCCGGTGTCATGCTGGGACGGTTAATTATGGCGTATTTTTGAATGTGCTTGATGCAAATCTAGCTGTGAAGTGTACAACTAGGGCACAAGTGCTGCCACTGAATGGGTGGGTGTGTGTGGGGCACAATTTTTGGAAAAAAAGGGAGACTCCGCTTGGAGTAACCCTTGCTTACATTGTTTTTAAAAGAAGCCAAGATGAACAAGTCATGGTTCAGCAAAGACTTTATCTACCTACCCCGGTGTCATGCTGGGGACGGTTAATTATGGCGTATTTTTGAATGTGCTTGATGCAAATCTAGCTGGGAAGTGTACAACTAGGGCACAAGTGCTGCCACTGAATGGGTGGGTGTGTGTGGGGCACAATTTTTGGAAAAAAAGGGAGACTCCGCTTGGAGTAACCCTTGCTTACATTGTTTTTAAAAGAAGCCAAGATGAACAAGTCATGGTTCAGCAAAGACTTTATCTACCTACCCCGGTGTCATGCTGGGGACGGTTAATTATGGCGTATTTTTGAATGTGCTTGATGCAAATCTAGCTGGGAAGTGTACAACTAGGGCACAAGTGCTGCCACTGAAGGGGTGGGTGTGTGTGGGGCACAATTTTTGGAAAAAAAGGGAGACTCCGCTTGGAGTAACCCTTGCTTACTTTGTTTTTAAAAGAAGCCAAGATGAACAGAGCTGGGATCAGGAAAGACTTTGCTACCTACCCTGGTGTCATTCTGGGGACGGTTAATTATGGCGTATTTTTGAATGTGCTTGATGCAAATCTAGCTGTGAAGTGTACAACTAGGGCACAAGTGCTGCCACTGAATGGGTGGGTGTGTGTGGGGCACAATTTTTGGAAAAAAGGGAGACTACTCTTGGAGTCACCTTGCGGTGTTTTACATGATTTTAGAAGGGCGTGCCATGCCTATATCTGTGTGTCCTCCTCTTTTTCCTTGTCCAGCTGTTTTGTTTTCGCATGAGTATATGTCCTTGTCACTTTCCCATGTGTTGTGAGTTGTTTGTCACCTTTTGGACACCTTTGAGGGTGTTTTCTAGGTGTTTTTATGTGTTTGTGATTGCCTGCCATTGTTTCCTATGCAGTTCGAGTTCGGTTCGTCGAACGTTCGACGAGCCGAACTCGAACGGGACCTCCGTTCGGCGAACCGACCTCGAGCCGAACCGGGACCGGTTCGCTCATCTCTACTCAGGAAATCGGTGCCCAGGCCATGCATGGCATTTTAAGATGAGATTTAAACTGATGTTATTTTTTAGGAGAGCTGAGGAGGGTTGTGAACAAGAAATGCCACATAAGGCAGAATTAGGCTGGATCCACATGTCCTGTAATCATCCATTGGAAAAATGATTTCTGCAGGATCAGTTTTGTTTAACATGGGAGACTATGGAGGCAGATCCATTAACAAATTTCTATTTATCGTCCATCTGTAACGGATGTGGTAAGAAAATAACATTACAGATGCAAGAACAGAGGGTAAATAGCAATCTGTTCATGCAACCATTCTCCATAGACTCCATGTAAAAAAAAAATAATAATAAAAAAAAAACAAAAAACTGATTTTGCAGAAATCAGTTATTTAAAGATGTGGTCCTCTACAAAGTATAGTGGCCACATAGATTTAAAGCTGATAAAGTTTTTTTCTAAACACCTTCTTTTGACTATTCTGCCTTATCACCATCATGTGACCCCCAGCTCTTGTAACCTGTGATGTCCGGTGATCTCATATCCACCTACACACACCATACAGCCATATACACATACACCTACACACAGCTGTATACACCTACACATACATATACACACAGCGTACAGCCGTATACACAGACACCTACGCACAGGGTACAGCTGTATACACATAAACCTACACACAGCATACAGCCGTATACACAGACACCAACACACAGCATACAGCCATATACACACACAGACACCTACACACAGCCGTATACACATACACAGAAACCTACACACACCCTTATGCAGAGCTTCAAAAAAGAAGGAATGGCGGCAACTCACTGGTAGATATGAAATGGCAAATTTATTGCACAAACTGCGGCATAGTTACAACAAACACGGGGAGGGGGGGGGAGTGCAGGAGCGCCGGTCTATGGCCGTTTCGCACCACACGGGTGCTTCCACAGGTCCGAATATGTATTCGGACCTGTGGAAGCACCCGTGTGGGAAGCACCCGTGTGGTGCGAAACGGCCGTCGTCCGGCGCTCCTGCACTATGCCGCAGTTTGTGCAATAAATTTGCCATTTCATATCTACCAGTGAGTTGCCGCCATTCCTTCTTTTTTGAAGCTCTTTTTGGATTCTCACCTGTTGGCAGAGCACCACGGAGATCGGCTGGAGGTCCGTGTTCCACGTGAAAACCACAGATCAGTGAGTACACACCTGGGCTTGTAATGCCTGGCTTTCTTTTCTTTTGACACCCTTATACACATACACCTACACACAGCATACAGCCGTGTACACATACATGTACACAGACACCCACACACAGCATACAGCTGTATACACATACACAGACACCTACACACAGGGTACAGTCGTATACACATACATACACCTACACACTGCGTACACCGATGTGTGCCACCCTAGCAGCAGTCGGACTGCTCGGAACCGGGAGATGTCAGTGGCTCAAGTGGCCCATGTCCGGGGCTCGGCAGACACTTTGATGAAAAGGGGGGATATTTACAGGGGAGAATGTTCGTGACGCCCCCTGCGGTGTGCGGTAATGAGCAGTACTGCCGCTGCCGTATGGGAGTGCCGGGGCAGATGGTGTGGGGCAGCCGTGATGGAGGTTCCCTCCGCAGGTAGGGAGGCCCCGGGACTCAGGGTCGAGGAAAGGTAGGAACAGTCTATGGGCCCTCTTGGTGTTGGATGGGGGAGAAGGTGCAAAGGAAGTCTATATTGATATTGGGCCGGCAGGGTGCTAGGGAGCCAGGGTACTCACTCAGGTGTGATGACGCAATCAGGAGACACAGATGCTGGGGTAAACCAAGTCTCTGGACATTGCTGCCCTCGGTGACAGCACGTCCAGCAGTCCTTTAAGTGATTCTGTGGTGGCCTGGAGCCTGCCTCCATACATTGTGTACTCTGTGTGTCCCTTGCCCCGTTGGTTTGAAACCTCTCGGTCCCGTCCGTCTTTTTGCTGGGGACCTGCTCTTAGCAGCTGGCACGTGGGATTTCTGTGGACTGCTCTGTGTGGGAAGTCCTATCCGTTGTGCTGACGCCACTAATCTCCGAGCCGTTGCAGATAGCACGTGAAGCTACTATCCGCTGCAGGCTAATTGCCGGGTTGCGTGAAGCTACTTCCCGACTTAGGGGCCTGTCCCCCACTGTGTTCTCGGCCCCCAGACCAGTTACTGTGGATCTCATGACTGACGGTCCTCTTCTTGACCCATCCAGCCCTGTCCTCCAGTTGCCCGTGACTGGGTCTCCGTCTCTTAAGGGTCAGGCCACCATCTGCGACTTAGCCAAACTCTCCTCAGGGAGCTCCTACTCCCTAGGTCCTCTCTCTTTGACCGTTACTACCAACTGACTCACTAACTCCTCCCACCAGCCTGTCTGACTCATAGGTGGGCGGTTCCTTTCCCAGCTGGAACCACGCCCCCGGTATGTCTGACAAGTGTAGTGTTTGGGTGACTAGGATTTATGCTGTTGGTACAGAATCACTGTTGCGGACCCCGGAAATAAGGAGGGTGGGCCCTGCACCAAGGATAGAGAGTAGCACAGTTCCCTGTGACACCCTGGACTAGTCCAGGGGCATCACACATATACACATACATAGACACTTACACACAGCGTACAGCTGTATGTACACAGACACATACACAGATATAGTCACATAGAAGCATATACATATTTGAAAACATTCACATACAAATAAGCATACACAAAGACAGACACAATCCTATACACACAGACACACACACATACTAGGGGGCTTTTACTTTTGATGATTGGGGGACACTTCTCTCCTCTTCTTCTCTCCCGTGCGGCCCACAGACTTGTTTGATGGTAAAGTGTGCTAAAGGACCTGTGGTGACGTCATGCCCATGTGATCAGAAGCGGCGGGGCCTCAGCCAACACAGCTGATACCAGAAAGAAACTCCACGTGGTCCTAGAGTTGTTTATAATAGAAGCGGGGGTCTGCATTAAGACACCCAAATGAGGGGGGGCGCAGGAGGAAAGTGGGGAAAGCCTGCATGATTATAGTGGACGGGAGCAAACATGACCACACCCACTAACCAAGCCAGTCACGCCCACTACCCAGGCAGGTCCTTCTAGCCACTGGGATGTAGCCGCAACCATGTATGATGTTCTTCTTCTGAAGTAATTATAATTCACATGGCTGCGCACAGTGAACTGCGCGGCGCTGTCTCCTGTAGTATAATTAGACTGCCAGCACTGTGTGCACCTGTAATGTGTCAGTGTACCCGCCGGCCCAGCCACATCACAGTACAGAAGACAGGACTACGCACAGTTCACTGTGAACGGCCACGTGTCTTATAAATGACATTATGCAGCAGGTGGCCATGGCCGGCCTTGTACAACAGCTGGGAGAGCAGCCCGGACGGCAATCGCCTACCGCCCCTGACTACATGGCTGGCCCTGCGAAATGTAGTGGCAACGTCCCAGCCCCCTGCCCCTGGGGCCCGGTGAGCAGAGGAATGAAAGGGGAGGGGCCCGGGCTGGCTGCGGCCGGGCCTCCCTCCTGGTTGCTGCTCACTGGGTCCAGTACAGGAGTCACAGTAGTAATGCCCTGATGGCGGCCCTGTATGAGTCATTGGTATACACTAGTGTTATTATAGCTATAAACCCTAGATGGTCAGTAGGTTATGGAAAGCTGTAAATGTGTTTCTAGAAGTAAAGACAAGAAAGCCAGCACTAAATGTGCACTACAGCACTAAAAATTCCAAACTGTACTTATTATTAAAATTTGAGATTTTTGGCAAAAAATTGCAATTTCTTGAGCTACCTCGCCACGTCACGGCAAATCTCTTTGGGGCAGTCCTACACTAAAATATTCTTATATAACATGTGCCATACGGCCTCACATGTAAAAAGTAGAACTGTTCTTAGCAGCACTTACTTGGTATTTTTCAATCCCGTACCCATGATTGAATCATGGCTGTGGGAGGGACAGGCCCAAGCAAATGCTGCTTATAAACCCTAGAAGGTCAATAGGTTATGGAAAGCTGTAAGTGTTTCTCGAAGCCCCTGCTCAGCCATAGATAGTCATTATCCAAAGTTAGCAGTTCTAATTAAACATGATCCCACAAGGGGTCAATAAGGGGGCAGCAAATGCAGCTTCTGGGGAGACACCTTGGACCACTGCATCAAGTGCCCTTCTGTGGACTGCATCTGGGGCAAATTGCCCTCCTGCCCCCCCTGCCCACAACCGGATGTGCCGCTTCTGCAGTCTGTGGGGGAGCCATACTTAGAAGAGAAGGTGGAAAACTTGTAATAGTTATATATTAGAGAAGTGCCACAAATGTATATCCTGAAACATTTGTAAAAATATAAATAAAATGGCTACCCTCTTAAAAATATTTATACTCCTTTAATAGGTGTCAGTAAAACAGTCGTTGAGGTGAAAGCTTTTACTCCTAAACCCCTCTATATAGAAGCATACCCCCCAATTTTCAAAGAAGAAAAAGGACATATAATGTGGTGTGCATAGCATGTTGGCACCAAAATTTGAACCCACAGCCTTAGCCATACCCTACTTACACCCATTTACCATGTAATTCTCCCCTGGTTACATAAAGAAAATGTTAGAAAAGGATGAACAACCCCTGTAATGCTGTGATCCCATTACTGTTAACTCTTTTCATTGTTCTGACCTTTTAACCCCTTCATGACCAATGACGGATCTATCCGTCATGGAGCGTGTGATGTTAAGCCCCGCCCCCTGCCGCGGGCAGGATGCGGCGATCCATGCACATATCAGCTGTTTTCAACAGCTGACATGTGTGCCTGCATGTTAAGAGTGGAATCGCTTCCACTCGCAACATTTAACCCCTTACATCTCGCTGCCAAATTCTGGCAGCGAGATGTATACGTGCGCAGCCAATACATTTACTTACCGCCGCTCCCACCGGAAGAAACGTGCGTGATCACGTGACTTTCGATGGTTGCCATGGTAGCACAGGGTCATGTGATGACACCTGTAGCTAACATGAGTCACTTCCTCACAATGCCGGCATAGTGCCTGCACGGAGAGTAAAGCACCATATCTGCAGATCTTAGCTCTGTAGCTGAGATCTACAGATAGGGCAGAGCTATTGGATTGCTGATCGCTATAGCCCCCTAGGGAGACTAGTAAAATAAAAAAAAAAAGTAAAAAAAAAGTTTTAAAAAATAAATAAAAGTTCAAATCACCCCCCTTTCGCCCCATTGAAAATTAAAGGGTTAAAAAATTAAAAAATATACAGATATTTGGTATCGCCGCGTTCATAAATGCCCGATCTATCAAAATCTAAAATCAATTAATATTATCAGTAAACGGCGTAGTGGCAAAAAAATTCCAAACGCCAAAATTACGTTTTTTGGTCGCTGCAAGTTTTGCACAAAATGCAATAATAAGCGATCAAAACGTAGCATCTGCGCACAAATGGTACCATTAGAAACAACAGCTTGATACGCAAAAAATAAGTCATGACTGAGCCATAGATCCCAAAAAATGAGAACGCTACGGGTTTTGGAAAATGGCGCAAAACGTGCGCCACTTTTATTGGACAAACTTGTGATTATTTTTTAACCCCTTACATACAAGTAAAGCTACACATGTTTGGTGGCTACAAACTCGCACCGACCTCAGGCATCACAATGACATATCAGTTTTACCATATAGTGAACACGGTGAATAAAATATTCCAAAAACTATTGTGCGATCACACTTTTTTTGCAGTTTTTCCACACTTGGAATTTTTTTTGCTGTTTTCCAGTACACCATATGGTAAAACGTATAGTTTCATTTAAAAGTACAACTCGTCCCACAAAAAACAAGCCCTCAAATGGCAAGATCGATGGAAAAATAAAAAAGTTACGGCTCTCGGAAGAAGGGGAGCAAAAAACAAACAACGCAAAAACGGAAAAGGCTCTGGGGCTGAAGGGATTAAAGGAAAAGGATATTTTTGAATGGGGCAATGCACTCCTGTCAACAAGCCAATAGGTGACGCTTCAGTAGTTGGGAAGTAGATTTTGATTCAACAATAAGTGTCGATTTTACACCTCCTTCTCCTCATCCACATCATTTTCAATGGACATCTCAACACCCCCAAAAGCCACATGGAACCGTGTATCATACAGTCATATGAAAAAGTTTGGGCACCCCTATTAATGTTAACCTTTTTTCTTTATAACAATTTGGGTTTTTGCAACAGCTATTTCAGTTTCATATATCTAATAAATGATGGACTCAGTAATATTTCTGGATTGAAATGAGGTTTATTGTACTAACAGAACATGTGCAATCCGCATTTAAACAAAATTTGACCGGTGCAAAAGTATGGGCACCTCAACATAAAAGTGACATTAATATTTTGTTGATCCTCCTTTTGCAAAAATAACAGCCTCTGGTCGCTTCCTGTAGCTTTTAGTGAGTTCCTGGATCCTGGATGAAGGTATATTTGACCATTCCTGTTTACAAAACAATTCCAGTTCAGTTAAGTTTGATGGTCGTCGAGCATGAACAGCACGCTTCAAATCATCCCACAGATGTTCAATGATATTCAGGTCTGGGGACTGGGATGGCCATTCCAGAACATTGTAATTGTTCCTCTGCATGAATGCCTGAGTAGATTTGGAGCGGTGTTTTGGATCATTGTCTTGCTGAAATATCCATCCCCTGCGTAACTTCAACTTCGTCACTGATTCTTGCACATTATTGTCAAGAATCTGCTGATACTGAGTTGAATCCATGCGACCCTCAACTTTAACAAGATTCCCGGTGCCGGCATTTGCCACACAGCCCCAAAGCATGATGGAACCTCCACCAAATTTTACTGTGGATAGCAAGTGCTTTTCTTGGAATGCCGTGTTTTTTTGCCTCCATGCATAACGCCTTTTTGTATGACCAAACAACTCAATCTTTGTTTCATCAGTCCACAGGACCTTCTTCCAAAATGTAACTGGCTTGTCCGAATGTGCTTTTGCATACCTCAGGCGACTCTGTTTGTGGCGTGCTTGCAGAAACGGCTTCTTTTGCATCACTCTCCCATACAGCTTCTCCTTGTGCAAAGTGCGCTGTATTGTTGACCTATGCACAGTGACACCATCTGCAGCAAGATGAAGCTGGAGGTCTTTGGAGGTGGTTTCTGGATTGTCCTTGACTGTTCTCACCATTCTTCTTCTCTGTCTTTCTGATCTGATATTTTTCTTGGCCTGCCACTTCTGGGCGTAACAAGAACTGTACCTGTGTTCTTCCATTTCCTTACTATGTTCCTCACAGTGGAAACTGACAGTTTACATTTCTGAGACAATTTTTTGTATCCTTCCCCTGAACAACTATGTTAAATAATCTTTGTTTTCAGATCATTTGAGAGTTGTTTTGAGGAGCCCATGATGCCACTCTTCATAGGAGATTCAAATAGGAGAACAACTTGCAAGTGGCCACCTTAAATATCTTTTCTTATGATTGGATACACCTGCCTATGAAGTTCAAAGCTCAATGAGGTTACAAAACCAATTTAGTGCTTTAGTAAGTCAGTAAAAAGTAGTTAGGAGTGTTCAAATCAAGAAATTGATAAGGGTGCCCATACTTTTGCACCAGTCAAATTTTGTTTAAATGCGGATTGCACATTTTCTGTTAGTACAATAAACCTCATTTCAATCCAGAAATATTACTCAGTCCATCAGTTATTAGGTATATGAAACTGAAATAGCTGTTGCAAAAACCCAAATTGTTATAAAGAAAAAAGGTTAACATTAATAGGGGTGCCCAAACTTTTTCATATGACTGTATGTTATGCTGGATGGCTCAATGTATTGCAACATTGTTTGCACAGTCTTTGAGCAACACATGCTCCCCGCATGGTACATGTCCTCAGTTTGATACCAATATCATGAATATCTAGCTTGAATACTGGATATGACGATTCTGCCTTGAGAACTGAAAGAGAAACTTGTGAAGCACAAAGATCTGATTAGCGGGGGCTGACATGATCGGACCGGAATGGTATTCTGATAAGCCTTAAGCGGGCTTTACATGCTGCGATCTCGCTAGCGAGATCGCAAGTGAACGTACCCGCCCCCTTCGGTAGTGCGACACAGGCAAATCGCTGCCCGTCGCGCACAACCTCGCTTACCCCTGTCACATGGACTTACCTGTCCTGTGACATCGCTCTGGCCGGCGAACCGCCTCCTTTCTAAGGGGGCGGGTCGTGCGGCATCATAGCGACGTCACATGGCAGCCGTACAATAGAAGCGGAGGGGCGGAGATGAGCGGGATGTAAACATCCCACCCACCTCCTTCCTTCCGCATTGTCAGTGGAGGCAGGTAAGGAGATGTTCGTCACTCCTGCGGTGCCACACATAGCGATGTGTGCTGCCGCAGGGACGAAAAACAACATCGCTAACATGCAGAGAACGATTTTTTGTTTCAGGACGACCTTTCTGCGGCAAACTATTTTGCCCACTTTTGCGATCGTTTAAGATCGCTCGAATTTTGTCACACATTGCGATATCGTTAATGACGCCGGATGTGCGTCACTAACGACGTGACTCCAACGATAATTTATTAACGATATCGCAGCGTGTAAAGCTCGCTTTAGTTTTGGGGAGTTTTTATTCAGATTAGTATTTTTATGCGATTTTGATTAGTATCTTATCTGTTATATCCTTTAGCAAATTGAGATCTCAAATCCTTGTTTGACAAGTTATGGTTATGAATCATTTGACCTCAAAATAGTTTATTGTAATTTAGACTTGATAAATAAAGAATCATGAAGCATAAAATGAAGTTAGAATTAATGGTGAATATTAGAGGAGAAACCGTACCAGCTGAGTAATATAAGATTGATATACAATATATGAATGAACACTGTAGGTTTATAAGTGCACTATATGGACTAACAAAGTCACTCTTTACACACGTTAGGCCAGAATCACACTTGCTAGTGCTTCGCGTGTAACTCGCGCGAGTCTCTCATGGTAGAACCCGGCTTGGCCGCACACTCCTCTGACAGGAGCGGGTCGGTTGCATGTATCTCTATGCAGCTCAGACGCTCCTGTATGCATAGTGTGCGGCCATGCCGGGTTCTACCATGAGAGACTTGCACGAGTTACACGCGAGGCACTAGCAAGTGTGATTCTGGCCTTAGTTTGTGTTAATCTTGGGATAATTATGTCCAATGAGAATCACGTTTTCACATTTCTTCGGCTCAAGTCTGTGAGCGCAATCACAAGGTTTATTATGGGAAAAATCTTGCTTAATGATGTTGATGACTGCACTGATGTGACTCAGATGTATAAACTGCAGGGATAACACACTCAAAAAAACAGAGGGCCAAAATTAACAGTTTGGACAAAGCCATGGACCCACCTTGATATTTATTAAAACAATGTCTACAATTGAGGAAATTACATCAATTATAACGATGAACATTTTCATATGGAAACAAATATAAAAGGTTTTTTACATTAACACAATACATTTTAATTAACAGATCTTAGAAGAAATAAGTTCCACAATTGGCTGTGTTGAAAAAAAAATTGTTCCTGCCCGTGATAACCTTATAAATGAGTACACATGGTTTGGTTGTTTTTTCTGCTAAACTCCAGCCAGGGCCAGAGATTTGCTGAAAGGAGAAAAGCCCTTTAAGGAGAGGAGGGTGGAGTAATTTATTACAAGAGGTATATGAGATTATTAGGGATGATCAAATACCACAAATATTCGCCTTCGCGAATATTCGCCAAATAGGTCGCTGCTATTCGACTTTACGAATATTCGATGCGCAATGTAAAGGCCCTTTTACACACTATGATATCGCTAGCGAGCGTACCCGCCCCCGTAGTTTATAATATCATTCACAATATCTTTAGTACCCATCACACATACTTACCTGCCTAGCGACGTCGCTGTGGCCGGCAAACAACCTCTTTGTTAAGGGGGAGGTTCGTGCTCCGTCACAGCGACTTCACACAGCGGCCGACCAATAGAAGCGGAGGGGCGGAGACCAGCCGCATTAATAACACACCCACCTCATTGCCGGAGGACACAGATAAGCTTTTGTTCGGCGTTCCCAGGGTGTCACACGTAGCGATGTGTGCTGCCATAGGAACGACGAACAACCTACGTCCACAATGACCAACGAGATTTTGAAAATGAATGACGTGTCAGCGATTAGGTGAGTATTTTTGATCGTTAACATTCGCTCAGTGCTGTTACACGCAACAACGTCGCTAACGACGCCGGATGTGCGTCACGAATTTCGTGACCCTGACGACATATCGTTAGCGATATTGTTGTGTGTAAATGGGCCTTAAGTCTATGGGAATCCTGAATAACAATTATTCGGGCTTCCCATAGACTTACATTGCGCATTGTATATTCGCATAGCGGCGACTTATTCGTCGGATATTCGCAAAGGCGAATATTTTGATATTCGATCATGCCTAATGATTATACTCAAGAGAACTTCAAAATGTGTATGTGATTATACTTCTACCGCATGAATGTGGTTCATACATACATATGTGACGCCCTGGACTAGCCAGGTAGTCACATACATAACAACATGCACACACCCCCACCCTAGGCAGCAACAACAGTCAACCAAAAACCCTTGTTGCCTCCCTCCAGGGTCTGATGTCCACACCAGGTGGAGCAGAGTTCACAGATCTGGAGGCGGGAAAAGTGTCAGTTAGTTTAGTTTTGGAAGTGGAAGTGAGAGGAGTGAACACTTTAGGTGTCTGGGTAGGAGCCCAGGCACTGACAGCAAGGTTGGCAGACGGTGGTGGCCGTCTGCAGGAGTTGGTGGAACTCCGCAGAGCCGTAAGGACCGGGGTCGGGCGTCAGCCCGCTGGTAGTGGACCGGGGAACAGAGTGAAGCTAAGCACACAGGCAGGGCCATCGGACCCCGACTAGGCTTGCAGCCGCCGTCAATAGTCAAATCCGAATGTGACAGGAACCCCAGGGGTTTCCTAACAACCAAGTCCCGAGTGAAGGCAACCGCTCACACCGTGAGGATATACAGCCACCGCCACAGGCTAGAGATCCAAGGGCCAGCGCCTGCGGGCAAAATGGGCTCCTACGGCACGTATACGCTGGGGAGTGGACTACCAGTGGGCAACCACAGGAGTCAGAACATCATTCTAAAGGTGCAGGGAAAGACAGCCACCATCAGCTGTCCGGGGAGAGCACAACAACAACACTGCAGCCGGCTACGGGACCCGTCCATCCGGCCGTTTTAGTTTACCAGAGACTTTGTCAGTGATTGTCTGAGTGAGTACACCAGTGCCGTCCGGCACCGCGCCGCGCTGTCCCTGCAACCCTGCACCTCACCAACCCTGCCTCCCCGTCTCACCACCGGGCCCCGGGACCACCAACCCCTACCCACGGGGCTACCATCGTTCCCGGGATCCCCGTCACCAGCAGCGGCGGTGCCCATCTTCACCACAACCCGTGAGTGGTGTCACGGACTAAATCCCCAAACAAACCACCCCCTTTTCACTCACGGGCGAGGAGCGCCGCTCGAGTCCCCGGATCCGGCCCACCGCTCGAGCCACTGAGCAGCAGCAGCAGCACCGGACCCAAGCATTAGCGAGCGCAGCGCCCCGCCGCCCGCGACACATAGAACACCCCTCTTAGTAAAATAATGTACCCCAACACCTATTTATATATATGTATATAGTGTATAAGTACAGTGGGAAAAATAAGTATTTGATACACTGCCAGTTTTCCACGTTTTCCCACCTATAAAGAATGGAGCGGTCTGTAATTTTTATAGTAAGTGAACTTCAACTGTGATAGAATAAAAAAAATCCAGAAAATCACATGATTTTTAAATAATTAATTTGCATTTTATTGCATGAAAAAAGTATTTGATACAATAGAAAAACAGAACATAATATTTGGTACAGAAACTGTTGTTTGCAATTACAGAGGTCAGATGCTTCCTGAAGTTCCTGAAGTTCTTGACCAAGTTTGCACACACTGCAGCAGGGTTTTTGGCCCACTCATTCATACAGCTCCCTACAAAGATTTTCTATTAGGTTCAGTTCTGGAGACTCGCTAGGCCACTCCAGAACCTTGAAATGCTTCTTACGGAGCCACTCCTTAGTTGCCCTGGCTGTGTGTTTCAACTCATTGTCATGCTGGAAGACCCAGCCCAATACTCTTAAGCTGGGTTCACACTAAGCGACAGCGACAACGACGTCGCTGTTACGTCACCATTTTCGGTGACGTAACAGCGACCTTGTAAGTCGCTGTTATGATCGCTGCTTAGCTGTCAAACACAGCAGAAGCAGCGATCATAACGTCGCTGTGCTACATGTGCAGAGAGCAGGGAGCCGCGCTTAGCGCAGGCTCCTTGCTCTCCTAGGTACAGTACACATCGGGTTAATTAACCCGATGTGTGCTGCAGCTACATGTCACAGTGCAGAGAGCAGGGAGCCGCGCGCACTTCTTAGCGCTGGCTCCTTGCTCTCCTTGCTACAGTATACATCGGGTTAATTACCCCGATGTGTGCTGCAGCTACATGTCAGTGCAGAGAGCAGGGAGCCGCGCGCACTGCTTAGCGCTGGCTCCTTGCTCTCCTTGCTACAGTATACATCGGGTTAATTACCCGATGCGTACTGCAGCCACATGTGCACAGAGCAGGAGCCGGCACTGGCAGCAAGAGCGGAGGCTGGTAACGAAGGTAAATATCGGGTAACCAGGGAAAGGTCTTCCCTTGGTTACCCGATGTTTACAGCTTACCGCAGCTGCCAGTGCCGGCTCCTGCTCGCTTCATTTCGTCGCTCTCTCGCTGTCACACACAGCGATGTGTGTGTCACAGCGGGAGAGTGACGACCAAAAAATGAAGCTGGACATTCAGCAACGACCGGCGACCTCACAGCAGGGGCCAGGTCGTTGCTGGATGTCACACACAGCGACAGCGACGGGACGTCGCTGCAACGTCACAGAAAATGGTGACGTAGCAGCGACGTCGTTGTCGCTGTGTGTGACACCAGCTTTACTGAGTGAAGGAGATTGTTAGCCAAAATCTTGCGATACATGACCCCATCCATCTTTCATTTAATGGGGTGCAGTCGTCCTACACCTTTTGTAGAAAACACCCGAAAGCATCATATTTCCACCCCAATGCATCACAGTTGAGACAGTGTTCTTGGAGCTGTACTCATCCTTCTTCTTCCTACAAACACATCGAGTGTAGTTTAAAACCAAAAAGTTCTATTTTAGTTTCCTCTGACCACATGACCTTTTATGATGCCTCCTGTGGATCATCCAGATGGTCATTGGCAAACTTTAAACAAGCCTGGATATGGGCTAGCATGAGCATGGTAATGTGGCGCCCCTGACCTGGTCAGGCACCACTTAGTACTGCACCCATGTTGGGGGCAGTACAACACAGGTAACCCAGAAGGCTGACTAAGGTGTGGTTACACAGGCGCATAGTAATCAGGTCTCCCACATTGACCTTTGAAGGGACCCCTGGAGAAACCACACTCAAGGGGTGTGGTAGAGAGTCTGGTTGCTAAGTTGCGTAGGCAGGCACAGAGGGGAGGAAGTAGTGAGCCAGTCTAAAGTGAAGCTGAAAGGAGAGCAGTCACAAGGAGTAAACCTGGAGGCTGTCACTAGTCAGACACTGCAGGTGCAGTGGTTACTAACGGAGGAGAACGGTCACCTGATAGTGCCGCCCGAAATCCACCCAAGGCTGGAGTGCAAAGGGGTGGCTGAGTACGGGGACTGCCAGGAGAGGACCAGGCCACACGGGGTTACAGGTCCCCAGTGCAGGGTCCCATTCAGTTAGCCTGCCAAACCTGCAGGTGGGGGTACTTCATACCCTCCACCAAAACACCACAGAGTCCGCTGCCACGTAGCAACGAGAGGGCCCACAGATCACTAGAGGCAAGCAGCCAGAGTGACCTACAAGTCTGGGTCACCACAAAAACACAAAGGCTAGGAAGGCGAGTCAGTAGCCATCCTCACAAGTCAGCCTGAAGAAATTCCTGGTTCCACCTGTTTATCACAGCTTCGCCCGGGTTACTCACCCCTGCCTACTGAAAGTGAGTAAAAACCCTGAAAGACATTATTGCTGTGCATGTGAGTCATTCTGCGACCTGTGGTTCCACACACCCAAACTGGGCCCTGGGGCCAGCCTCACTCTCGGGAGGCCACTACATCTAACTGCATTCAACATCAGCCCCAAGCGTCCCCTAATCTGCAGTGGCGGTCGCCCTGACCGCAATACCAAGAGTGGCATCACGAATCCTATAGAAGTCAACCTACCTGTGACTAGAAGGACCCAGGACGCGCCGTCCCTGAAGACCCTGAGATGACCTGAAGGTAACGGGGCACTGGGCGGCACAGTAACCTTGTATGCCCTTCAGGATTTTAATCAATGATGGCGTTGTGTATTACTAACAGTAATCTTTCAGATTGTGGTCCCAGCTCTCATTAGGTCATTGACCAGGTCCTGCCGTGTAGTTCTGGGCTGATTGCTGACCTTTTTCAGAATCATCCTTACCCCACGAGGCGAGATCTTGCATGAAGCCCCAGTCCGAGAAAGATTGACAGTCATCTTCAATTTTCTTATAATTTTGCCAATGTAGCACCCACTGCCAGTCCCAGTGTGGTATCCCCATGCATCCCCGCTCCCAGGCCTTGGTGGGGGTGACCCTTCTCAAATATGCCCGGTCCAAGTGCAGTATTCCTGCACGCCTCTGCTCCCAGGCTTTGGCAAGGGCGTACTCCCTCTCTCCTGCTTGGCGGCACTATCCCCTCCTCTTCTGCCCTGGGGCTGCTGCGGCCACCTCCTGCTTCCAAACCGCACGCACTGCTCTGTGGCTATGCCTCCTTTCTTAAAGTGCTGGCGTCCCATTACCTAGAAGCTATTCCAGAGATCATTTATTACCTTAAAAATATTTAAGTCCGCCTCTCCTGACAGGAGGCACCTGAGCAATGTTGCCTATGGAACGTTGCTAGTACTGAGGTCCCTGGACCTTTCTGCATCTAGTCCTTGTACCAGTTTTGTGAATCTAACCTCTATCTCGCCCTAGAGCTTGCTTGCTACTACCCCTGTGCCAACACACCTGAGCCATCACCGCTGTGCCACCACATCCAAGCCATTACCCTTGTTTCGCCACATCTGAGCCTTTACTGCTGTGCCACCACATCTGAGCCTTCACCACTGTGCCACCACATCTGTTTCATTACCTTTGTGCCGCCATCTCCGTGCTGTTGCAACTGTGGACTCCTATATCTGCATTTAGGCCTTCCGTTGGTACACCACACAGTCCCTGTATAGGGGTTTGCTGCTTGTTGCACCTTCAGAGGTGTCTGGTTCATGGTTCAGTGGGTCCACCCCTGGATGCTCACCGCCTCTCGACGATCGTAACAGCCAACAGTTGTTCCTTCTCACCTAGCTGCTTGCCTATTATCCTGTAGCCCATCCCAGCCTTCTGCAGGTCCACAATTTTGTCCCTACTGTCCTTAGACAGCTCTTTGGTATTGGCCATGGTAGAGAGGTTGGATTGTTATTGATTTGATTATGTGTGTGGACAGATGTCTATTACACAGGTAATGAGTTCAAACAGGTGCAATTACCACAGGTAATGAGTGCAAAGTAGGAGGGCTTGTTGAAGAATAAATATCAGGTATGTGAGAGCCCGAATTTTTGCTGGTAGGTAGGTGATCAAACACTTATTTCATGCAACAAAATACAAATTAATTATTTTAAAAATCACACAATGATTTTCTGTTTTGTTTTTTTGTTTTGTTTTTTTAAATTCTGCCAGTTGAAGTGTACCTACTATAAAAATTACAGACCTCTCCATTCTTTGTAGGTGGGAAAATGTAAAAAATCTGCAGTGTATGAAATACTTCTTTTCCCCACTGTATATGTAGGGACTATGTTCCCCTTCACCATCGCGTCTCCCCAATAGCTAGTGTCAATAGTGTAACGGGGTGCCAGGGGCGCCTCTGGGCTTGTAGTCGTGGCCCCTTCTGTCAGGCTTACCCCTGGCTCCGCCGTCACTATCGGGACGGGAGATGTCTTGGTGGGGCAGAGTGTGGTGGTGCAGATGTCGTCCGGCGCACAAATACTCTTCAGGCATGGTTCAATGCAAATAACAAACATGTTTTATTCTTCGCAAGTCTCCACACTTGGCAGTAACAAAACACAGTGCTGTGGCGCTTCCTTTAGCTGAGGGAAAGCCTGCTCTAGCGTCCCCTCAAGTGGGTGACTTGCCTGACTACTCCTCTTCGCCCGGCTCCCACTTCTGGCTACCCACAGCCCGGACCCACACCGGGACTGCTTCGCACTATGAGGTTCCGCCCGCTCCTTTTCTCTCCGGCTTTCCTGTTCTTCCAGCTCCCTTCTTTCTTTCTGCCCACTCAGCTCCACACTCTGCCCCTGGCTGTTTCTTCTCTCCCGTCCCGGACACAACTGCCTTCAGCACACACTTCCTTTCCCCCTAAGCTGCCGGCTCCTCCTCCCTCCTCTACAGTTTCTATGGGGACAGCATTAACCACTTCAGAGAAAACCTGTGCTTCCTTGTAAGGGGTCTGCCCAACCCTTACATACCTCCCTTCTTTAAGCCTAAGCCTCCCGGCAAGGCACAAATCTAAAATCACATTTTAAAACTAAACAAAGTCATTTTAATGAAACTGCAAACAGGTTCACCTGAGGGCACCCGCAAGGGCACACCAGTCCAGCGCCCGGAGTTCCTCCTGGAAGCTCCCGGTCTTAGTCGTGCCCGGAGGCCGTCGGCAGGCACTCCCGGTCTTAGTTGAGTTTCTGCCCGGAGGCTTTTGCAGCACTCCCGGTCTTAGACGTTAGCTGGCAGGAACACAACTCGGCAAAAATCTTCTTAACGACGCGGAGGGAGCCCCTGGCTCAGTCCAGCATCAGGCTCTCTTCCGGGCTCAGCAACTTGAACGGTTTCAAACAACACACCTTCTTCCGGCTCAAAACAACGCCGGTGTTGAACAAAAACAGGCCCGCCATCTTCCGGTCTTGAAAAGTCACTCCGGATGATATGCACGTTGCCATTCGGCTCGTTGGGCCTGCACGTACTCCGACAGGGACTGTCCGGGCAACCGGCGCAGCCTCCGGAAGGGCTCATAGTTGGCGGGTTGCTCCAACGTCTCGGGTGGGAGAGTTCAGCTAGCACCGGTCTTTGCTGCGACCGCCGCCGGTATTGGCATTCCTCCCACTCGATTTCCTGTTGCCACTGTGCGGCCTCTTGTGTAGTGGGCCGCTCCGGTCCTCCTGGCACAGCCGGTAGGTTAAGGGTGGGTCCTTCCGCAGCCGCAGTCTGCTTCGGGCGTCCTCTGCCCAGGCTAGTCGCTACTAGTGCGGCTACCGCAGCTTGCTGTCTTCCTGGAGTCTCCATCTTGCTCGGAGTCAGCGTTTCTGGTAATGGCGTCGGGGTCAGTGGAGATGCTGGAGGAAGTGGAGGCGGGCTTACTTTTCCCGCTCTTGGGTATACTCCACCCCCAGTCTCACACATCAGGTCGACCCCTACGCGGCGGTTCTTCTTTTTCTCTGGAACACCGCCCACTTCACATATCTTCCTTCGTGCCCTGGGACCGGCACCTCCCCTCTTTGGGCGGAGTACTCCGAACTTCTTTTTCGGCACCGGCCAGCCCCAGGCTCTTCTTTTGGCGCCAATTCTGCGCGCGCTTTCTGTGTCTTCACAGACAACGGCCATCTTGCCGCCATCTTGTGCCCGGTCCAACGCCTTAGGCACTTCTTCCTCTTCCCACCATGGGATCGGGACTCTTTTCCAATAATCTGGATCCAGTGTCCTCGGCATCACTTGATCTCCTTCTTCTTGGTGCGGGACCCCTTGCATATGATCCGGATCCTGCCGACTACGCCACATGTAACGGGGTGCCAGGGGCGCCTCTGGGCTTGTAGTCGTGGCCCCTTCTGTCAGGCTTACCCCTGGCTCCGCCGTCACTATCGGGACGGGAGATGTCTTGGTGGGGCAGAGTGTGGTGGTGCAGATGTCGTCCGGCGCACAAATACTCTTCAGGCATGGTTCAATGCAAATAACAAACATGTTTTATTCTTCGCAAGTCTCCACACTTGGCAGTAACAAAACACAGTGCTGTGGCACTTCCTTTAGCTGAGGGAAAGCCTGCCCTAGCGTCCCCTCAAGTGGGTGACTTGCCTGACTACTCCTCTTCGCCCGGCTCCCACTTCTGGCTACCCACAGCCCGGACCCACACCGGGACTGCTTCGCACTATGAGGTTCCGCCCGCTCCTTTTCTCTCCGGCTTCCCTGTTCTTCCAGCTCCCTTCTTTCTTTATGCCCACTCAGCTCCACACTCTGCCCCTGGCTGTTTCTTCTCTCCCGTCCCGGACACAACTGCCTTCAGCACACACTTCCTTTCCCCCTAAGCTGCCGGCTCCTCCTCCCTCCTCTACAGTTTCTATGGGGACAGCATTAACCACTTCAGAGAAAACCTGTGCTTCCTTGTAAGGGGTCTGCCCACCCCTTACAATAGCACATATAGTAATTTATTAAAAAAATACTTTGAAGGGTTATCTAGCCCCCTCACATTCCTCCCCTTCTCCCCTTGAAATCTAGTGTCTTGATGATTGACGTTACACATCATGACACTTGAGTAGTGCTTTAGTGCTTACTCAGCTGCACCTACTTCTCTCTTTTAACCAGGGAATCCGCGACCTCTGTGACTCCCGCATGGTCACAGGCAAAGCAGGATGAATCTGGTGCGAGGGTGCCAGGTGACAGTAGATCAGAGGATGTTTTCCTTATCCTCATGCAACTCTCCTTTGGACAGCATGATAGTTTTAGAGGCGGGATAGAAAAATAAATGCACCCCGATTGGAGGTGGGAACAGGTGCAACTAACTTGCTGTCACAAGTCTGAGAAATGGAAGTTATCCTTGGGTCTTTTTATATTTAATTAACATCTTCCTTTCTCTTTGTTCCCATAAGTAAATGGAATAAAGACGGTGTTTAGAGTTGAACCAAAACATTTGCTGGATCCTGGTTCACCGGCCGTGTCGTTAATCTGTGGCAGCCGGACTAGAGCACTGTGATCCTCCTAGTATCTGCAACATAACTGGTGCCTCTTCTGATTAGTAGGCCCCACAACATCATTGCGTTACATGCAGAATATAGAGGAGGCCTATTAATCACTAGGGGAACCAAGAACACTGCAAAAAGTAGGATGTTTGTAGTCATCTAGTCCAGCAGCCATGAACTAATCAAATCTTTTATTTAAGACTTGAGTTTGCATTCACACATAAAAGTACAAAAATAAACTCTGCTACTTAATTGAATTAACTTGAACTTAATTAAAAAAGTGAAGTTTATTAAATGTTTTCTATGTGGTGGTTACCGCCCATCACCCACGAAGAGCGTACAGCAACACTCAGGACAGGAAAAAACCCCAGTGGAGGACACATGTAGGGAAACCATGGCTGCTGTACTGCCCTTCCTCCGGGCATACTATGGGAGGTTATCTCTAAAAAATCTAACAACAGTGAAAAAATAACAAGTATGTGTGTGTACAGGATATAGTGTGTGTGTGTGTGTGTGTGTGTGTGTGTGTGTCCAGTATGTAGTGTGTGTGCACAGTATAGAGTGTGTGTGTACAGTAGTAGTGTGTGTCTACAGTATATAGTGTGTGTACAGTATATAGTGTGTACAGTATAGTCTGTGTACAGTGTGTAGTGTGTGTGTCTACAGTATATAGTGTGTGTGTGTGTGTGTGTGTGTGTGTACAATATAAAGTGTGTACAGTATAGAGTGTGTGTACAGGATATAGTGTGTGTATATACAGTATATATACAGTATATAGTGTGTGTGTGTACAGTATATAGTGTGTACAGTATATAGTGTGTGTGTGTGTACAGTATGTAGCGTGTGTGCCTTTAAGGCTGCTTTACACGTGTAGATTTCTCATGCAATCGCATTTGCGATCGCACCTGCCCCCATCGTTTGTGCGGCATGGGCAATTTGTTGCCTGTGTCGCACAAACTTGTAACCCCCGTCACACGCACTTACCTCCTGAACGACCTCGCTGTGGGCGGCGAACATCCACTTCCTGAAGGGGGAGGGATATTCTGCATCACAGCGACGTCACACAGCGACCGGCCAATAGAAGCGGAGGGGCAGAGATGAGCGGGACGTAACATCCCACCCACCTCCTTCCTTCCACATTGCCGGCGGGACGCAGGTAAGCTGTGTTCATCGTTCCCGGGTGTCACACGGAGCGATGTGTGCTGCCACGGGAGCGATGAACAACCGGAGCACAGAAGGACGTTCGATTTTTTTTGAAAATGAGCGAAGTGTCAACGAGCAACAATAAGGTGAGTATTTTTGCTCGTTCACAGTAGCTCATTTGTGTTACACGCTGCGATTTGTCAAACGAGGCCGCATGTGCGTCACTAACGACGTGACCCCGACGAAATATCGTAGCGTGTAAAGCCCACTTTACAGTTAATAGTGTGTGTCTTAAGTATATAGTATGTGTGTGTACTGTATATAGTGGGTCTAGAGTATATAGTGTGTGTATGTGTGTATAGTATATATAATGTGTATGTGTGTCTCAGTGTGTGTACTGACTGTGTACTTTAATGTGGTTATTAAGGATACATGTTTATTCTCCAGTTCTTCACCCGTCTTCATAATTTTCCTCTTCTTGGTCCAGCAGCTTGACTTCCCATCCAGCCAATAAGGTCCCCATCCTGGCAGCATAGTTACATAGTTACTTAGGTTGAAAAAAGACCTAGGTCCATCTAGTTCAACCTTCCTCCGCCAGTTCTACATTTGGTCACTAAGTCATTTATAACCAACAATGTTTTGTGTACTGAGGAAATCATCCAGCCCTTTTTTAAAAGCTGTTATAGTGTCTGCCATTACTACCTCTTGTGGTAGGGCATTCCACAGTCTGACTGCTCTAACTGTAAAGAACCCTTTCCTATTTAGCTGTCGGAATCGCTTTTCTTCCACTCGCAGTGTATGCCCCCTGTTCCTTAGTATTGTCTTTGGAAGAAATAAGTCATGTGCCAGTCCTTTATATTGACCACACATGTATTTATACATATAAATGAGATCTCCTCTGAGACGTCTTTTTTCTAAGCTAAACATATCTAACTTTTTCAACCTGTCATCATATGGGAGGCCATCCATTCCTTGTAGTAGTCTAGTTGCCCGTCTTTGAACTGACTCTAACTTCTGAATGTCCTTTTTAAAATGTGGAGCCCAAAACTGGATCCCATATTCCAGATGTGGCCTTACAAGTGATTTATAGAGGGGCAACAATATGTTGGGATCACGGGATCTAATCTCTCTTTTTAAACACCCTAAAATCTTGTTTGCTTTAGCAGCTGCTGCTTGACATTGAGTGCTGCTGCTCAGCTTATTTGTAATGAGAATACCCAAATCCTTCTCCTGTTCTGTAGTCCCGAGCTTACTTCCATTTAATGTATATGCAGTTATAGGATTACTCCGTCCTAGGTGCATTAAGTATCTGCCCATTCTGACATCTTATCCAGATCTTTTTGTAATATTGTACTATCAAGGTCAGTTTTTAATATCCTACATAATTTGGTGTCATCAGCAAAGACTGACACTTTACTATCAATCCCATCCACAAGGTCATTAATAAAGAGATTAAAAAGAATTGGTCCTAGCACAGATCCCTGTGGCACCCCACTGCTGACTATAGCCCATTTTGAGAATGTACCATTTATGACTACTCTTTGTTTCCCATCTTTTAGCCAATTCCTTACCCAGTTGCATATAGTTTCCCCTAGTCCTTGCTTCTGGAGCTTTAGTATAAGGCTATTATGTGGTACAGTATCAAATGCCTTTGCAAAGTCCAAATAAATCACATCAGCTGCATTACCAATATCCAGGTTTGCACTTACCCCCTCACAGAACCCCAACAGATTGGTTAGACACGACTTATCTGTCATGAATCCATGTTGTTTGTCAGTTATTATATTATTTTCTGCAATATATTTTTGCATGTCATCCCTTAAAATGCCCTCAACAACTTTGCATACTACTGATGTCAGGCTTACTGGACGGTAGTTGCCTGGATCTACCCTCTTACCTTTCTTAAATATTGGTTCCACATCAGCAATCCTCCAATCCTGAGGCACCAACCCTGTTACAAGCGAGTCTAAAAAGATGAGATACAGCGGTCTGTC